>NW_022631005.1:20457317-21057317 GCF_010015895.1 Lontra canadensis
GAGAAAGACAACTATCATATGATCTCCCTGATATGAGGGAGAGGAGATGCAACATGGGGGGTTAATGTGGTAGGAGAAGAGTAAATGAAACAAGTTGGGATTGGGAGGGAGACAAACCATAAGTGACTCTTAATCTCACAAAACAAACTGAGGGTTGCTGGGCAGAGGGGGGTTGGGGGGGGGTTATGGACATTGGGTAGGGTATGTGCTGTGGTGAGTGCTGTGAAGTTTGTAAACGTGGAGATTCACAGACCTGTACCCCTGGGGGAAAAAAATATATATATATATATATGTTTATAAAAAATAAAATTATTAAAAAAAAAAAAAGTTAAGAGTCAAAGATCATAGAATGCTCTGTGATAAAAAGGACCTCAGAGAATATCTATTGCAATATTTTCATTTTATTTGTGTGAAAATTGAGGCATAGAGAGGAAAAGTTAACTTTCAAAGGCGATGCAGTGATTTAAAGGCATATCGTTTTATAACTAGAATGATCTGATTTCTAACCTAGAGCTACTCCATATGACCTGATATCAACATGAGTTTTAAGCAAAGAAATTGGATCTGCTTTAAATATTAACAACAGCAACTACAAAGCCTTCAATATTAAGGAGATCTGAGAGTTTGTCATGAGAAATGTCAGGTAGGTTTGGGCATGGAGAGAATTATACCAAATTCTTCACAGTCCTGAAAGGTGCCATATTCTCCTGTGTCTCTTTGCTATTTCTTGGGACACCCTTCTTCTTTTTCACTACTAGTCACTATCATTTGTTTTTTGAACATCAAGTCAAAATCCAAAATCTCTCTGTGATGTGCTTTTGCTGAGCTCCTACATACCCACCTGGTTCCTTTCCTCTAAACTCTCTTCTCTATTGTGGCAGCCCTTAATCATCATGGCATCTTATTCATCTATGTTTTCATACACCCATTTTGTCAAATGTGTATTGAGAACCTACGGTGTCCTCCCCAGAGTTGTAGGCACTATGGATACCACAAACCATAATAAATAAAGAAAAAAAAAATCATTGTACTCAAAGAAATTTCTCTTTAGTTGGGAAATTCATAGCCCAGGTTTATCTGTTTCTGCCATTAGATTGTGAGATTTTTCGGGACAGCAAATGAACTTTGTACATTATTATATTCTCAAAGTGTAGTATAGTACTTGGAATTTAATGACTATTTACTGGAAGAACCAGTGAGTGAATAAATCAGGTACGGGATGTAAAGAACCATAAAATGCAGACAATGAAAATGTTGATACATTCTGAAGTAGTTTTAGATAACATCACTGGCCATTGGAAACTATAATTTTGTATTATAAGTGCTAGGAGTATTGGAAATAAAATAAAAGAGAAGGAAGAATTCAAGGCAGACGGAAAACATGAAGGCCAGAACAGAGGCTTGCGTTCAAATTGAGATCCATAGATACAAATGACAGCAGTCAATACTTTGAGAGAGATGACAATAGAAAGGCGGATTAGAACAATCGGAGAAGAAATGGTAATATTTATTTTAGTAGCATTTTCATGTAAATTATTTCATTTGCAATAGCAAAGTGCTGGGCTTGTTTAGGTATAATGGGTAAAAATAAACAAAGGCCCCCCCTTTTTTAATCAGTATTTTAAGATATGCTTTGTAAAGAGGCTTATGTTTGGCCTTTCTAGTCACTCACTCAATTTATTTCTGTTAGTCTACAAAGATCAGCCTACTGACAGATCACTCATTCAACAGGCAGGTATGCCATGTGAATTATTTTTTCCAGGATTCTGAGTATGTCGTTGCTTTTATCATCCACTTGATGTTGCTCCCAATTAACTTTTGCCAGGAGTCCAAATTTGGGAGAGAATTAAAGGTATACTCCATGACCAACGAAAGAACATAAAATCAACTGACCACCCAGGGAAAGAAACCAGGCTAGGTATATGATGGATGGAGAGAAATAAGAAAAAATATATAAAACCAAAAAGAGTTAAGAAAAAAAAAAAAGTCTTGTGTTAGATAGAGGGATACTTATTTTTTCTCTTACTTTATTTTTTCCCTAATTTAGAGCATGAATATAGAAGAAAAACTTCATTAGGATACAAAGTTTCTCAGATCCTCTTATATCCGAGGACCGTAAATATAGCCAAGATCTTTTAACATTGCCTGAGTTTATGTCCATTTGCTCTTTTCCTTGGATGAGGTCTAAGAATTTATATAAGAGATTGAAATAAGAGAGGGTTATGTTTTTTACAATGTATTCACAGAATCCTCATACTATAACTAGTTACCAGAACTTAAATCTAAAAGCTGCATGCACATGAATACACACACACACACACACACACACACACACCAAAAGCAGCCACCATTAGCAACTCAAAAAGGTAAGATGGTGATTGTATACCTTATCATGTAACATTTAAAAGCAATTAAACTATAATCATTTTATGTGTGGTTCGAGGGTAACTCTTAGACAGCACACTGTAGCAGTATATAAGTAACTGACCCAGACCCAAAGCACTCATTTTTTGAGGGAAAAAAAAAAAAGCTTCAAATGCATAAGAGAACAAATTAAATCATCTGAATCGAATATCTTTAAAACCTTAAATGTCAATACACATGCTTGAAAGTGGAAGAGTAGGATAATTTTCCCTCTTAAAAAAGGTAAGACTCACAACAATTATTCACATAAGACTAATAATTTAAGGGGAAAACCCTATCTTAATGTAGCTTCAACTATGGGAAAGACCCAAATGACTTTGCCTATGGTTTCACTCTTTAAATTTACTTACAAGAGTAAAACAGATTGAGGCATATCATCAGCTTTAGCAAGGATCAATCCCAATAAACCAGACTTAATAATAAATTTAATATGTTGTTTTTTCAGTAATTCTTTTTAAAATTAATGCTACATGGAAATAAATTATTAAAACACAATTGTAGTAAACTCTTGGTTGTTTGAACTGAATTTCTTACCTTATGATTTATTTGTTGGAAAGTATTAGTCATATAATAATTTTCCCTAGTGCTCGAAATCTTTTGAGCCATTCCCTCTTCAGATGACAATGACTTGAAAATTAAAACTAATTTTGGTCTAAGTTCAATGTAATTTGAAAAATAATCTCAATCTAAAGAAGTCATGTTATGCTCTGTAAACGCCACATATACAAATACATGTGCGTACACACGCGCGCACACACACACACCCACAAGCCCCACATATTATGGAAAGAGAAAGGAATACAAATATTTTCCTCTCCCAATGCTTTTTTGCAACACTAACTAAGCTCCTGTAAACTATGTTGATTTATGGCAGAATAGAAAAAGGGTTTGGTAGTCCTAAATTAAGGAGTAGGTAATGCTAAGATAAGGAGAATACAAATAATAATAATAATAATATTAAAAATGGAGGGTTAAGAGAAAGAAAGATGATGGAGAAATGTCAAATATAAAACTTGGGGATAAATAGTGTTTCTATCTTAATTCTCTACTCATAAAATTGAAGAGTGGTATAATAGTTTTAAATGGAAGACCATGAGATTATCATCTTTTTATCTTTCTTTTTTAATCTACTACCCTCCCTTAATCTTCTCTCTTATTTACCAAAATCACAGATAATTTGGAATTTCCTTTACCTCTTTTTATGGCATAGGGATGAACTTTTAAAACAAGAATATTGTAGGTGACATCTCACAAATGAATATGCTGTCTCCTTGGCCATAAGGCAATTTCAGTCTTCAGGATACAGCACAGGACTATGAAGGTCAAGGTTATAGCTACTACCCATAGATGGGGAAACAGCCAATGGGGACTCATTCATTTATTAAAAATGTCTATTTTGTCCCAGACATTATTCTGGATGCTAGAGTAAAATAAAAGGTAAAAATAAGTCCCAGGAAAACTTGGGAAAAATAAACTTGAAAATTACAGGTGAACTGTTTGTTGCTCCAGCTTAGTGGTGACATCTGACACTGTCACTCACACGCCATTGACAAGAACTGATCACTCAGCCACATGAGTCTGCAAGAGTCATAAGAGATCATATGAGTCACAGAACAATTATGTCACACTGCCAGTGAACCCAAAATGTCACCTGTGTATTCCAAGGACAGAATTCAGATCAACATTTTGAAAGTGCACTGAATAAAGTCAACCACAACCAACACAAACAAATTAAAAACAGAAGATTATATCCTAACAATTGATGATTTGCTATTTGTTTGGAGGAAGAGAAAGAAGATGACCTTTTCAGTTCTGTCACATTTAACATTACTCATGTACATTTCATTAGTAATATACAGTCCTCAAGACTAGTCATTAAGGGTGTGAATAGAAATAACCCACAGAATCAAAGCAGCAGAGCATGAGAAGGATCATAAAAAACATATTTGCATTCTGGGGAGAGGAAGACACTTACAATACAATGGGAATCTGACTTGACAGGCAAATATTCCTTAAATCACTGATAAATTGCTCATTAATCCAACAGTTTGTGTCACTGCATGGGAATCTTTAGTGAGTCATAGCTCTCTTAAAGTAATGCTGAAATGAGTACATTGTATCATAGAAATGTTCTAAGACCTCTCAGTTTCTTATCTGTGACCTCTTTGTGAACAGATATATGGACAATGCTGGAACATCAGGGAGACTGGTCTCAGTGTCTCATAATGATAATTCCAGAAAAGGTTCTCCATGAAACTTACAGGGGAATCTACCTCAGCTTCTTTATACATTACTGACAGTCTGATGTACTTTTGTGGGATGAATGAGGCAAACTGGGGTTTAAGTCACAGCTCTTCTGGCAAGTTACTTAACCTCCCTCAACCTAACTTTTCTCATATGTAATATAAGGATAATGATAATTATCTTTTAAAAATGTAATGTGTTAAATCATGAAATATATTTAAAGTAAGTAGCTAGGTGCCTGACATACTACAGATCCATTATCTTTTACAATGCAATTCTGAAATTCAAAAACTGTGGAAAGCAGACGTTTTGTTTTGTTTTGTTTTGTTTTGTTTTGTTTTCAGTTGCTTACTTAGTGGCAAAACCTGACTTGACCTGCACTGTTTTGGCAGCAAAACCTGATCTCAGTAGACGTGAGACTATTTACAGTCTGTTTATCCTCCTTAGTGTGAATTCTCATTTTTACCAGAGAAATACTATGTTTGATCTTGGGCTGCTGTCTATATTCCACTGGCATTGTTATGTAAAATATAATTTTGTCATGTATTATCATTGTGAAATCCGGGGGATTCTGCAAAGGACCATGGGCCTTTATAAGATAGCTCTAACAATTGTAGAACTAGCAAGCAGACAACTAGGGTGTCATCTGTCCTTGGTTCTGAGTTTCTGTTTAGGCTGTGTTAGTGATCTGACAGGAGTGCTAAGAACAACCTGGAAGAGGGAGTTCAAGAAAATAGTTTTGTGGGGTGCCTGGGTGGCTCCGTGGGTTAAAGCCTCTACCTTCGGCTCCGGTCATGATCCCAGGGTCCTGGGATCGAGCCCAGCATCTGGCTCTTTGCTCAGCAGGGAGCCTGCTTCCTCCTCTCTCTCTGCCTGCTTCTCTGCTTACTTGTGATCTCCCTCTGTCAAATAAATAAATAAAATCTTAAAAAAAAAAAAGAAAGAAAGAAAAGGAAAGAAAACAGTTTTGTGTACTGTAAGTTTGAGTAAGGTCAGGAAACCCATAATCACAGCGAAAAGAGAGGGACCCTGGCCTGGAAGGAGAATAGGATATAGTACATGTTTTATTTACTACTTTGATAACTTAGTTTATTATTTTAAATATTTAGATATAATGGAAGGTGAGCACTTACATGTACTTTCGGCATAGACTCTACAAATCTGTTGGGAGTGGATCTGAATGGTGACTAAAAGTGTTCCCTTGCATCAGTCATGTAGTAAGTTACTGCTAAAACAGAGAATGTGAGAGGGTGCTTTCCATATTCTAAGACACAGTATTGTTTGTTTCACTTGATGCTGATCCCTGATGCCTATCCACTTCAATAACAATAAATGTTATTCTTCATATATAAATATCTTTCAAGCAGGTAATAACAAATAATAAGACTTTCTCTTCTTCTGGAAATGATGCCTTTTGCAGACATTTGGATTATAAGCACACAAGCACGAAAATGAAACCAAACATTCTAAAAATGGTAGAGTAAAATAGGAATCCCCCCAAAAAACCCCACCTTAGACCTTTAATTTAATCAATCATGTTAAACTCTCTACCACACAATCTTATTTAAGCCATTGTTTCTGGGTTACTAGCAACTGAACTTAACCTAATTGATTCAAACAAGAAGGCCAGTCTTGACTTAATACAAAGAACATACCAAAATAGTGGGTTTTCCTTTGAAAATGTTCAAGCAAGGACTGGTGAACCATATTGTAGGATGTCTTAGAAGGAGTTCATATATTAGGGAGGACATGGATGAGAGCGACTCTATGATTCATGGACTCAAAAAGTAGGGTTGTGTTGTTGTTTTGTTGTCGTTGTTTCATTTAGGTTGGTTGGTTGGTTTTTAAAGGATGGATATAAATATAATCTATATCTGGGTAAGGGGGAATCTATACTTCATTCTTCAAAGTGGCATTTTGGAAGTTATCACTAATGGTGTAGAAAAAGAAATGTTTCATTTTTTAAAATGAGATTGTGCTTTTTAAATCAAATTAAAATGACCACTTCTTGGGACATGGGTGGCTCAGTCAGTTAAGCATCTGTCTTTGGCTCAGGTCATGATCCCAGGGTCCTGGGATCAAGTCCTGAATCGGGATCCTTGCTCAGTGGGGAGTCTGCTTCTCCCTCTCCCTCTGCCTGCTGCTCCCACTGCTTATGCACTCTCTCCCTCTCTCTTGCTCAAATAAATAAATAATTTTTTTTTTAAATGACCACTTCTTTAAAGTCACTGGCCTCTATGAAGTTCATTCTACTCAAGCAGAATAGATGAATGCTCTAATTCATTAAGTTCAAAACCTCAGCACTTATCCCAAGTCTGAATACACAGTAGACAGCCAATAAGTGTTTATTAAAGTGGTTTTTATTTCTATTGTAATCCTGCTTCAAGTACTCTGACAAGAAATTATGTTTGCTTCTTACTTTTAAATACCCAATTTCACTTAACAGATGCTCATAATATTCACATAATGTAATATGAATATGATCAAATTTTGATTATTGCTTTTAGCTTTTGTCAAAGGTCATATCAGAAACTGCCATATGCAATTGATTACTGCATTTATGGTAAAGATGTTGTCGAAGATATTGCTGATTGCATTTCTTTCACATCCTCTATTCAATAACTTTTGTGACAAATTATTTTTAACATTTCAGGGTTAGGAAAATCCTTTCTTCTGGAGAGCTATTATCCTTCTTACTTTTTAATATTGCACATTTGTTTGTGAATGAAAGAGCTATATAACAACTGATCACAACTGATCTAAGTCAACTTAGAGATAATATTAAGACAATGATAAACTCTCTATTAGTCTTTATTGTCATTGTATTTTTATTTGTGTTTCTCTTGATCTTGAATTTTGATTTATGTTTATATTTTGCCAAATATTTGTATGTGTTTTTTTGTTTCAGTTCACCTGATATGTTTCATAGAAAGGAAGTAGGGCAGAAAATTGAAATATATAAGTAAGCATGAATAAAAGCAATTTTTTTCTGTAATTTTCAGCAATGGAGTTGCAGGAATTCTGACACACATAATTATATACAAAATAATTTATGTTGAATTTAAGGTTCAACATATGGGTTTCTTTTATTACATATTTATCATTGTATTGTTCCTTTTTCTAAGGAAATTAACTTGTAATTCTTAGAATTCAGAAAAGGAAGTGATAAAAAGTCTCAAAACAAGCAAAGAAAATATATTTTTTGTGATTAATCCTTAAGTAGCAATAACTAACAGCTTTTGAGTGCTTATTATACTCCAATCACCAATCTAAATTCCTTTTGCATATTAATTCACTTACAAGGTAAAAAATATTATTTTCATTTTCAGATGAAAAGATTTAGGCCCACAAATGTGAAGTAGATTTCCTGAGATCAGAAAACTGGAGTGTTGAAATTGGAATTCAAAATCAGGCAGTCTAAGACCAGAGTTTAGACTACCCCCCAATGAGATACTTTTATTCATTCAAAACTTATTTGTTGCTGGCCTACTATGTTCCACTTGTAAAAACAGGCACTAGCAACATATCACTGAACAATAATCTAGAGCTGAAAAATGAAGAAATTATTTACACTTTAAAGACTCAGTATCACTTCTAGTCCATAGCTATGTCTATCCAAATGCAGGCTAAAAATGAGAAACAAGAAAATAACATCCATTAGAGGCACGATGGAGATTTTCCGATTTTAGATGTGTGTTTGATTCAGAACATGCATGAGCACCCACCATATACAAGTTTAAAGAATTCAGTCAACGTGTTTTGCAAATAAAACTTTTCTTTTTGGGTATAATAATGAACATCATGTTACTTTTTTTTTTGGTCAGCCTGCTTTGTTGGTCTTAGATGAGTGTGCTTGCTTTGATTTTTTTTTTTCCCCTCATTTAATATATTTTTCTGCAGTACTCTGCCCAATTACATACTAAGCTACCAGAAGGCAGAGGCCCTTAGTTTGAGACAATACCAACCCATCACCCCAGTGATGGCTTGGATAATAAGTTTAAACGTGACTTGTGTAAACCAGCAAAGGTTAAAAAGGAAAAACTTTTTTTTTCTCCCCCCCACCCCCCAGACTGATGGCAACTCAGTGGTCATACGGATTTAACAGTTAATATAAAAACAAAACAAAACTTCCCTTATGAAGAAACAATAAGTGACCCAGTGCCACAGGGACAGCTTTGAAAATCAGTTACCTGAGATAAACCCTCAAAAGATAAACTTGTTTATTTTAAAAGGAATATAGTAGGGGTGGGTTTGTTTCTTTTTCTGTCAGATATTCACATCATTTGAAAACTATTAATGAGCAACCAGCAGTCCTAACAGTAGTGTTCAAAATATTTCATGAAACCAGCCAGAAGTTTATATTGAACATTAAAACACTATCTAGGGATTTTTTTCCCACCTATCAAGACATTTGTAGGGACTATAACTCAGTAAATTGTATATTCACAGCTTTCAATAATTTATTGGATCTAATGTTGACAGGACAGGAATGAGCTGAAATTAGGGCCTCAATTTGAATAACTCAATGGCTGTCTTGGTACACTAAGCAATAGTCCTAATGATGTCTTCAGGCTGGAAGATTGCATTGCATTCCCACCTCATCTGGTGTTATATTTAGTAAAGACGTCGTTGGCTGAGTTGGTTGAGATAGAAATAAAAAGATTCATAGATCCAAATCATATATGCTTTCCATGAGTTTTCTGCATAAAATAAACTTAATGATCTAGCAAAAAACCCACATTGTAATAGTCTAAAGATGATACCAGGGCCTACTATTGCCCAACCATTAGCACATGTTTTCTACTTGGTCACATATAAGTGCACGCCAGGTAGTTGCTTCCATAGCACTCAGGGATTTTCTCACAAATTTTGCCCTTAGAAGCTGCCAACTCCCTATTCAAAAAACAAAACAAAACAAAACAAAACAAAACAAAAAACAAACAAAAAAAAAAAAACCACAACCCTCGGATACTCATCCATTTTGGAAAAAGTCCATAATTGACAGTCAGGTTGAAGAAATGTCATTCAATTCCCTCTTCCTGACATTCTTTGGTACTAATTGCATTTCCTGAATATTAAATAGAGATTTCCTCCATATGAGAGCAATTACAGAACTTGTTAAAAACACGCAAGTGGCTTGTAAAAGCAATGCACACATTAAAGACAACTTCCTAAAAGGACTTTGGAAAGGTCTTCTGAAAACATCAGGAGATGAGCAGGTAATGAAAAATGCACAGGATCTTTGATGATTATGCTGTTTGCTAGAGAATGGTATCAAGTACAAGGCAGAACAATGTCAGAGCGACCATTAGTTACTGAAGTCTGAAAACAACTTCACTGTAGCTATGAGAAAGTTACGCTTTCAGGTCCCATAACACAACATGATCAGAGAGCCTTAGGGTATTGAAGGAATAAAAAATGAAGCAGAGCAATTAACAAGTCTCCTTACCAGAAGAGAAATTTTGTATTACTGTTGCAAAAATTAAATTCACATCTATATATCTAAAATACATTTTTGCAAAAGGCAGAATTGAATACTTTATTCATTTCTTTATTCAAAAAATACTGCCTACCCCTGTGATCATTTTATGCTATAGATTGGGAAATAATCAATGTTTAAAAAATGTACTTTGAATCCAGACAGATCTAGGCTCCTGTCAGAGCTCTGCTGCTTACTGAGAGTTGATCTTGAGTGCATGTAAGTTATTGGCCCCAGTACTTCATCTGTCTCTGTATCCATCCCTTGGGTAGAGTTATATTTTCTCCCACTAGAGGTAGAATATTTCACTCTGCCCCACTCTTACCAGGCTATGGCATGTGTCCTGTTTCTGTCAATGAGATATGAGCAGCTATGAGACAAGCCAAGATCTGACATGTGTTTGCATGGTTGGGCTTGCCCTCCTGTACTTCATTCATCATCATGAGAACATGCCCTGCTAGTCCACTGGTCAAGAGCAGGCAATATGGAACAAAACTGGATTTAGCCTACAACTTAGTCAAGCCCAGCCTAGATCAATTGATTCCCAGGTAGTCCCCAGATGATTAGCAGATGCATGAGAGAAAAGAAATCATTATTTTAAGGCACTGGAAATTTGAAGTTCATTGTGTAGCAGTAGTAGCCAATACAGCATGTAACTCAATCATTCCTTTCATAGTCCACATTTGTGAATTGATATTTTCAAAAAGTATGTAAGATACAGGATTGCTATGAGGACTATCAATGTTTTAAAAAGCCTAAGTGCAAACATTAAGACATCAATTGTATTTCCATATACTAATAATAAACATGTGGAACTAAAATTAAAAATTAAGTACCATTTAAGAGTGCCTCAGTGGCTTAGTCTATTAAGCATCTGACTCTTGATTTCAGCTCAGGTCATGATCTCAGTATTGTGAGATCCAGCCCAAGTCAGGCTCTGTGCTGGGAATGAAGTCTGTTTAAGATTCTCTCTCTCTCTCTCTCTCCCCCTCTGCCCCCCCGCCAAAAAATTAAACACCATTTATAATTACTACAAAAAATATGAAACACATGGTATAAATTTACCAAACGTATAGGACTTGTACAATGAAAATTACACAATACTGATGACAGAAATCAAAGATATAATTAAATAGAGAGGCATATTATATTCATCGATTCGAAGACTAAACATACTAAAGATGTCAGTTTTCCCCAAATTAATATACAGATTTTACATAATTTCTGTCAATTCCCAGCAAGATTTTTTACAGCTATAGACAAGATTATTCTAAACTATAAATATATATATATATTTAAATTTAAACACATACAAAATCTTGGTAAAGGAAGAATAAAATGGTAAAAATCTGTCAACCTGATTTTAAGACGTATTAATTACATAGTTATAGCATTAAGACTGTGCAGAGATAGGTGTATAGATAAAGTGAACAAAATAGGGAATCCAAAAATAGAGCAACACGAATGTGCCCAACATATATATGACAAAAGTGCAAAAGCAATTGAAGAAAGGTAGGCTTTTCAGCAAATGGTGCTGGAGCAATTACAGGTCTATAAGCAAAATAACACAAAAAACAAAGAAACAAAAAAACAGCACACCTTGACCTCAATCTCAAACTTTATACAAAAATTAACTTAAAGTAGACAATAGATTTAACCATAGGATATATAATTATAATTTTTTAAATAGGAAAAAAAATCAGGATCTAGGTCTAGGAAAAGAATTCATATAAGGAAAAACTGATAAATTGGACTTCATCAAAATTCAAATCTTTAATCTGAAAAAAAAAAAATCTTGTTAAGAGGATGAAAAAGCAAGCTGTATAGTGTGAGAAAATTTTTGCAAACAGCATGTCTATTAAGACCAAAATGAGATATCTCTATATACCTATCATTAATGGTTAAAATATCAGACAGTAGCAGCTCCAAATGACAGTAAGGACACAGGGAAAGTAGATCCCCACACGCTGTTGTTAGGAATGTAAAAGGGAACCACCGCTCTGGAAAACAGTTCGGAAATTTCTTCAAAAAACCAAATGTGTGCTTAACATATGACCCAGGACACTTGGCCATTGATTCCAGAGAAATAATGATTTGTGTTCACACACAACTGTGTACAAATGTCTGTAACAATGTCATTCATAATAGACAAGAACTAGAAAGAACCCAGATGTCCTTCCAGCGGTAAATGAGCACAGTTTGTGGTCCATCCCTACCATCAACTACTGTGAAGAACGGCTACAATATGCAATGATCTGAATGAATCTCCAGAGTACTATAATGAGTTAAAAAAAGACAATCCTCATGGGGCACCTGGGTGGCTCAGTGGGTTAAAGCCTCTGCTTTGGGCTCAGGTCATGATCCCAGGGTCCTGGGATCGAGCCCTGCATCAGGCTCTCTGCTCAGCAGGGAGCCTGCTTCCCTTCCTCTCTCTCTGCCTGCCTCTTTGTCTACTTGTGATCTCGATCTGTTAAAT
This sequence comes from Lontra canadensis, assembly GCF_010015895.1. Taxonomy (NCBI): domain Eukaryota; kingdom Metazoa; phylum Chordata; class Mammalia; order Carnivora; family Mustelidae; genus Lontra; species Lontra canadensis. Next base: position 20,469,941 of record NW_022631005.1, read on the forward strand.
AAATAAATAAAATTTAAAAAAAAAAAAAAGGTAATCCCCAAAGTCATTTACCCTGTGATTCCATTTATGTAAAATTCTTGAAACAAAAAATCGCGTGAGTGAAGAATGGATTAGTGGTCAGGGAAGGGGATGCTCAGGGAAGGAACTTTGAGTAAAAGAGCACCCCGAGGAATCCTTCTGGTAATGGCACTGTTCTGTGTCTTGACTGCATCAATGACAGTATCCTGGTGGTGATTTTGTTAAGATAATTTGTAAGATGTTACCATTGGGGGAAACTGAGTAAAGTGTATATGGGATCTCTCTATACTATCTATGGCATGGTTGATAAGTCTACAGTTACATCAGAATGAAAAGTTTAATTAAATATCTATTTAAACCTTGAGAGTAAATGATACCTTGTAAGCTTTCTAAAAACCTTAGTAAATTCAACATAATTAATTTTTCTCAAAACGTTTTTTTTTTTTTCTTCTTCTTCAATTTTAAATGGTTTGTCCAGGTGCTGAAAAATCTGAGGCTTTTTTTGTTTTTGTTTTTTGGGGTGAATATTATTACTGATTTTTGCCAAAGAGAGATGCATCAGCTCATTAGGCCATTGTTAGCCTAGTGGACACATGCCGAAACCAACATGCGTAGCCAGTGGCAAATCCCATGTTCCAAGGCTCTAACATGCCACACGCATTTCCTGGGCTCACTCGCTGTCCAGAACACTGCTTCTTTGGGCTCATTTCCACTCTGAAGGGGGGTCAGAGATCTGCATTGTTTTCCAATGTTGCATCAAGGACTCTAACACATTCAGGGTTTGCTGAAGAGAAAGTTGTCATTTAAGACAAATTAATGACTTTTTCCACTCCAAAGTAATTGGAATTTAGATAAAGTAAGAAACTGTCTTTGTGTGAATTGTATTAAAGGATAGAAATCTCTGCTTAGGATATACTAAGTATCCAGTTAAATTTCTTTCCCCTTAAAGAATGGGATATCTTCAGGAAGTCCTTAAACAAGAACATATATTCCTAGAGGCCTGGAATGATTTATTATATCAGGTTCATCATCAAAATGAGCTGATAGTATCTTTCCTAGCAGTCTCAGATTAAAGTAAAATTAACAACTTCATTTTAGACTCGTACATTTTCATTGCCCTTGAAAGAGTCTTGAGCCAGAAATCTACATAATCGATCATATAGTTACAAATAAGTCCACAATCTTTCCCCTCCTTCCTTTTCTTGAAGTATTTCTCTCAACTTTTTTTTTTTTTTAGAGTATGAATTCCAAAGATCTTGCTTTACCATAATCTAATCTAGCCAGTCTCTGACCAACTACAAGGTACTTCAAAGCCCTACTCTCAGAAGATAAAGGCCAAAAGTTAGTTCCTGATTAGTCCATGTGATGGATCAGCTTTCGCTAATTATCCTAGATGTAAGAATTTGAATAAGCCATTTACTTCTGTGGGCCTCGCTTTCCTAAAGTACAAAAATGGATTTTGGTGACTATGCCAGACATATTTTATTCACCTCTTCTCTGTCTGTTTTCCCAATATGGCTCTTATTTCAGCTACCTGTTTTGTGCGAGCTCCAATTAATTTCGTGCAGGTGCACCAGACAGTGCCTTTCCAAATGCCCATGATGCTAACTCCTCACTTTCATCACGGAGCTTCCAATTTTTGTTGATCCTGCTCAGAGTCCATACAGGTGTAATATAGAAAAGGCAGGGAGTTGATAACAGCATGCCTGGGGAAAATTCTAGCCAATGGGAAGTAGAATACAGTGGATAAATCCTTCTTTCTTCTCCCATGAGCAGTTAGTGCTGAGATACAGTCCATATTGTTTCTTGAAAAACTATCAGAATGGACTGAGGAATGAATCGCACTTGGTGTCAGGACTTCACAATGCTACTCTTATTACAGCCTTAATTCATTTTTTTTTCTCTCACTTCCTGGGATTGCATGTCCTAATAAAGTTATAGCATATAAAATTTTAGCTCAGGCTCTGCTCTCTGAGGAACCCAGGTTAAAATGGTTGATAGGAGGAACAGTGATTTTAAAAAATCTCAGGATGAGATTTTCAGAGAAAGACTACTCATCAGTAGAATAGCCAAAATCTCAATCACTGTTGGTCTCACAGTGACTGAGGTTTTCATCTGAGATTAATTGGAATAAAGTACATATGGAAAGAGTGATAAAGGGATGTGCAGTGGATACAGCATGCAAGATATATGGGAACAATGAGAAGTTTGAGGATTTCTAGTAAGCGTTTAAACTTTTTTTTTTTTAATTACTTTGAAAGGGCCAATTAAAAAAAAAATCTCTAGAAGTTATCTGCCGCTAAAGGTAAACTGGAAGACAGAAAGTCTTCATAAAATGCACTTCTTCTTTTTAAAATCCTTACATGCTACCTTACTGACTTTAGAATAGCCTTCAAAGTCGAGTATCAACAGTAGTGACATTAGTGATACAGTGATGAGCATAGCTGCCTTCCAAAGTTGGGTATCAGCAAAGCCCAAGCAGGTAAATACAATTTTTGTTAACAAAAGAAATCCCTCACACAGTGAAGGAATTACATACACTGCCTATCTGTACTGCCAGGGACCACAAGCAGATATAAGAGAGGGTTTCATGGGTTAGGAAATAGGGCTAGACTCTACATGGGCTAAGGAATAATGAGTCACTTATCATCACTTGGACTTCAATGCTTTGGCAAGCACATGTTGAGGTTTATTTTTTTTTTTTCCAATAACTTCTCAAAGCCCAGTTCTGAAGATAGTAATGATAAAAGACTCCCTGAAAATAATACTGAGAAAGTGATCAGTAGGCTCAGGGAAGGTGGCCATGTTATGATGCTCTTACTAGATTGGACTTGAGAACATGCCACCTATCTATATTCGCTTGTTGGCCCAGGATACACTCATCGCTAAAATAAAAGATGAGATTTTATCATCTTTGAAAATCTCGATATTGTCTGTCTTTGTAGCACCACAGTGATAAATGCTGCCTTGGAACTGGACTTCCTGGTAACAATGTGGGTGATGGATACTGGAGTGGTGGAGATCCAGTGGCTGTATGTAACTATCAGTGATAAGATGACACATTTACCATAATACGCAGCAAAGCTAAGTGGCAATGAGGGCTCCTTGACCCACAGGAATCTGTGGTAATGAATAATAGAACATGGTATTCCCAAGAGTGAGAGAAATGGTCAGTAAATCCAGGTGTTGTTAGACTTGTGTAATAATAATAATCTGAAAAATATGCTGATAACCAAAGGTTAGTGTCAACTGCCAGAACGGAAACTGAAGTATTCCATCCAGTCTCTAATCTATCTGCATTCTAGATCCAAGTCTTCCATTTGAACAATCCATTGATACAAGGTATTCTAGGTTATATCCTCTAATGGAAAGTATTAGTTGTTGCCCCTCATACCACCTACCATGATGAATAGGACTCGTTGGTGTTTTTGTTTGTTTGTTTAATTTTGGAGGTAGTATATACTACTTTTGGGAGACAGTTCAGATCCATTTATATATATATATATATATATATATAGGGTGACATGGCCATTTATATATATATGGTGACATGGGAGACTTCTAGGTTGGGATAGAGATCAGACAAAGTGAGAGTTCTGCAGCAATATCAGGCTCTATTGTAAGCAGCTCTACTATTCAGGTCAGGTACTTCAGCCAAGCTAATATTGCTAGAAGTGGTCTCGGTCAGCAAAAGAATCACAGTGAAGAAACCCTAAGGTTCTTAAGCAAGGCTATGTATTCTGAGGCAAGAAACTACTCTATGTTTCAAGATGGGTCCTGGTACAATATTTGGCCCTGGGTAAATGTGATCATCCGATCTTGGTTCACCAAATAATAGGTCAACTGGTTGAGTAATATCGGTGCCATTGTGTCTTAGTTGGGTTACTATAACAAAATATCATAGATTGAGTGACTTAAACAACAGACATTTCTTTCTCACAGTTCTGGAGGCTAGGACAACCAAAGCAAAGGTGCTGGCAAATTCAGTTCCTAAGTGAGAAAGCTCTCTTTTTGGCTTAGAGCTGGCCACCTTCTTTCTGTTTGCTCATATGACCTTTCCTCAGTAGAAAAGAGATATCTCCCATCTCCTCTTCCAATCCTTTCTGAACACTAATCCTTTCCGAGGGAAACACCCTCATGAACTTTTCTAAACCTTAGTCCCAAAGGTCCCACCTCCAAATACTCTTTCATTGGGTGTTAGGGTTTCAGCGTATGAATTTGGAAGAAACACAACATTCTGTCCTTACTAATCAGGCAGAGCCACAGTCCATAGCATGGAAGAAATGATATATTTGAGATTGGTCTTATGCACTTTTCAAAAACAGGAATAAATTACGTGAAGTTGTTCAGAATCCTATGTTGCCGGTCACCATTGCATCACTGCCTCCCTTCAGTCTATTATTATAAACTTACTGGGGATTAACAAGAACTAGCTGCTGAAGGAGGAAAAAGCTCACAGTGGTCTTTGATGTGAGAGCAGCTCCAGATAGACTGCTAGTACATTCAAGTCCCTCTTATGGGGATAAGGATTGTGATAAAGAGAAATCCTCCCAGTGGGTAAAGTTCTGAGGAATGTACCTGGTCATCTGTTTATATATAGAGAAAAGTGGTTTGAATTTCATATCCACATGAACTCTTGGGAAGCAACAGATAGTTTGACTGGTTACTCAATGACCTGGAAGGAGTAATATTCAGAAACTAGAGGCAAAGAAGCCTGGAAAAGAAGTATGAAGAAGACACATGATAGTGAACCTAAAGTATGTAAATTTTTGTGTCTCAAGGCAGAGTCTTTAAAAGAATGGATAGTGTAGAAGAATCTCTTAATAAGTAGAAGATTGGGTGATTCATCTTGTGGAGGTTAAGAAATCTTTCATGGCCATCTCAGTGGTAATGCAATGGTCCCATGGATCGAGTGACCACATTGGTATATATGGAGACTATATATAAGCCCAATAGCATGGTCTCTCTCTAGCCAAGACTGATGTAGCTCTTGCCAATGAGGAATATCCAAGATTCCAGCAGCAGAGACCCACAATGAGCTCCCTGTATATAACTATTCTTCAAGGAGACCAGCCAGCCACTTCATATTATGTTGAATGCATTAGACACTTACCATTCTGGGGGAGAAAGATGCAGTTATTTTCCATACCCAAACTGACATTTAGTCTGATTCTGATATTTTTCCCCAGTCCAGTACTGGCATAAGAACAAACTTTAGAGGACTTATAGAATTTTTTATCTATTGGCATGGTACTAATACTAATAGTACATAATACATAATACTATAATATTAATACATAATAGTAATAGTACATAATACTGACTCAGACCAATGGACTCATTTTGTAACAAAGGAATGTGACAGAAGATATATGACCAAGAATTCATTGGTGCTGCCATTTGGATCCCACCCCACTTAATCCATAAAAAAATGGGTTTGTTCAAAGCATGGAATGACTTACAAAAGTCTCAATTATGGTGCTATTTCAGGGACAATAGCCTGTAGCATTGAGATGCTGGCCTAAGGATGAACTAAACATACTACTGATTTAGGGTGCTGGATTAAATGGATCCAAAAACCAAGGGTAGAAATAAAATTCAAATTTCCTACCATTATAGCCAATGATCCAATTTTCTTTTTGGTTCTGACAACTTACAGGTTTATTTTCTATCTTAGGGGGCTATGCCTTCACTATGCTGGTGAGCATCTTTAAGTTAAACTTTAAGCTGTAACTCCTTCTCAGTCTCTTTGGGTTCTTCTTTGCAGTAGAGCAACAAAGAAAAGAGTGAGGGAACTGGCAGAAGTAATTAGTCTTGACTACTGTGTGGAGGTAGGAAGGCTGCTACACAATTGTGGCAGGGAGGATTAAGAGTAGAACCCAAGGAATCATCAGAAATTAGTTAGTTCTTCCTTCACTAAGGGAAAGATAAAAACAGGGCATAGACAAATGCAGCAACCGTGCCCCAATAAGAACAAAGTGGCTACAGGCTCAGAACTCTTGGGTTGGAAACTCTGGATTATCCCACTTCAACTGTCTACAGAGTTGGCTGGGGGTAGGAAAAACTAGGATGGTTGTTATTGGATATTGTAAATAGCATAATGCCTTGTGATCAGTTACAGCAGAATGGACTGTAGCTTGTTTCATGAACCTCTTCTTGGGTCTTAATAGAGATTAAATTGAAGAAAACTCTAGCTAATTGTACTTAGATCTCCTCTTTCAGGAAGGAAGTGAGACATCTTGTTCTCATGTCAGTGGAAGTCTTATGTTGACGTATGGAAGATGGATATGAAGGAAGATTTAAGCATATCCAATTGGTGCAAAAAAGAGTCTGTTCAGACACCTATTGGACATTATTTATGACTCTCTCACCCTCTCCTATCTCTGCTTTGATGGTTACGGAGCTCTGCATGGACTCCAACTGATTCATGTAGGCCCACCTCTTGGGTTCTCACCTCTCCTCTGACCGTCCCTGTGGCCTCCAAAATATGATAAGTCCAAGACTCCCTATTCATCTTTCACACATGACAACAAGGAAATACAGGGTATTAATTTTCAGGATGAACCACAGAGCAATGGGTTGTAGATAGGATCCTATAGATAGATGGTTCTAAGTTTTAGTTTCAATCACTTCTTTGAGAATGGCCTTAGAGAATTGAGCAGTCATCTGTGTAATGATTTCTGTTATCAGCTTTCGCTTCATCCCTACTTTTTCACCCTGGGATTGTATTCCCTAAAATGTGCTCACAAAGGTTCCACTTTCTAGAACACAAAGGGCAAGATACTGGATCAGATCAGTGGTCTTCAAAAGTTTTTCTCCATATATCTTAAAAGAAATTGAAAATGACTTACCATTTGTGCATTTTAAAATTGACTTCTAAATATTTTCATCAAAATAGTTGAAAAGATGTAATTTCTCCTATATTACCAAACAAATTTTGTCACTACATAAAGTAGTTTTATACTTTGGAGTCATTTATTGATTCACCCACTACATTTATTATTTTTTTAATAGTTTATTTTTAAGTAATCTCTATACCCAACATGAGGCTCAAACTCACAACCCTGATATCATAAACAATGAATTTTGGAACACTGAAAAGAAATAAAATTAAAAAAAAAAAAAAAAAAGAGTCACATGCTCCACTGACTGAGCCAGACAGGCACCCTTAACCTACTACATTTAGATAGATAGATAGGTGTGTGTACATATGAATTTAAATGCATACACACATTGACATTTTAAATTTTGTTTCCTTTTTTTTTGACCAAATGGTGTGATTGTTATCTTTTCTAATTTATCATTAAATTTATTAGTTTATAAAAAATAAAAATAATATAGCTAAATTATAAATTATGATAGATCATGAGAAATGACAACAAAATATACTGGGAATGCATATTCTAATGAGATAAATCAGGCATTTTTATACATTTAATATAAGTATAAATAAAAAATAAGTATAAATGTTGCTAAAATCTAATTATCATGAGAGATAGCATTTTTAATGGGAATTAAAATATTAAACATTGTAAATAATGAAATGAATATTGCTCTAATTGGAATAAAGGTTTATTCCAATAAGTTCTAAATATATTAATGAACAAAACACAACAAATATGAAAAAAAAAGATCATAGGAAAGTTTTCTTTGTGTGTTTGTGTTCAGTATATTTTGAAATGTTGGTAGTCCTAGAAAATAGTACAGTAATAGTTAAAATGTTATGTGTTGCTGACCCATTTCACGATTCAAAGATGCTTTTCTTTCCAATTACTGCTCCTTTCTAATGACTCTTATTATGGACACTTGAAAAATAATTTCTTATATTTGTATATAAAAAAATTCAGTGAACATTGTTTCCTACCAATATTTATTTGCTTCATCTACACAAAGTTCTCCTCAAAAGCAGTTCACTCTTTAACAAATGTCAAGAGATAGAAAAGACAAAGGTTTTAAAGAAAATTATCATTTTCATTCTAAATTAGTTTTCTATTTCTGCTATAACAAATATCACAGTTTCCGTAAGCTAGACATCTAACAGTCTCTGCTGGATCTCTGCTGGGAATCTCAAGAGACCAAAATCGAGATTTCAGCTAAGTTCTTTTCTGGACACTCTAGGGGACTGTCCACGTCCTTGCTTATTCAAGTCTTTGGCAGAATTTATTTTTATGCAGTTGTAGGACTGAGGGCTACTTTATTGTTGGCTGTCAGCTGAGGATTCTTCTCAGCTTCTAGAGGTCCCCACATTGACTGACTTGTGGAGCTCCTTTCATCTCAGAACCAGTAATGGCTGGTTGAGTCTCTGTCACTCTTTGAAACCATCCTACCAGTTCTTCACTCACTGCATCTCTCATGGACTCTTCTGCCTTGATCAAGCAACTGAGAAAAGGAGCCTGATTATGATCGAAGAACATCTAGTGCTCTTCTACTTGAGAGTCCATTGGACCCACCCAGTATTCCAGAGGAAACTTCCTATCTTGAGGTCCTTTACCATTAATTTCACTTACAAAGTTGCTTTATGTCACACAGTATAACAAATATGTGTTTAACAGCAGGAGCCAAAAAAATAAATCAAGGAGGCTAAAATCCTACCACATGTACCACATCATTCTATCCAAATTCTAGCACCTCATTCCATTCTTAAAAGAAATACATACTCGGGCGCCTGGGTGGCTCAGTTGGTTAAGCAACTGCCTTCGGCTCAGGTCATGACCCTGGAATCCCGGGATCGAGTCCCGCATTGGGCTCTCAGATTGGAGGGGAGTCTGCTTCTCCCTCTGACCTTCTCCCATCTCGTGCTCTCTCTCTCTCTCTCAAATAAATAAATAAAATCTTAAAAAAAAAAAAAAAAGAAATACATACTCTAAAAGAGGAGAAGAGAAGCCTTATGTGATTATTGATTACTCATGGAAGGAGTATTCCTCTCTCTTCAGTGACCTGAAGATTTCACACACTAAAAAATGCATGATAGTAAGATTAACAATCAATGTGTAATATCTTTCTTTTGTAAAAGAAAAATAAATAAATAATTTACAGTTGCCTAGGTGGCTCAGTGGGTTAAGCCTCTGCCTTCAGCTCAAGTCATGATAGGGTCCTGGGATCGAGTCCTACATCGAGTCCCCAAGCAGAGAGCCTGCTTCCACCTCTCTCTCTGCCTGCCTCTCTGCCTACTTGTGATCTCTCTCTGTCAATTAAATAAATAAAATCTTTAAATAAATAAATAAATAATTTACTACATACAGGTATTTTTAGTTGGATATATCTATTATTGAGGACTGCAAAATTAAATTTCTTTAAACTGTGTCCTGAAAAACTTTTGAATATCTTTCAATATTTGCATTCTCCCTACAACCACCCTTTCCTTTTAAAGACTTCTGAATGACAAAATTTTAAGGAACAATTCCACATCCAAGTATTCAAGGATTTTATAATTCTGTTCCTGAATGAATGAAGCATTATTATTTTTCAAGGCAGTTGTTCAAACCAGAGGGGAAATAATCTGTCAAGCCAAATATTTTGAAGTGGGTACATCTAAAGCCCTTGTTATATATGAATATTGTAGTTATAAATCATAACTGAAAAGGGTATCAGATAAAAACTATCAGTTGAATTCTCTGGTTAGGGAATGAAATCACTAATGTGACTAAAAGTTTTATCACTGAATAGATAGTTTAATTGAGCTGATTAGAGTTGAATTGGATTAAATTAATCCACTGGTAAGTTTTATATTTAATGTTATAACTGCACATTGTATTATTACATGTAGGCAAAACCCATGTGAGCTTTCGAGATACAGAATATTTTTCAAACAATCAAGTTAGCTAAAAGAATTAGCTCTGGAGGCACTGTTTGTTCCTGATTCCTCCAACTGAATCATATGGTCAAGGAAATAAAAACTTCATAATATCAAGTATTATAAGATCAGAAAGGTAATTATTTGTTGAGTTTATTATAAAACAAAGTTGTAGCATTATTTTCCCAAATCATAATAGCTCAATGGTCTGTTTATCTATTATTAGAATAGGCACAACCAGCACTGGGTATTCTTCTTGAACCATAACTGGGTTCTTTCTTCTGCTACTTGTCCAACAAAGAAAGCTATGACATTTGTACCTGAACTCTCCATAAGGGAGCCACTAGACCTATGTGCTATTAAGCCCTGGAATGGTGGTTATTCTGAACTAAGACATACTGTAAATTTTATCCAGTGCACTGGATTTCAAAACTTCAGCACAAATAAAATAATTGAAAATATTTCACTAAAAACTTCTTACATTGATCATATCATGAATCATAATTTTATCTATATTGGTAAATAACATATTATTGAAATTAATTTCATCAGTTTCTTTATAAATCTCAGTATGACTACAAGAACATTTAAAATTATATATGGGGCTCATATTTCTTTAGTGGTGCTAGTCTAGACCATATCCAGTCTCAAAAATCTCTTAATCGTGCTATCTATGTGTCTGGCAATCTAACTTTATGAAAAATGAGCGGTCTTCATAAAACTCTTTCTCCTTCACCTCTCATGTCCAGAGGAAGCGGAGCCATGCTGGTCCATCCCCACGAGGCTAGTATTTCAGAAGAGATTTCTGGTCTCTTGTTACCTTCCCTTCTCCAGAGACTCACTTAGAGAAACAAGGGCTCAATTATTATTGGTACAAAGTTTTCCTTTATAGCTTAGTGATACTAGAAACCAAAATATTCCTGTGATCAGATCGTCCTGACCAGTATGAGGTTTTTGATCTTGATTTTTAATCACACTACTTGCTCTTCATAAACAAGCTGACACTTGCTCTCCTTTCTTCACTTCCCAAGGCAAGACAACTATAAGCTGAAGTGTCTTTTCTGTATGAGGACAAGTCAGATGTGATTAAAAAAATAATAATGACTACAGGACTGCCTATACTTTCAGCACTTAGTAGAGCTAGATTCATCTTTGATCATCATCTGCAGCTTCAAAGTAACTGCTTCATAGATAGGAGGTCAGTCCGCAGCCTCGGTTCTAGCCAGGAACATGGGTGGGACCAGTGATGCTGTATGCAGCTGTGACCACTGGGCTCCTGAGATCTGTCAGGTGACTAGGGGAAGAATTTAGTTCACTAGTCTTTTGGTAATCAGTCAAAATTAGTCTGTAAAGAAGAAATGAGTGGTGACACATTATCGAGCAAAAAGGCCTTAAACCCAAATCTAAAAAAGCTTCTGTGTGGAGAAGGGTACTTTGAAGACTAAGATTTGTGTAGAGGTACAGAAATGCTAACAAGTCAAACAACTCCCTAATTAGGAGGAAGGCCCAGAAAAAGACATGACGGAACAAGGCACCTGTAATGACAGTGGAATCTGTTGAATGGTATAACACTGTTCTCCATCCATACGTCCAAGATCAAGGGGAGGCTAGAGTCCAAACCAGGGAAGCTGGAGAACAGACACATGCAAGGAAGATGAGGCAGAATGATTATTTGTCAGAAAATAAGAGACCAGGTAAGTAGGTAGGATGATACAAGCAGAAGGGAAAACAAGAAGGCAATCCTATCTCCAGAACAAAAAAGTAAACAATCTGCCAATTGAACAAACCCAAAAAAGTTATACATAAGCTGATAGGACAATTAAGGAAGGAATATTTCATTTAAAATTCCAAAGAAAATTTCAAGTAACTAAAACTGAAGGTGATGGTAAAGCCAATTACCAAATAGGCGTTAGGTACTGCAATGATGGGAGAATCTTAATAAAAAGGAAATTCTTGCAGAGTGAAGTGCAATGAGTCTAAGAGGGACTGAGGGAACATGTAGCTGAAACAGCAAGTGGAGATTAAGATGGGCTGATTCTGACAGTTGGGGCCTAGGTGACCTGTCACCTGCAGTGTTTTCTCGGTGCCCGACAAATTTGCAGAACGTTTGAATTTTACTGGATCATGAAGGCATTTGGGATTTGAAGGTAGAGATGGAGGTGATAGCCTAGCTTACCTTTAGTGCAAAATATCCCAGGCACTCATGCACTGACGGACACCATCCCCTGAGATGATTTAGCTCAGGAAGTGGTTTATGGTCTTGTTCAGCTTCTCAGTGACTGGTGATGGTTATGGAGAATATCAACAAGTGACAAGCACAACAGGCTAATATAAAGCCGAATAGGGATGCCTGGGTGGCTCTGTTGGTTAAATGTCTGCGTTCAGTTCAGGTCATGATTCCAGGGTCCTGGGATGGAGTACCATATCCCATTTCTTGCTCATTGGGGAGGCTGCTTCTCCTTGTGCCTGTCGCTCCCTTTGCTTGTGCTCTCTCTGATTAAATAAATAAATAAATAAATAAATAAATAAATAAATAGATTTTACTTCTATTTATCTGATAAATAAATAAATAAATAAAGTCCTTAAAAAGAAAAAAGCCAGAATAGACAGCAGAACCACAATTTAAATATTGATCATCATTTGATGACTGACCCTTGGCTTGGGCTCTACAAAAAAGAATAAAATATTTTCTTTTTATAATTTGGCCCCATTCTTTTTTTTTTTTAAGATTTTATTTATTTATTTGACACAGAGAGAGAGATCACAAGAGGCAGGCAGAGAGAAAGAGGGGAAGCAGGCTCCCCGCTGAGCAGAGAGCCTGATGCGGGGCTCCATCCCTGGCTGGGATCATGACCCACGCTGAAGGCAGAGGCTTTAACCCACTGAGCCACCCAGGCGCCCCTGGCCCCATTCTTAAGGAAGCAATAATGTCAGAGGAAAACATCAAAACTGACCCATCAAAATGGTGTTTTATGCTACAAAGGAATGTATCAATACATGATAAAACTGTTAAGACTTTAATTATTACCTCTTTTTAAATTTTTCTAACCTTTTTATTTTTAAAATTTTTTAAAATTTTATGTATTTTCTATTTTTTATGGTTATCTCATATATTAAAGGAGTAGCTCAGATGGTTTAAGAAAACAGGCTAAAGACACACTAAAAAGTTAGTGCTTTTTAAGTATTACTATGCCATCAAATTCACCTGGAGGTTTTAAAGCACAGCTAACTCGGCCCATCCTCAGAATTTCTGGTTTAGTAGTCTCGGGTAGGACCCAAGGATGTACATTTTTAAAGTGTTCTACATGTAAGTATTGGTCTGGGAACCTGACTGATCTAGTCACTGGGCCTATCAAGTCTATGATTATGGCTCTGTCTAAATTTATATATTTATGTATCCTGAAAGAAATTTTTCATTTTTCCAGACTTGGGAAGCAAACAGTCCTTAGTAGTTAAGTTTGTTTCATTAGGAGACCTTTTTTTTTTTTTTTTTTTTTTTTTTAAACAGAACTCAAGATTCTGTGATGTCCAAAGGGACACTATGAATAATAATGCCCGTCAGTATCTCTCGGGTCCTCTCTGCCTCTTCCCTTGGTGATACAACACTTACTATCCTCCTCTACTGCAATTTCAGAACTGCCATTAGGATAATGTGGATTACACTTTGGCAAGCCCTTGTCTAGATATTACATTCAAATGTGTCACTAACAGGAAATAAAACCTGCTGTAAGAAATGAGGGGAAATGCTGGCCAGAGTCTGTTGAAAACAGATACCTTCCTTAGCCAGACATAAAGGGAGATAACCCTGAATGTAGATTAAGTCTGCAATACACACAAATTCTTGATTCTGTCAGGTTCATTAAAGATAGTAAATCCAGAGAGATTTGAAGCAGAACTGATTATGAACATTTACCTTCTACTGAATTCCCTGGTGCCTATGAATATTTACCCTTTGATCTTTGTTAAGGCTTTAGGCAGAGCAAACTGAAAACCATTCTCCTGAATGTTACTTGGAAATGCATGGTCAAAGTTTCCTAGCATGGAGTCTTGGTGGCTTTATTATCATCACTATCATTAAAAATACATGTGTCTATCTTCATGTGGTAGGATGATGGGTGATGTACAAAACAATTTGCACTCATAATCTATGCCTTTGAAGACTCTGAAACAAAGACAAAGACAAACACTAATTTTAGACAATAACCTAATAGATTAGATTAAAATAACATTTTTTTTGCACAAAACATAAGTGAAGAATAGCTGTTTTGTGAAACAATGTGTTGGAAGAGAGGATTTCTGCATTGGGTAGAGTTTGTTGATACTTGATTCATGTGTAATACACAGGTATGATCTATCCTCCACTGCTTCTTCCAACTAGCCTAACCAGGTCCCTTGTCCTGAGTGAAGCCATTAAGAAAAGGAGGCAAACGTTCAGCAGTTTTGGGGCGCCTGGTTGGCTCAGTCGTTAAGCGTCTGCCTTCGGTTCAGGTCATGATCCCAGGGTCCTGGGACTGAACCCCACAATGGGATCCCTGCTCCGCAGGGAGCCTGCTTCTCCCTCTCCCACTCCCTCTGCTATATTGTCTCTCTTGCTGTGTCTCTCTCTGTCAAATAAATCAATAAAATATATTTTTTAAATGTTCAGCAGTTTTAAATTTATATATACATATATGTACATGTGTGTGTATCTATATACACACACATGTACATATATGTATATATGAAGTGCTTTGTTATGAGAAATTGGCTTACATGAATACAAAGGCTGAGAAGTCCCATGATCTGCTATCTGCAAGCTGGAGATCCAAGAAAGTCAGTGGTATAATTTCAGTCTGAATTCAAAAGCTTGAGGCCCAGGGGAGCTGATGGTATAAATCCCAGTCCAGGAGTAGAAGACCAATCTCCCAGCTCAAACAGGCTGGCAGACAGCAACAGGACAGACTACTTCTTCCTCCTTTCTTTCTTTCTTTCTTTCTTTCTTTCTTTCTTTCTTTCTTTCTTTCTTTCTTTCTTTTTTTTTTTTCTATTCAGGCCCTTAACAGATTGTTTGATGCCCATGCAAATTACAGAGGACAATCTACCTTCCCTAGTCCATTGATTAATTTCACTCAGCTAAACCCTCACAGACACACCCAGAAATATTATTTAATCTGGGCACCCATTGTCCCAGTCAAGTTGACACATAAAATTAACCATCACACCTGATTAGGTCCTTCCTCAATCTCCATATGCAAAATGGTGGACTCTACCCAGAAATTTATGCTAACCCTTCCTTGGGAAGTCATTTCTTGAACAGAATACCTTAATTTGTTTTCTTATTATATGTACAGGGTATAACTGTTATGAGATAGTTCTAAATAAATTGAGAGACAGAATGTAAACTTTAGAACTACAGGATATTTTAGAGTCATCAATTTCTAAGGCTTCACTTAGAAGGCCGGAGAGAAGAAGTCCTATGGCCAGAACCTGAGAAGCTAGTCAGTGAGGAAATGAGAATAAATTTCCAGACACACACATCCCTATTCCAGCCAATTCTGCTTTCCATTTGAGGAGCTAGATCAGTCACAACTAATCTATATAAACGCATAAAGTGAGTAACTTTTATTTCTAAGACAAAGACAATCAAGACACATTAGAAAACTCGATCTTCTTTATAACTAGAATTTGTAATGGTTTGTCCTCTCAACCAGCAGATACAATTGACATAAGAGATAATAAGCTAAAACTAGTACAGTCAAATTTTCTCAGACTTTATTATTAAGAGTACTCCAAGTATTTATTAATCATGCAATGTTTTTCAGACATGAAGGCATTTCTTACAGCAGTAGAAAATTCTGTTTGTTCCATCCCTGTCTTTTTTCTTGAAGCATTAGAGTTATTAAGTACAACATCTGCACAGAACAGGTTGTTTGCTTTTCAAATAACTTTAGCAGAAAGAGATATTTGATGAATTAGTAATGTGTTTGACCTTGAGAAACTGATAAAAATATCTGGTTCTTTGGTCCTTTATTCTGATGCCTCAGTACCTTTTTAAAGCTGGATTTTACAAGCCCCTTAGCAAACTGGTTTTGCAACAGTGTTTTTCCTTGTATGTAATATATTATTTGAATACTGAAAAACCTGCTGGAAAAAGGAAAAAAAAATATAAGTCTGAGTAACCAATAGCCTCTGTGGTCATTATAAATGCCCAATGGATATTTCAGTGTCCTTTAATTGAAAATGAATTATGCAAATTCATTTAAGTGTGATGAACGTTTACAAAAACAACTAAAGACTGAAGAGCCAGACACATCAGCACAGTTGAAAGTTAATGTGTAAGACATTAATAGATGTTCCTAGATCTGCACCTTCTCGTTCTATGTCCAAGAAATTTATTTTCTAGACAATTACCTCTATGAGGAACACCCAGGGCTGGAGGGAAGAGTTTTACAGAATCATACTGTTATTGAGTCAGCCATGCTGGCTATTAAATAACAAGTGGAAGGCCATGATTTATATGCCAAAGTCACACAGTGCAGTCATCCCATGGAGGCCCTGGCCCTCAGAGAAGAAAGGCCAAGATGGTATTTCAATTACCATAAAATGAAAGCGGATTGCTTTTTAGTCCAAATGTGCTTACCTATTAAGCTATAAAAAATGTAATCCATGAGCCAACATACAAAATCACAAGTATACAATCACTCTACATACATGTAACATTCTTCCCTTCTAACATCAACTTTTACTTGCCTATCACACATCTGAAATGTACAAGGATTACCTGCAAGAGGCACTTGGTATTCCTAATGATGTCGGTGACAGTGAGCCCCAAGGAACTTGTAGCAAATGTTTTCATTGAATGGAAGGGTCCCAAACGTTTATTCAAAGAATGAATTTGACCATTTTGAGATTTTTTTCTTTTGGTTTTGGTTTTTATTTGGTATTGCTCAATTTGGCATTTGGTAATTTTTTAATCTTCTAGGAATACTGGATTTATTCCATTTTCTGTGCAAATTTTCAGTGCATCAGTGCTTGGGGTATTATAAATAATTCCTGTGTAGATTACTTTTCTAGACAGTCAGATACTAGTCTCAGTCAGGGAGCATTTGGAATCATGTAGGAGTGTTTTGGTTTTTGGAGCTGACATTGGAATTTGTGGAATGAAGATCAGGAAGAGGATACACAGGACAGTTCTGCCCAATGAAGGGGTGCTTCTCAGGAATGCCTAGAGTACCATTCTTGAGAACAATAGCTGAGGAATGGCCCTTCTGAGGAAAGAAAAAGCAATGTACTCTGGGGTTTCATCTCACTCATGGGCCCTATCCCATCTTTATGGCACGAGGGTCCATCTTATCCTGGAGCTGGGCCATTGTCTCAGGGTCAAGTAAAACAAAAACAAAAACAAAACAAAACAAAACAAAAACAACAACAAAAACAAACAAACAAAATCCCATCTTTATGGCATGAGGGCCCATTTTATCCTAGAGCTGGCCACATTGTCTCAGGGCCAAGTGAAAAAAAACAAAAACAAAACAAAACAAAATGAAAAACAACAACAAACAAAACAAAACAAAAACCAACAACAACAACAAAAACCCTACAAAATAAACAAAGTCAATTAGTGAGCAGACTCCTAAGAGATTTTATGGGCCACCAGATATACTCCATGTCATAGGAGTCAAAAAACACACCAGCCTCAACTTGGAGAGGGTTTTCTAAAACTCATAGAATATTCAAATGTATAATTTCCTGCGACTCCTTCCTACAGTCCACATTGCCTCTCCCTATATGACTTGACAAAGATGAGGAATGATGATGAAGCATTATAATGAAAAGTTTTAGTCTCCAATTTTTGTTCTGAGAACCTCCCTCCTCCTTTGTGTAGTTAGCTTTTGGCATTGGATAACTTCTAGTATCCACCCATGAATATTGAAGTAGTATCAGGATGTTATTATTTTATAGGTGTTTTGTGATAATGCCATAACACATCCCCTATAAAAGAATGAATGAAAAGTAGCATATTGTAAAGGTGCTGTTCAAGTTTTTTTTTTTTTCCATCAATGTGCAATAAATGTAAGTGATTATATCAAAATCAACATGCATCATCAAATGCATGGTCTATCATGCATTCTACCAAGGTCTATCAGGTATGACCCTGTGCCTTGCCTCTCCTTCTGCACTGTCTTTGGACTCCAGCTTCAGGGTCTGTTCTGGTCTTGGTGTGAACAAGTCTTTCACTTCCCTTTTTCCTTTTAGTCCAGGAAACTAATTTCAGAAATTTTAGATGAAATTTTCCAAGAAACCAAAGGTGTAGATTTCGGAGTCTGAGAAGCTAAATATCATCTTTTTTGATCCAATTTACTAGGCACACAGAACACTGTCCTGTTTCTCAATATGTATAAGGAAACCCATATCTAAAACAATAGTTGTGAGACTTCATGTTTAAAGCTCATGTTCTCTCAGTCTCTCAAATATCGTTCATGGTGATATGTTCCACTGTAAATAGTAGAGCTGTTGCAATACCAAATCCTTGAGAAAGGTCTTGCCTTTTGGATGTTTCTTGGTTACCTAACATTTGAATGAGAATTGTCCATGCAAGGTAAACTCACTTTATCCAGAGATTCAATTCATCCTAATCTGTAAATATCTCAATTTCCTATTCTGAAATGTTCAAGTGCTAAAAAATGTTACCTTAATTTTTAATATGTTTTGGTCTTATAAAAGAGTCAGAGATTGACAAATCTGGGAGAAATACATTTCAAAAAAAATGTATAAGTCTTCTCAGCAAATTGTCAAATTCACTTTAAAATACATCTGTTACATAAAAATTTGACTTGTTTTTTGATGCTATTAGTGATAAGTCAATATCATTTAGATACTTCTTCAGTACTTCTGGTCTTATTGATGTCCTACCCAAGCAATCATAACCCTTTCTAGAAAAGGGCTGTGGTCAATAGAAACTGAAGTTTTTATTTTTTCTTTGAAATGTTTCCAATGTTGAGAGGATTGGTGGACTGTAAGTGATATATACATATGAAAGGCCAACACAAATGCTGATCCTTTTGATATTAAAAGTTAACTTAAAATATTTGATGTAACTCCTTCACTGTTTCCTTGTGACAGTTCATATTGGGATATTTGGTTTTCACAAGGATATCGTCCTGGAATTGCCCACATGTTCTAGACCTGCTCTTGTCTTTGATAACTTTTTTCATTTTGCTCTAATTTAAATTTCTAACTCGTCACTAAAAAAAAGGTAAGATTTGGGGAGCTTCAAAAAGGAAAGTTAATTTTATAGATTATCGATGAAAGTCAAGATGGACTAGTCAATTCTTCAGTAAGAGCCTCCAAACCACAGAGCGACAGAACACAAAAACATTTTTTCACATTCTCATTGTAAATTCCAATGTGGGCCATGGATCTCTGCTCATTGTAGATCCAGGTCAACATAGACCTCAACTCAACACAGGTTTCTATTGCCTGGGAAGGGAGAACAAAGTATACGTCAGTTCACAGGGTCAATTAAATGACAGATCTTACAGGAGAATGTAGACCCTCTCTGGTATTTTCATTCATATTTCACTGGCCAAAGTAAGATCATATCTAACTTCGAAGGAGGTTGACAAGTACAGATTGTAGGAGAAGAACAAGAATGCTTGTGGAGAGCCAGAAATGTTACCTCCCTACTGAGTCTTCTGCCTCCCAAATCTGGGTCTGAGCAGGCTTATGCCACAAGACACCTCTGACAACACTTGCCCGGTTTCAGTTTCTGTCAAATCCTAGCCCACCGAGAGAACAATAATATCCACAGAACATATTTTACGCCTCTTTTACAGACACAGTGTGAGATTTAAGTATATTAGCTCAATCAAAGAGTAAATGTTAAGTTCCTATCTCACTCTGGGTTCAACTTTTCATTAGTTCCCATTTATAGGCCAGGGGCAATAAGAAAGCACATTTAGAAATCTATTCAAAACACTGTGGTAACTAGAAAAAAAGAATCCCCTCTTTTAGGCTTCTCTTTATCATCTCCCAGGAATATTTGATATCTCAAATTCTTTATAATTACTCTCTGATCATGTAGTTGTAAATTTCTTCATGATCCCCTCCACCCTCGCTCAACTGGCACAGGTTTCCCTTAGCATTTTTTTCACTACCTGCATTCAGTGCATCTCCCAAGCTCGTGCTATCAGCCCTATTATCCAAGTTGTCTCCTCTCAGCTACTTCAACATAGTGCTACTTTTTTTCTGTGCTAAATACGGCTTGTCTGAGAAAAAAGAAACTAATTGTTGTAACTCCCATATGGAAGCTGCATAGATTGTTAGAAGCCGCTCTCTTCTGCTCCAGGCTACAAGCACTGCGCTAGGTCTTACATGTTTGTTTGACAATCTCACAGCAGGAATAGCTGTGGGGAGAGGAGGAAAGTGAAATAACAAGGAGATTGGATGTCAGGCTCTTTTTTATACAAGATCTCCTAATAAGAGTATTACTTCATTGTCTAATGTTGAAGAATTTAAAAATGTGTCTGACCCACACGTTTGACAGCCTTGGAGTATGGCCCTCTCTCCCAGTTAGGGTATCTCATTAATTTATTTCACAGAAGTCACCTCTTCTCCTGGGCTGGGCCCTCAGCAAACACCTGTGGATTACTGCCACAGCCTTTAAACTATCTTCCTAGTATCCAGGTTGCCCCTCCATCCAATGCATCCTGCTGACAATAATTAATTTGCTTAAACACCTGTGACAGAGTAATTATTGAGATGCTATTTTTACTTTATTCTCTCTAATACTGGAGATGGGAAATAATTCGAGGTAGATTTTATGTTCTGTTCCAAAGGCTTTTGTGCTTAGCCTGGGCCATTTAGGTTAGAAATAATTTCTGGGAAGCAGGGCAACTGACAGAAATTTGGAAAAATCCAGAGCACCTTCCCCCATATCCAGGCTTTTGTGAAAATAAGCTAAATGAGGGGGGAGCTAATCCTTAAAGAAAGCAGAACTGGCTCAATAATGAAGCAAATGGTTTGTTTCAGCAAGATGGTAGAGCGGTCAGAGTTGGAAGGCTTTTAGAGTGATATGGAACTAATGTCCACTCCCGCACAACCCCCCAAATGTCAAAAGGATTCATGATAGAATAACCAAGATGACAAAACCCCAAAAGGTCATGGTGTTGGAGGCACAGAGAAAGTGCATGTCTTCATACGGCGGAAAAGGGGAAGGTAGCAGGCTGCTTTGAAAGGTCCACAAGGGCATGTCAGAACCAGCACTCTGGACCAAGGACCAGAAACCTTCTTCCCATCCTAGAATTTGTACTCTAAGGGAGGCTCTCCCTGCCAAAACAAATTTATAAATGTGACTGAGTTAGTATTTCTTGACACCTCTGGTAGAAGGAGGGGAAGACTGATTTACCTGGCTTAGAGAATAAAAGTACGTGGGCTTTTCCTCATTTGAATGATGTACCCTAAATTCATAGCCACAAGAAGCCACTCTTAGCATTACACTGTCCTACCCAGAAACTTTCACAGCGTGGTTGGTGTATTCAACCTAAGCCCTGTAGGTGAGCGTTCAGACACCTGAATAGTTGATTCCCACCTGAGCTACCGAAGTTAATTTCCTCCGTCTCCCAAATACTCTTCTCTGTTCTAATCCGCCTCACACCTTCACTTTAGCCCTGTGACCGCTATTGACTCATTCCCTGAACTCTGACAGTTCTTTATCCCCCTGCAACCCTAGCATGCAAAGTAAACTGCTCTGTTGATGCAGCCTAGAATGATTTATGATTACTTCATTAGGGTTAGTGTTCTTAATGATATTAAAAACTCCTTTGGGGCAAGGACCACATCTCGTATTTCTGTTCCCCTCCTAGTGTCTAACAAGGGGCTAAACCCAAACTAAAGACTTGTTAGTTGATTGCATGATCTGTCAATGCCTCTCATGGGGAGTCAGGTCTGGGTGGAGGATCTCATTCAGGAAGAAAGCAAGCCATTCAGGATAATAAACTGACACAACGGAAGTTACCACAGCGAGAAGCACAAAAGACAGTTGATGGGTAGTTTCAGTTGTAGAACAGGGTTTAATTGGTTCAGCTCTGAAAAGTGCAAGTTGCTTGCCTGGGTGAGGAATGTTGTTATTCCTGGTCTGAGAAAAGAACTGAAGCTCAGCGAAAGGAGGCAGATGTTCAAATCCCCTAACAGGAAGACCAAAAGAATCAAGTCCTGAGCCTGTATTTTCTTTCAGTGACACCTTAGTAATTAGTCAATCGGGGGAAGTGAAGACTTAGGGATATAACTGGAGGTCTGTTAGGAAGGAAAAGACCAGACTAACTCTGACAACTCATTTAGTCATTTGTTTCATTTGGAAAAAGACAAGAAGTGCAGAAGTCTTCTTTTTCTTGGGAGGGCTAAACCAGAAAATTACTATTGTTTTCTGATGTCATTTTGGGGATAATACTAAGAACACCTGTAGATTAGTAAACTCCTAAACCCTGTCTGTGGCTTGAATAATCACCTTTCAAATATTCCCTAAAAAGCAGGACCAGAAATCTGACTCGGTATTTTCAAAGACAGAAGCATATAAAATATGAAACCATGTAACTGCCCATTGTCCTCATGCTGTAATTCAATCTTTGTTAAAATGCAGACAAGAAAAATGAGTAGTGTCTTGGAATCTGCTTTTGTTCTACCCACCGTACTGCAGGAATTCTCTGAAACTGACAAGCTCTCCCAGGCCTTCTTTCCCGATAACCTTTCTTGTTATGAGAGGCATAAGACAAGAACAGTCATTGATTGGGGAATTGAAGCTCTCCCATAAAAGAGGAGTATGTCGACAGAAATACCATCAGTTCCCCGGCACGCAGGTCAAACATTCCTTAATCTCACTAGTGTCAAGGGATTGCATGACCACCCTCAGACAAGGACAGCCAATATTACCTGCACCGGGAGTCAGACCTGTTGAAACGTCTGGAAAAGGGACAGACTGAACGAAAGAACAGCAGTGCCTCCCACAGACATGCAGAATCAGGTCTGTCTGTATTTCAAACACCAAACAAACTATATTTTCAATTTTACTGCCTGACATTTACCAGAGGGGAAAAGATACATAAGTAATGAGGCAAAAGGGCATGACAAGCTGGGTGCATATTTTCTCATTACATGAAGAAATAAGCCTAGCAAAAATTGCACTTAGAATTCAAAATTAAAAATAAATAAGTATTTTTTCACATTTGTCAGAGCATCTTTAACAAATTCAACAATTCTGAATGTATATAAATGTGGTTGATATTTTTTGATGCTCTGATCTAGCAATGTTACCCACTTGTTTTCACTGTATTATGCCGCTCATTATTTTGGGTCAATCTGTAAACACTGGCATCTGTGTCTGTCTCCTGCAACCACGTTATTTTCTTAATAACAACAGCTGTTGTCATTATCAGCAGCTTAATATCTGCTAGGCACAGTATTAGTACCCTACATGCCTTCTATTGCTTCACCCTTCACAAAAATTCTGCACAGTAAGTGTTCTCACCATCAGTTTATTAAGGTAAATAAGTTCAGCAAGGTAACAGTACATTAAGTGGTAGAGCCAAGTTTCTGGAGTGCTAAATCAAATCTTTCTTCCTTTCAGCCTCCCCTTCAGACCCTAGCATGAATTCTGCCCTCTCTGTGTTCTTGGTAAATATGGCAACTGCCTGAGTTTACTTTCATGCATGAACAAAACCACAGGTTAAAGCATCATTAATGAAACTTCATTAAAGTGGCTGGGAGTGTCTCAGTAAACTAACAGGTCAGCCACTCGGCTTTGGAGTGACTGGTAGACATACACACACACACGCACGTACACACAATTGGACTATACCTTTTGGTGTTAAGCATGCAGAGTCTGATCCCTGATCATGCAGAGAAGGACTTGCACTAGAATTTCTTCTTTTTTTCTTCTTCTTCTTTTTTTTAATGCAGTTGGACAGTCCCCTGTTCATGGTAACCAAGAGGGAATATGCAACCACAGAGTGTCAGATTCTGATCCAACATCTATAAATGTTTCTCTGTAATAAATAGATGTTTAATTTTCTAGCTTTTAAAGCCCAAAACACTAACTCTCCTCTCAGGATTTCCTGGTCCTGGGGTGGTTGATGTGACAAAGAGTAGTGCGGGTGGTCAGGGTTGTAATTACGCTCTAATGAAAACTGCTATTTACAGTTGAAAGGCACCTCTGTAGTCTGGCATGGTTCCAAGAACTTAGACTTTCTTAATGCTGTTTCACATAAAAAAATAATAATAATAATAAACCTCTCCCAGCACCTGTATAAGGTGCTTAAAATGTCATTACCACCTGTAATTACATGGCAAATCCAATTACCAAGCTAAGGCATCAGATTGGTATGTACAATTTGTACATGTTGACCGTGTGGGCTATAAAATTGTAACTGGAGAAGCACACGTAGTCGGAGATTGTGTGCATCCTGTGTAAAGCTCTGAAGAGCAATTAGAATATAAAAAAGTAATGAGGAATAATAAGAATAAATGAGTTTCATTGAAGTAATGGCATTTTATAAGCTTTAGATGAGAGGTCCTTCAGCTTCAAAAAAGTAGGAAAAATTATCCTCGAATGGAAAAGAAATCACATAACATATTGGAATAAACAACAAAGAAATATAATAATTTTCTAATAGAGATATATTATAGCTTTCGTGTTCACTGTACAGACATGACTTATGTTACATAAGGAAATTGGAAAAACCTCCGTATACACTGAGAGATTTCTGGGAAAAGACAGGCTGTTTGGATCTATGTGAACAGTGGAATCCATGAAACAGAGCCTTCCAAACCCCTTGTGACATTCATCATAGCAGTTACATGAGTTACACTAAATTATGATCTTTTTTCATATAGATAGAGGAGTGATAAATGCAGAACTGTATTCCAGCTTATTATACGGTCAGCAGCAGCAAAAGGAATGGAAAATGACAGGAATAAATAACATAATCTGATCAGTTAGTGGCACACAAAGACTTCCGGGGCTCTGTCTGGTATAACAATCTCTAGTCTCCTGGGAGCCACCTCAGAAAGATTGACTATTGTCACAGATAAGTTCAGTTGTGTGAAGGACACAAAGCATCAGGCTTTAGATATGCTATTTGGGTTTTGTCTATCCTGCTTCCCATAAGAAGTCAATGGACTCTATATCATGGTCCCTTGACATAAACTAAATTGCCATGCCACATGGGAAGAAATAGGCAAGTTTCCTAATCAAATTATAAGTTCTTTATAGATAGAATTTGTGACTATTAATTTCTTTTTTAAAATATCTGCGGATATTCACAATTCTATAAGAAGCAGACACATGGTAAGTGTTTTTGCTGGATTTTTATACATACATTATATGAGAATATAATTATACATCTTGTCTCATGAAGAGTGCCTGGTCCAGACACAGGATGTAATCTGACTTTTCAAAATTGAAATAAGTGGTAGATATTGAAATAACACTCACTGCCCAATTTAAATGCCAGTTGGCTTATTATAGTGAGCTTCCTGAAGCCTTTGTTGGATTCTCCCTGTGTACCCTTCACATTGTCATGCACTGGTGAGACTCTCTTTAAAACTCTGTCCTCTCTTTTTCTCATGACACAATTTTCTCACAGTTTTCCTCAGACCTCAAGCCCTTCTTTTCAGCCTTCTTTACTGACTTTACTAGACTTGGGCCTCTCCTCTCTCAGAGACGTCTCTGGCCAATTTCATATGCTTTTACGGTCGTAACCTCCATGCATATACCATCAGCTTTTGGAGATGTTTCCAGCTGAATCTTACCTCATGCCGGAAAAATATTTATAACTGTTTGCTAGGCAGGACCTTTTAATTTTCCAGAGCCAGGTGAAAACCAATCAATATTAAACTAATTGTTTTTCCTTCTCATACTATATTTTCCTCTTAATCTTAATTCTTGGCATTACCAATTCTTCAAGAAAGAAGGAAAGAAAGAAAGAGGCGGGAAAAAAAAAGTAAAAAGAAAAGATAAAAGAAAAAGGCCAGACTCCATCTTCACCCACCCTCTTCCCATCACCCAATCTAAATCTCTATACTGTGCATTGCTTTTTTCTCTACACCCCATTTCCATTGCCTGGGTTAAGGATTCTAGCACTTCCCAGATTTCCTGTGGTATCCTAATTGATCTTCCTGCTTCCAATTTTGGCTCACCATCTTAATTTATTCATTCACATTCTGTGAATTTGATCATGTCATTTTTCTACCTAAAACCCATTAGTGGCTCTTTATCTCCCTTTAGGCAAAGCCAAACTTATAAGTATGGCTCATTGGTTCCTTCTCAACAGAACTGCCCTGTCTTTCTCAACTCTTAATTTTTATCTCTCTATAAATCACATTCTGCATTTTATCAACTATGTTTACGTTTTTTCTCATGTCAAAAATCATGTTTTATTTCTTATCTGTTTGGTAAACTTAATCTCCAACCTTCAAAATTCTAAACAAATACCATTTCTTCTCTGAATTTTTAAAAATGCTCTCTGTTAAACCTAGCTGTGTCTTCCACTGGACCTCCGTAGACCTCTCTGTAACAACCTATTATAGGATTTAGCATACCTATTATAGGATTGAGATTATTTATTTATCAATAGACTGTAAAATCCTTAAGGCAAGAGTCCATTTTTCTACCTAATTCTTCATCTTCTTAACATAGGCTCCCCCTGTGGTGAGGCTCAGCCACTATTTATTGAATAGATAAATGTATATTGGTTATTCCAAAATTGTTGTTGATTGTTATTATATCATTACATGATTATTTACAGATCTGTCCTATCCTTTCTGATAGTTATGTCAGCTACAAGCAAATATTGTTGTACACTTTCCTTTAGGAAGAAAAAGGATAGTGCACCAATTGCCATGTTTTTTAATCCATTTCCACTTTTCTGATTGCCTTCTTCCCATAAATATTTATTGAAAACTTCCATCATCTAACAAACATGGTGTAAAGTTGCACAGAAATATCTCTGTGATATATGTGAGATAATTTCTGTAGGAAAATTTAATGTAACAATTTAGCAGGTGATCAATGTCATAAGAATATAACAGTTTACGAACTATAGAAGTTTGGAAAAAAAGGAGCTGGGATTTTCTCTGAGGAGGTCAGGGAAGTTTTCATACCAGTGGTAACACTGATTGGGCCTTGATACCTCTGTAAGTTTCCTTACATGGAGAATGACGGGAAGGTCTGCTAAGCAAGTCAATCATGAAGGCCGAAAGGAGAAAAGTGGGTAGCAAAGTGTATTAGTAAATCTACAATAATATGGTCTCAACTTGTAGACTAAGGAAAATATTAGACTCCAAGACCAGGAAATACAAGAGCGTGAAGATTGCAAAACCCTTCAATGTAGCCTGGACTTGAGTTTCTAAAAGCACGTAATATTATAAGCAGGAAAATGACACCAGAAACTTATCTTTTAGAACCATTAATATACTAATTGTTTTTAGTACATTTTAAATGCAATTAGAATCGATTAAAAACTGTTACATTACTCCAGAATATAAAGTTAAAAATATCTGGTTTCTTAGGTATGAAAGTAAATACATTTAAATTTATTCAACATAGACATAAAAAATAGTGTAAAAGACAAATACTAGCATAAGATTTAGGAAATATGAGTAAGTTAAGTTCTTTCCTTATATCTGTCACAGAGTTAAGAATTAAATATATGTATGATAGCTCCCCAAAAGTTTAGTTAAACTACAAATAGTATAATTTCTACTGTACCCCATTGTTCTACATTTTTCTTGATAATCAGTTACTATAGAGCGGCATGCCTATAGTGAGCAAGTCTTATCACAGGATAGTGACTAACACAAAATTTTCTATAAATAAAACAAAACAGACTTTAATTAGCATCGTTTGATTAAGTCTAACTTTTTTTCTTTTAACCCGTTTGCCCCACTGGCAAAAGGTTGTTCTTTATGTTTATAGGTAGCAAAGAAACATGGGGCATATCACCAATAGCTTGGAATTAGAGAGTTCTGCCATAATCCAGTTCTGTGACCTTGGACGAGCCAGTTACCATGATATCTGGTGTATGTCAGTTTCTCAACCAGCTTCAGCAGCCTTTCTCCTCCTCTACGTAAGAATTACATAGTGTACTATGTGAAAAATTTTAATACTTGATAAGTATGTATGTCTAGAGGGAATGTAAATTTAATTCTTCAGCCTTCCATCAGTGTACCCACTTCATTGTCTACAACTGAAAAATGACTAAAAAATCATGAATGAATTCTAAAACTTTCTATTTTCCTCAAGGTATTGTTAAACTGAGAAAAGGTTGGTCATATATTAAACATAAGCCACAGCATATTTAAATTTCTTTTTTCTGTAATCTCTTAGCAATGTAAAAGTTAATGTTGCAGTTCTCAAGAATAGGAACTTTAAGTTTCACAAGAGGATTAAAAGAATGAAAACCATTAAAGTACTTAGAATAGTGACTGGCACATAGAAAACACTAGAGAAAGATTTGCTATTATCATCATTACTAATGTGGAACAATTCATACTGCTTGATAAGCCTTAGAGAAATCACCTGTTATGTTGTGTTTACACATAGGTTAAAAGTGTTCCAGAAATATGTTCTGGGTCAGATGCCAGATTTTAAAAAACTACTGTGAAGGGACACGGTATGTTAGTTAGTCACATTTGAGTTACACCAGCCTTTTTTTTTTTTATATAATAAATTTTATTTTTTTTTAAACATCTAATATATTTTTATCCCCAGGGGTACAGGTCTGTGAATCGCCAGGTTTACACATTTCACAGCACTCACCATAGCACATACCCTCCCCCGCAATGTCCATAACCCCACCCCCCTTCTCCCAACCCCCCTCCCCCCATCAACCCTCAGTTTGTTTTGTGAGATTAAGAGTCACTTATGGTTTGTCTCCCTCCCAATCCCAACTTGTTTCATAAGCTCCGGGCTTCAAAAAGAACGGGTTTCCTGAGGTGAAAGAAAAGTAAATATAGGTAGGTCGATGGTCTCATTGCCTTCACTGAAAAGACAAAGGAAGACAATCCAGGAAAAAAAAAAAATCAAATTTAGACTAGTGGTCATTCTCCCTTTTTTCTCTCTTTGTTCTTGATATTTTGTTTAATTTCTTTGTTCTTGATATTCTGTTTAATTTCATTTCTCTCCAATGAAAGAGAAATCTTGAATACTTGAATTTAGGAATTTCAGAAATGCTGATTTTTATAGGCTATTTTGTGTTCTTCTAACGTTCATATGTTATAATTCCAATCCCCTGTACTTCAGAATATGACTGTTTAGAAATGGGGCCTTAAAAAAGACAATTCAGGTTAAATGAAGTTATCAGGACAGGTCCATCCAATATGCCTTGTCCCTTTAAATGAAGAGATGATTAAGACATAGTCATACACAGAGGAAAGATAATGTGAAGACACTGGAAGAAGATGGCCAATTGCAAACCAGAGAAACGGTTTAGAAGAAATCAGCCTTGCTGACACCTTGACTTCTGTCCTCTGATCTTTAAAACTGTGAGAAGATAAAATTTTGTTGTTTAAGCCAGCCAATCTATGGTACTTTGTTATAGTGGCCCCAGTCATTATTAGCAAGCTAATACGCTAACCTAATAATGTTTTGAATTAAGATATAATTTAACATTTATTAGACTAATTAAAGCCTCAATAGAAATTAGATAAAAGAGTGAAATTGTTAAAAGGCCTCAGAACTATGTTGAGTCAGAGTAAGAATAACAATAATTACAGTAGCTCTATGGTGAATGTTTGTATCAACAGGCTCAGAGAAGCTCAGAGAGGTTAAGTAACTTGCCAAATGTCACACAGGTTGGGAATGGGGAAACACCAATTAAATAAAGGTGGTTTAATTACAGAGTCCTTGATGTTAACCAAGACAAATAGAAATATTCTAATCAATTTTGGGTTTGGAATGAATCAGAGATTGCTGCAAAGGTAAAGTACATACTCGAATATCTCAAGATCTGAAGGAGGAAAATAAAGGACAAGTAATCACAAGGACACAAAATAATACAGATAGATCATTTTTTTATGATTTTATTTGTTTGACAGACAGAGATCACAAGTAGGCAGAGAGGCAGGCAGAGAGAGAGGGAGAAGCAGGCTCTCCGCTGAGCAGAGAGCCTGACGCGGGGCTCGATCCCAGGACTCTGGTGTCATGACCTGAGCCGAAGGCAGAGGCTTTAACCCACCGAGCCACCCAGGGGCCCCCAGATAGATCATTTTTATACCAATTTATAACTATAAGATTATATTATTTGAATTAAACAAACATAATGTAGTTTACAGATAGCTTGGAAGAAAATCATACAACTTGACAGAAAAGGACTGCATGGACAGTAAGATGGGACAAAAGAAAACAAAACCTCACCTCACTGTTACGGTGATGTGAAGACAAGGAGGGGATGCAGGCAACTTTAGAAGAAGATTCTTGTGATTCTCACCAAGCAGAGCAAGGGACTTGGTAAGAACCTGGACAGAGTCAAAAAGGGAAACAAAGAAAGTGGGGTCTGAAGGTTTTAGAGGAATATATAAACTCTGAGCAAACTCTGAGAACTTCTGAATAATGCAGATTGTTGTTTTTGTTGATTGTGACAAATCAGTGACACTGTTCTCTGTGTGGGGGTCAAATGCAGCCCTCAAAATCATGCCAATGACAAAATACACAATTCAAATAAGAGCATCTTAATCTCTGTAGTCCCAGTCTTGAAACCTTCTCCTACAGGGAGCTGGCAAACATCTTTCCCATGTGTTGCTGTCTCCATGCAGGAGTATGGACTAGGGGGAGTCACATGAAATTATCTGAGTATAATTCCAACTGGATTATATGGAATTCAATAAGAATGATTTCTAGCCAGTAATATATACAAGTGTAATTTGTAGACACTGGAGAGGGAGAAAAAGTAGAGCTAATCAATTGTAATACTTCTAGTGGACGAAACAAATGTATTTGTGTGTGTGCATGCATATAACATATATAAATTACTCATAATCCATACAACATATTTTGCATATATTTAATTAAAACCATTTTATCTGATTACACAGGCAACTTTTTATTATTCAATGAATATGCTTATTTTGGTGTTTCTTTTTCCTTGAAGATTTTAACTAACTTATTTTTAAATCTTGATCCTATCGTATCCCTAAAATACTGTCTGTCTTTATGAATCCTATTTGTGATGAACAGGAAAATGTATACCTAAAAATAAGTATTGCTCCTTCATGGTACCAAAAGCTATTGAGGCCTAAAGAGAATTTGCCCGTCACTCTCCCTTTAGCCTTGAACATCATTAATAACCTTTTGACATACCATTTCTGTCCTACACTGCCTTTTATCTCCTAATCTCAAACGCACAGCAAACATTCATTTTCCACAATGGCTTGGTGAAAGCAAGCGTTTTATCCACGGTATTATAAATGAGCAAGGTGAGCTGGAAGAAAGTGGGGACTTGACTACCCAGGGGACTCGCAGAGAAGGGCAAAGCACAGAACAAACCTTTAATGCCGAAATCTAGCCTGGGCAAGAGCTACCATCCATGTGTTATATTAAATCATGCCCCATTTCCATTTATTATCTTCAAATTTGGGGAGGCATCTTAATTTTTTTTCCTAATGAAACTTCCGTCTTGGGGCCCCTGGGTGGCTCAGTGGGTTAAGCTTCTGCCTTCGGCTCAGATCTTGGTCTCAGGGTCCCGGGATCGAGCCCCACATCGGGATCTCTGCTCAGCAGGGAACCTGCTTCTCCCTCTCTCTCTCTGCCTCTCTACTTACTTGTGATCTCTCTCTCTGTGAAATAAATAAATAAAATCTTAAAAAAGAAGAAGAAGCTTCTCTCTTTTAAATTCACCTTGTCCTACAAAGTCCTAGGTGTTGGGTATATTTTGGTAAAGAAAATACACAAAATTTTTGTGATCTGTAACTATGCCTAGGCTTCTTTCCTATCCATTCCCTTTTTGTGCCAGCATCTACGATTGCACAATAATCTCCTCATAACATTTTCACTTCCTAATCGCCAAGCACAATGGTTTTCTCCGTTATCACTATGAGCAGTGTGAGAGGAATTCGAAGTAGAAAGCTGGGACTATATCCTTTTGGGCTTATAAATTGTGTAAGGATTTTTGAACTTGGCCTTAAAAGCGGTGGAAAAGACCCTGAAGGATTATACACAAGACATCTCCAATATCAGGTTTAATTTTTTATTATTTTTTTATTTTTTTAAAGATTTTATTTATTTATTTGACAGGCAGAGATCACAAGTAGGCAGAGAGGCAGAGAAAGAGAGAGAGAGAGAGAGAGAGGAGGAAGCAGGTTCCCTGCTGAGCAGAGAGCCCGATGTGGGGTTCGATCCCAGGACGCTGGGATCATGACCTGAGCCGAAGGCAGAGGCTTTAACCCGCTGAGCCACCCAGGTGCCCCAGGTTTAACTTTTGAAAAGTTCACTCCAGCTGCATGAACTGGTAGGCACAGATGTGGGGAGCCCACTTCAGAGGCAATTGGGGAGGCCATAGGGATGGAGTTAATGTAGAAGACAATAGACTCTTTGTCATAGGAGACATACAGCAATAGTTAAGAAACAACCTTTTCATAACTTAGACGTTTATTGAACATGAGGCATCAGAGAGAGGAGATAGAAAGGAGATGTCCCAGTTTCTGAAAACAAAACAAAAAGCTTTGTGGGTTTGATACTGTGGCTCTAACCAAACAAAACCTCCATGAGCCAAGTGTATGGTATGTTACTATATAGCAAAGTCTTTCCTTTTATACCCTCTTTCAATCAATGTCCCTTCAATTTCCTGCTTTGAGCCTTTGTTCTGAATGTCTTCAAACAATACACAGAATATCATCTTGCTACATTTTTTCCTCCACAAAAAAATCACTGCTGAAGGAAATTTGACAATTTTGAGCCTGTGATCTAGAGAGGTATCAATGAGTGAAGGAGAGGATAATTTTAGTGTTGGTGCCTCTAATACACAAGTGGGACCCTGAGTTAATGGATGGCAACCCAGTGTTATTTGTGGCTCTGCACGGACTCAGAATACATTCACTTACGATTTTTGGTGGCAATAAAAATGCTATAGTAGGGCTAAATTGAATATATTCTACATGCCAATTTGTAAATTCCTACTCTCATGTTCCCCCCTTTATATAGTTGAGGTATTTTTAGCTACCCAATCACACTTTTCAGCCAGCAACCAGAAGGGTGAGTCTTGTGATTTTCCAGAGCAAACTTAAAAAAAAAAAAAAAATCCATTGGATATATATGAAAACTGTAACATCCTTATAAATTATATAAGTTTGATTTTCTTACCTGCTTTCATTCATAGCTTTAAAGATCCTCATGATGACTCAACATTATTTTCAACTTTCAGTATGTTCATGTTGTTACAAAATTCCCCCAACATTTGCTGTGGAATTCTATCAGGTAAAAGCCCCTCGAGGCCTATTACAGACTTGAGGAACCGTATAATCCCCCAATCAAAAGTAGACTTTCTCATGTCTTATTTGCCCAAGGTTCTCTCTCTTTTCACAATGTGTGATAATTAAAAAAAGTAAATCTTAAGATTAGAAAAAAATTCTTGATGCAATTTAAAGCTGCACCCCTAATGAC
The DNA here is from genome assembly GCF_010015895.1 of Lontra canadensis. Lineage (NCBI taxonomy): Eukaryota > Metazoa > Chordata > Mammalia > Carnivora > Mustelidae > Lontra > Lontra canadensis. Next base: position 20,503,378 of record NW_022631005.1, read on the forward strand.
TCTCTTAGGAGTGCCTCTACTGCTAAGAACTGAAATATGAGAGAAAGGAGATAGTGAAGCTATTTGGGGATGGATAGTTGTTTTTTTTTTTCTTTTGATTTAAAATAGATAACTTGGATGTGTGTGTGTGTGTGTGTTGTTGTGTTTTGGGTTTGTTTTATGGATGTTATGGGAATTGGCATGGTTAAGCTATGGCTAACCTATTAAGAATTTAAAGAATCAGGCCGCACCCTCAATAGAGGGAATGAGTGGAATGACTGTCTCTAAGGGCTCAGAAATTAAGTCTTACTGATCATTTGGGAAATAGGTACATCCTTAGAACAGAAATCATCCTCATTCTTCATTAAGAAAAAAATTAAATCTTATGCAGAGAATGTATGTTTACAACCCAGATATTGAACAGGAGGAAATACCTGTGAGATGTGTGTAAAATACGTCTAGCCCATGGCAGCTATCGCCCTTTCCCGAAAATCAGAAAATAGAATATCAAGGGACTCGCAACCCCTAGTAATAACCCATCTGTGTTGCCTTATCAGCTAGGTTATAATTAACTTCTTAAATTCACTTTACTTCCCTCTTAATATTTTGCAAAGTGCTTATATTTGATGTCTACCATCTCTTATAGGTTCCAAAGGAAATGAGTATCTTTGTTCATTAGTGGAGAGTGTTACAAGCAGAACAGTAGACCTATGAGACAACTATAATGGGAACAGTGATGTTTCAACTAAGAAACAATCAGGTACAGATAAAATGTGAGCACTCAGACGTAAGTGCAGTTGGTGTACCTCCCCGGCTTATGAGAATATTTCTGTACCCAGGGTGAAGATTGTAATTTCTGAGGTTTGTATTATAAACATATGTTACAGGAAATTTGGTGTTCCACCTGGATTGGGTGCCTGTCTTAAGGACCCATGAAGCTTTTCTGCCCTCATTGTCTGAGAAGGGCTTTTTGCTGAGCTATAATTACCTAGTTAATTATTTTCTGGGAGTTGTGATCTAGGAACTCAGTTGGGTTTGCTTTCAATTTGCTCAGTTTCAGAGAAACTTCAATACCTCCTGATTTCCCTGTCACCCCCTGCATTGTTCTTTTCTGAAAGAGCTGGAGACTGAGCTCTGAAACAATCAACAAGCAGTGAATTTTTTATATTTCTCGTTGGTGAAGGAAGCTGCCTGTGATTGTTTTTGTTTTATTGATATCGCTTAGTTTGTAAAGAATAAAACCTAACTTCTAGCATGCTGGTCAGGGGCAGGGGTGGGGGTTGGAACAAAGTTGTTACAGAACTGTCAGGATGCCCTTTTCTGAAGTTCTCACACTACCTTAGAAGTGGCATTATCGCTTCTCACTTCTTGGGCTTGGCAAACGCCTCCCCCTCCGCTCCCTCCCTGTCCACCCTCCTTCCGACATACCTTTTGCTTATCCTCCAGTTCTGCAAACAGTCAAATTAGCCTAAAAATTACACGCAGATAGCACCTCTTTCAAGCTTCAAAAGTAGATGCTGTTTGTATTCGCTTCCTAGGACTGCCATAACAAATCATCACAAACTAGGTGGCTTCAAGTAACAGGAAATTGTTCTCTCACAGTTCTGGAGGTCAGAGGTCCAAAATCAAGGTATCAGCAGCGCCACACTCCCTGCAAAGCTCTGCTGGAGAGTCTCTGTTCCTTGCCACTCCAGGCTTCTCACAGCTGTCAGGACTCCTTGGCTTGTGCTGCATCCCCTCGCATGGCCTTCTCCTCTGTGTGTCTCCCAACACTCTGCTTTTCACAATGATTGCAGATAGGATTGACATGGATAATTATCCAGGTTATATGCTCTTCCTCCCAAAATCTTTCACTGGATCGCATCTTTTTGCCATATAAGGCAATATCCACTCTTTCACTATGTGAGGTAATATTCATAGGTTTGGGGGATTAAGACACAAACATATCTTTTGGGGGGCCACCATAAGTAAGTCTACTATACCGTTGCTATCTCAGTTTTAAAGAAAAGCTAACTAAATACTACGAAACTGAGTTAACAGGCCTGAGACCACACAACTAGTAAAATGGTAAACCCAGAACTTGAGCCAACATCGAACTCTAAGTCCAAGTCCTTACCTACTAGATATCATGTCTCCTCACCTCAAGGCTGATATAGATGACCTCCTCTATGTGCCCTGTGCTGACCTATCCTCATTCTTACATCCCAAAATCTGTGTGCCTGATTACAGGTATGGCTTTACACACCATCCGTGAGTCATATCTGCCGTGGTCTGCAGGGGCTCCCTGGTGCCCATCACAATGCCTGACACGTAAAAGATACTCAACAAACATCAGATACACCTCTTCATTTTGACCAAGGAACCCCGAAAGAAAGATTTTAAACATCACAGCTCAGTCTTTGAAATCACCACCTTTTTGCTGGTGAATTACATTTCATTTTACTACCTTATCTTTTCAGGGATTTTTAAGCTGTATTTATTATGGTGGTAATACTAAAATGTAGCAATATTAAAAATATTAAAAATAAGCTAATCTGTAGATAGTAATTGCTGATATTATTTTCTGAAAACAATATAGATTACTGAGTATGTAATCTTCTCTCAGTCTTATGATAAATATTTGATATTCTTTTAAATTCAATTTCTATTGACTCTACAATTGTCAGACTAATAACGTCACTATAACAGAATCAGTTTGGTGCTTTCAAATAGAAAATAAATGCATGTTAATAATGACAGATTTCAAAGTCTTTATTTTGGTGCCACCAAAAGCCTGTTTGTTAAACAGGTTTTATTATTATTTATATTCATACTTAATATCTACAGGGTGAAGAGAAAAAGAAAAGAAAATATTTTAATAGGACAAAATCCAGATGAGTTTCACCATTGACATCTATTTGAAAAGATTGGCCATTTGATTTAAGGTATTTTGTTCCATAATCTGGAAATGGCATCCATATTTCTTAAACACATCAAAATATGAGTTGAATGAAATGATTAGAAAGTGGGCAGTCTAATCCATTTATTTACATTCCATGCCTTACTTTTAGAAGACATATCTAAGAAATTAAAAAAATTCAGGAGAATATAAACTCAATTTTTCAAATGAAAATAATAATTATTTAAGGAAAGGGGCTATAATAGCATTAATGTATGAAAGTGATTCATAACAAAGATTGGTAAGAAGGGGCACCTGGCTGCCTCATTCAGTAGATCTTGTGACTCTTGATCTTGGGCTTGTAAGTTTGAATCCTATGTTGGGGGGGGGTAGAATTAAGAATAAGAAAAAAAAAAGATTGGGAAGAAGTCTCAAACCACAGAGAAAATAAACTTTGGGAGAAAATCCAGGGGGCAACCCAAGAACATGTTACTGGATAGGATTTACATCCACAAAACACATTTTGTTCATAAATTTTCATCTGTTAAGAGACTTTTTCCACAACATGACCATCCAAAACCCACATGGATAATGCATTTTTAAAAGTCCGGCATAGATGCCAACATGTTCACAAAGTAAAAATGTTAATTATTTTATCAAGATGTTTAATCTACTTGATGAAAATAATCACAATTTTTAAAATACTTGCAATATTTAAAAAATCAAATGTAAGATCTCTAATTTTTACATATATATTTATAATGTCTAGTAAGTAAAGAGCCATGTCAGTGAAGGGTCAGCATTTTACTTAGAATCAAAAGTGTAAGTTCCCATTTTTGCATCAAGCAGTTATGTAAATTTGAGAAAGTTCTTTAATCTCCTGGTGCCTCATTATGCTAGAATCATAAAGTTGAAGGAGGCCTCCAAGCTTATCTTGTCAACTATTAACCTAATGTCTGGCAACCAACCAGGGTTTAAAACTCAAATGTCTTCAATGATTAAGCAACGACCATAAATGTGTAAAAGTGTAAAATTACTTTGTGTAAGAAAATAACAACGATGGGAACATTGGCTAATTGAAATTTAAATATTTGGCCTCACTGACATTCAATATGAAATTTGAAACGTAGTTGGCTAAATAATTGCACGGCTCTATAATATCTTGGTTGGCTGTTTTCCAGTCTCTGTGCTATGTACAAAGAAACAAAATACTTGAATCCTGTTTGCCATCCGATATTAAAAAAAAAAAAAATCAAACGAATACATGAAACAAGACTAGAGAACTATCATTCGAAGTGGCTGAAATCCTTTAATAATCGAAAGTGACTGAGTGAGCTCTAAGAGTATTTCTAGATCTGCATTTTTGTGTTATCTAGACTGGTGCTATTCCAGTCGTGTTGTTGAAAAGCAGCATCAGCATCACTGAGAGCTTGTTATAAATAAGTTCGGAGGCTCCACTACAGACCAGCTCAATCAGAAACTGCATTTTTAATGAGGTCTCCAGGTAATTTGCATGTACTTTAAAATTTGAGGAGCCTTGAATTGAAAGATGTAATACAAAAAATTAGACTCAACCAGCTGAGAAATAACTCATTTGTTAGTATCTGCATAAAGAATTGAGAAGTAATACTCTTCGTAAGACTTAAGAAATCCTTATTTCGAGATTCTGAAATTCTCTCATGGAGTCTTACCATTTTGGTATGGATTAAACACATTCTTTCCAAAAATAAGGAAAATAGACTACCTGACCTCTTGGTTTTGGTCCAGCCCTGAATTCTTAAGGTCATGTGTATTCGCTTGAAATTCGGGGTTGTTTTAAATGACTGCATTCACAGAATAGGTTTCAATTTCTTCCTTTCCTTGAGGGAGTGAAGAAAGGTTGAAAGTTCAGCTTTCATTTACACATACAATTTAAGCAGAACACACCATAGGATTATTGGTTTTAAGGAGAAACATTTTGCAAGCAATGTAGATAAGATTGAATATTCTTGGTAAATATGAATTTAGGCCTCTGATGAAATGAGTGCTTTTTTATCCATTAGCCAGTTATAAGCCTAAAATAGCCATGCTAGCATACTTTCTCAATTCTGAATTTTTTAGGGTAATTTTGTGAATATAATTTTCAGATCCTCTGTAGAGAAATCTTTTCAGGCAGTTCTGAAACTCAGCCTTTCAATATTGTACAAGATAAATCTTAAATATTCCTTTTCAAAACTTAGCACATTGTCTTATTTTAAGCATTCACTGCATAAGTACTCAATTCTAGATAAATAATGATCTCCTCAGTTAATTGCTTAGGACCAAATTTTCAAATGTATTATTATATGTCATTAAATAGTTAGGCATGTTTTTTTCATCTTTGAACCCCATTTCCCAGCATGAGGTTACATGCAGAAGTGCCTTAAAGTGAATAAGGATGGCCCATGAACCTACCTCTTCTCTATTTTATAGGAATACATTGTATGTGTAAGGGTAGAAGAAATGGTGGGGTCTATCAATAGGTACAACCTTCCAGTTATAAGTTCTGGGGATACAATGCACAGCATGATTACTAGTGTTAACGATATTCTATTTCATCCTTGAAAGTTCCTCAGAGAGTAGATCTTAGAAGTTCTCATCATAAGAAAAAATTGTAAGTTTGTGAGGTGATGGTTGTATTAACTAAACTTGTAATCATTTCACAATATGTATGTATATATCAAATCACTATGCTGAATACCTTAAATCTATCCAATGTTATATGCCAGTTGTATCTCAATGAACCTGGAAGGAACAAAAAGGAATATATTTTATTGTTGGTATGTTGAATATATTGAAAAGTGAACTTCACCCTTTTTTTTTAGTCAAACTCAGTGGTAACTAATTACTAAATAAGAAGTAAATTCAAGCAAGATTTTCAACCATCACTTATGTAAATGTAACTCTTAGAAAAATTCAGGCAGCCAAACAGGAGAGTTGTATATGAATGCCATCCTCATTAGAAATTGTCTAGGAGCCAGCTGGAAAGAAGGCATTTTGACCTTACAGCCATATTAACCTTCTTCTCTCTTTTATCATCTGCTCATACCAGCAGGAAGAATACTACTTATCACTCCCTAATTTTCCATATTTAAAATTTTCTTGATCAACAGTTTTGGGGTATTGAAGAAGTGATACAAAGAAAAGTATTACTTTTGAAAATGATAATGAAATTGTAGGCCAGCATCGTCTTTGATGGAAAGATTGTTATTGTTCAGAAAACTAATTTTGGAAAGAGATTTTAACTCTGGTCATTCTGAAGAGGAAACAATCTTTTGTTAAGCAGGAATAAGACAATTTGACATTGCTAGTCTCTCAAAGAATGCACATATATGTCTATTCATTCTTATTCAAATATGAAGATAAAATGAAGTGAAATAGTCATACGTCTCCATCTAAATATAAGAAAGTCAGGAAATGTAATCCTACACATACACACCCGCACACACACACACACACACACACCACTACACACACACACATTAAAAATTGTGAGGATCCCAGTCATCTTAAATTTTTCTATGCCTATATTTGTTAGGTACTTGAGTCAAATGAGGAAGAAAAGGAGGATTTGTGCCATGGGTGACAGTCCACACAAAGTGCATAAGGTAGAGTTAGCTGTAATAATCATCTGGTTTTAAAAAAATTCATGTACTACACTTGATCTTAGCCAAAGGGGGTTGGGGGGGGGGTTATGGACATTGGGTAGGGTATGTGCTATGGTGAGTGCTGTGAAGTTTGTAAACGTGGAGATTCACAGACCTGTACCCCTGGGGGAAAAAAAAAAATATATATATATATATGTTTATAAAAAATAAAATTATTAAAAAAAAAAAAAAAGAATATGCTAGGAAAAAAAAAAAAATTCATGTACCCACAGTGTGTTGTGATGTCCATTGTGAGCTATTCAGTTACCTCTACTAGAAATGCTAGTTAGTTTGAATTAATGATGGTGTTATGGGTTCAATTGTTTTTCCCAAGGGACAGGTTCTAACCCTTAGTACCTCAGAATGTGACCTCCTTTGGGTATAAGGTCTTTACAGAGGTAATCAAGTTAAAATGAGCATTAAGTTGGGCTCTAATCAGATATGACTGGTAATTTTTAAAAGGGGGAAGTTTGGACACAGAGACAGACATATGGGGAGGGAAGAGGAGGTGAAGACACACAGGGAGAACATGATGTAAAGAAGAGAGCAGAGGTGGAAGTGACACATCTATGAGCAAAGGAACACCAAAGATTACCAGCACACCCTCAGAAGCTAGGAGAGAGGCAAGGACCTGATAGTCTCTCACAACCCTCAGAAGGGAACAACACTACTTCCACTTTGATTTCTAACCTCATTTCCACCTTAATTTCTAACCTCACAGATTGTGATTCTCATGACTGTATTACAACATTAAGTGGGCTCTCTTGGTGAACAGAAAAATAATGAAATATAAACTTATGAATGAAGAAATGGTACTTTTTGAGAAACCAAAAATATATATATGAGGATTTTTGAAACTGGCTAGCTATCAGTCTTGAACAAGGATAGAGGACTACATGTGGCTCAAAAAGATTTGTTATAGAACTCCATAAAGTCCCCTGAGGATGGTATGAACATTAACATTCTATTCTATTTTCATGAAACGTATCAAGACCTTATTAAAATGTTGCATACAATTGATAATTGTAAAGATTCAATGTGTTCAATAGACCTTAACCAAGTCAGTGATAGTCCTGCTAGCCTTTTTTATATGTTATATACATTTAAAAAATTCATGAAAATGATACTTCTAAGAGACATTCCTTCAGTATTACAATTATCAGGCTCTTGTTATGGATGAAACACAATTGGTCTGCTAGATTATGCTTCAGAAAGAGATAGCTTCCAAGTCTAAACAGTATATCGTACCGGAGGGTCATTTCCCCTCAACCACAGTCTGTCTGTATGAGATTCTGAGAGTTGCTGTAACAAAGTTCCACAAATGTGTGGCTTAGACAACAGAAATTATTGTCTCACAGTTCTCGAAATGAGGTTAGAAATCAAGGTGGAAGCAGTGTCATAGGCCAAATAAAATACTGCCCCAGATCTCTTTATTTCTGGACCACAGGCCCCAGAGAAGCCACAATATACATTTACCTTAAGAGAGGAAAGGTATTCAGCAGAGTGTTCTCAGACAAATAAATGCTTTAGCCTGAAATTGATACATGCCACATTCTTTCATTAACAATTAGCCAGAAATAACCATTTGTCTTTACCCAAATACGGGGGAGCAAAAAAAAAAAAAAAAAAGCAACCCTACTCTATGCTTTGGTAAACAGCACAAACAACTACCACAATGATATCATATAATTTTCATGCATTTCTGAGTTACAAAATTGTAATAGTCAGCCAAGATTATATAATTGGTAAGTGGCAGTTCTGGGCTTTGGACCCTGATCTGCTTAACTCAAAAGTTTCTAACAAAGGTGCTATGAAGTGTTTGTATGGTTTTGTTTTGGTTTGGTTTTTCTCCTCAAGATCTGAGCTTTTCTATGAAAATCTAATTAAAGTTGAAGTAGAAATAGAAAGAAAATAAATGAAAGATAAACAGTGGAAAATGAGATGAGTGAAATTCTGAAAAAATAAAATTCTACATTTATTAGTGATTGATCTTTTCCTTGAAATCTCATTTGGTTTAAATTTCATGATGTGAATATTTTTGTACTTGATATTTGATACATACAATCTATATCATCCTTTTTCATTTCTATGAGGGAAAAAATGCTTTTCTTTCCCCTCTAAAATCACATCCTGTGCCCCTCAGTATCCATGATGATGTGGCTTATTTCTGTAAAACAAATGACTCCCTGAAGTATTACTTTCAGATGAGATCATATCAGCTTTCATAAGCTGAGCCGAGCAGGGGTTGTGCACAAATGAGATCTCCAAGGAAAATCTAAATACTGTAAGAAAATATTTTCAGGGACTCAATAAATAACATTTGGAGGTGATTAAATAACAAAAACAAAAAGAATGTATCACCCTCAGCAAGCTGTTAAAATACATCACAGCACTTAGATGAAATTAACCCAAACCCTGGGTTATAACAACCTTTCTGTTCATTTTCACTTGTATAAATTATGAGAGCTTTAGGACCTACTTAGATTTAAATATAACAATAGAATGTCATTATCTGGTTTACAGTAATTTACTTTTTCCTTCGGGATTTTTCTTCCCTTCGTGTTTGCAGGTAGAGTACAGCAGTATCCATTTATCTGCAGAGGATACATTCCAAGACCCCCAGTGGATGCCTGAAACAGCAGCAGATAGTACTGAACCATATATATATACTGTTTTTTTCCTATACACACATACCTATGATAAAGTTTAATTTATAAATTAAGTACAGAAAGAGTTTAGAGTTTAATAGTAACTCATAATGATATAGCCATTATACCAATATACTGTAGTAAAAGTTTTGTGAATATGGTCTCTTTCTCAAAATGTCTTGTACTGTACTCACCCTTCTTCTTGTGACGTTAAGAGATGACAAAATGCTTATGTGTTGAGATGAAATGAAGAGAACAATGTAAGGGCTGTGACCTACTGTTAGGATACTACTAACCCAATGATAGGATCATTGCTTCTGGAATGCACTTGACCATGAGTAACTGAAAATATAGAAAGTGAAACAACAGAAAAGGTACTACTGTATTTCTCTCTTCCTCACCTTTTGTATATGAGTGAATTAAGAACTAGTTTATATACAGTTACCTAATCTGCATGCAAAATGCTCCTACTATTAAACTATATAAATGCATCAATTAATAAAACATTGTGTGAGGACGTTTTATATCTTACACAGCCACTAGATTTTTTTTTTTAGTCGCCTGAATACAGAAATGGAAAAGTACAGTTCTTGATTTTCCTACTCCATATAGGTTCTTTATAAACTTAATAATTGTCCAACAATGAAGATGATTTCTATAGATGTTAATGAGCCCCATGATCTTAGACAGGGTTTAAAAAGAGGTTAAACACCTCCAGAGAGTAACTGGAGAAGAGATCACAACATGATACTGACTAGATGACATGTAAGTTGTTTCTCTTCTAAGATTTTACGATTTAGCTAATAGATATGCAACCTAAATACTCAATAAACAGTCTTCAGCCCTTCTCATGACTGAGCAGCTGGCCATCCAAGAGAAGACATAATCAATTTGAGGAAATTCTGTGAAGTCAATGGGCAGATGTGGTTCCCACATGAGGTGATATTACTTAGCTCTAACAACACCTAGAAAAACACTGATGTTGGAGATGGGGTTCAGAACACTAGGAGCCCCCACACTAGAAGAGAAAAAAGTGATCAAATTAAAGTGTTTGGGACTTGGGGAGGGAAACTCATATTAAACGAGAAAAAGCAGGAAGTGGAGAAAGCAATTTTCTGAAGTTGAGAAAAGGGACATCCTACTGTCAGGTTGTACTCTATTATCAGGCAAGGGCTTTCTGAAGAATAATGAATAAAAGATTAAATCCCTTTTCAAAGACTGAGCTCATAGTAGCTCCCTAGGGAGGGGAGAAAGGGACTTAGCTATTATGATGGCAACTTTGAACATCTCAGGCACTTAGCTAGCACCCTTCTGGGCCTTAAACACCAAATCAAATCCATTAAATACTTAAGTTTTTAAGGCTTCCTAAATTTTATCCTTTGAATGCATAGACTTTAGTAATGGCTTGATAAAGTTCAATAAATAGTTCCTAGGGATAGTCAGATACACAAAGTACATAAATGTATTGTTGTTATTCACAATTTAAAGGACCTAAGTACCTCTAAAATAAATGCATTTGCACTCTGGCATTTTAAAACAGCTTGTTTAGGAAAAAAGAGACATTTATATAATTTTAAGTCAAGAAGAAGGAGATTTATGAGAACTGTAAATCTAGGGAAAAATATTCTAGTAAAGAACCAAAGAAAATCTCAGCATATTATTAATAAATTACATAGTGCCTTTCATTTCAAAGATAGTCTTCAACACAAAGGACATAACATGTATAGAAAGTGATCAATTTACACATGATTTTAATCAATCCACATCTTCAACATTTCTCAGTGCCAGTGGCAATGTGCTGGGTTAATAGAGGAAGCAGAAGAAAACTTACCTGGTAAATCTACCAGACCATGTACAGGTAATAGATAAAACATCTCTGGAAAATCACTTCTTTTTCTTTTCTCTCTCTCTCTTCCTCCCTAAATGACTAAGCTTTGATAACAAAACACATGTTGAAGGAAATGAGGAAATTGGTAGGATCCTATATAGAAATACTTTTCATAGGTGTTGCACAAGGACCAAGAACCTAAGAGCCACAGTAGAGAGCTACAGAGCACCTTAGTCACCACAATCCTGAAACCTTCATCACTACCTAATATGCATTAGGCACATCTGCTTCTATGTTGTTCATGGTCCTACTTTCTGACACAGAAGGACTGGACCCAAGTGGGAAATCAAGCCCCCAAAGTCATCACCCAGAAGGCTGGCTTTAAATGTACAACTCATTATTCATGACAGTATCTAATAACAGTATCTAATATTAATCTAATAGGTTAAGCAAAGTCATATTGTCGTTACCAGTTTCTGGCTCTACAGTTCATTGCAACCACCTTTCCCATTGCAACCACCTCTTAGTCTTTTATTCATATTCCCTCATAGATTTCTAATCATTCAAGCTCCAATAGTGTTTGGAATCACAATATCCTTAAAATATCAAAATGACGATCAAACTGTATATTCTATATATTGGCACATAGGTATTGATGGATCGGTAGTTTTGGTCTCTGAGGTGTCCTCGACCCAATCCTTATGCTAAATGGAATGTAGCATAATAATAGTGTATTTTCCTTCTTGAAATAAGATTTAGAACACAGAAAGACAATTGAAATAATCATTGTTGGACTTGTCTGGTTCAACACTGAGGTATCTTCTTTCTTTTGTATCACCATCCCGAGTTCACACATCAAGGAACTGGGCAGGATCTGGGCAATTAAGAAATTCTGTTGGTACCCAACTGTAGCATATTCAGAGAACTTACTGATTCTCTTGTTTCTAAGTGGGATGGCTAAAGCAGTATTATATTGGTTAAAATATGGGGTCTACACCATACAGAAATGCAGTTTCATTTGTTGCTTCTAAGCAAAAAAAAAAAAAAAAGAGTGAGTTAAAACAATTCATCTATAGTCATTTATCTGGCAAGCATTTAACAATTGTTTAGTTCAGAATTTCTATACAATAGTTCAGTGAAGCTTGAAATCACAGTATTATTTCTCATTTTGCTCATATGTTATCTGTATGCTTGAATGTACTGCTAAATGGATTTGAATGTAAACTATCAGTGTTAAGTAGAAAGTTTCTTTTGCATGATTAGAGCATCTTTCATGTAAATATTCTGGATTGTGCTAGAGCATTTTATGGTGTGTTAGATTATTGTGTCATACCATTTTTCTTCAGGATTTTTGAGAATTAAAGAAGGCTATACAGTAAATACCACAGGGAAAGACATTTTAACTGACAGTTTGTGTTACATTAATTAATGAATTAAAAATTGACATATGTTTAACAAGTTTGAAATATTGCTCTGCAAGTAAGACCTCCTTTCAGAAAGGTCACGTGTTGAATAAAATTTAACTTCAAATTATCAACATGTACTGAGGGTTCATTCTTCTCTGCTCCTTAACAACATCAGTAATCACAAAGTCACTGGAAAGCTGCAGGAGCTCAAGGGAACATGATTCTAATTTGGGATATTATCCATCTTTCCTTCTACTGGGATAGATATCACCCAGCATACCACTAGATCAGGATAAACCACTGAGGCATGCTCAACGGTGAAGCAGCAATCACATAAGTTCGAAGAGCTCAGCAGGAGAAATAGTTAAATACGAAGACACCCAAGTAAACCCCCACTGACCATTAGATTGTGAGCTAAATAACTGGTAAGCACTACTATGGCAAAAGTGCATGGACACAGCAGGCTTACTGATGTTGGGGACAAACGTGTTGCTCTAGCTTCCTCACTTATCTACCAAGAAGATGATGTCATCTGGCATATACTGAGTATAATATGACATAGAAGCTCAGCCTCTCAAGCAAAGCAATTTTTCTGAGGCAAACTTGAAGATACTGGTAAGCCTAAAAAGATTGAGTGATCAGCCAGTTAATGGATCTTGTCATCATAATACGGTTAGATTTATATAATTCCAGGCTAAAACAAAGCACAAGGAAATTATTTTTAATAATATAATTCTAATAAATCTGACAGGAAATATGGAGATATTGTTAGGCAGAAGATTGTTGCCTAACATCACATAGACAGGGTCATGTGTTTTTCTTAATCCATGGGGCATATAAATGTCAATATGGATTCTTTGCCCTTGTCCCTGTTTGGAGAAGGAATAGAACATCTCTAGCATCTTCTAGCTTCTTTTTGAATGTTTTTATTAGCTTAATAAACCCTGAGTACAAAGAGTATGGTAAAATAATGATCCTCTTGTTAGAAAGAGAACAAAGGTTATCATCTGATTTGCTTGCCAATACATAGTAAGCACCTACAACAGTACCTATTACAATAAATATATGTGGCATTCATTATTGGACCTATGATCATATGTATTTAAGAAGACATCTTACTTTTTACATAGCCACATCTTAGAACTTTGGGAAGATAGTCGCTGTGTCATGTTTTTGCAATGTAAGGATTTTTTGATGATTAATAATACTATTTTTGTTTAACCTGCAATAATTTTATTGGGTACCTGTTCCCAAAGTATCCTCAGTCTATGCCATATCCCTCATGCCTCAGAACATTGATGGCATTGTTTCCAGACACCATATTGTCAGACATGGTCCATCAGGTGGGTTGTCTTGTGAATGGATTACATGCAGTTAGAAGTAGTAGAAATACCATCTCTGCCTCAATAGGAGCCTCTTAAGCTGTATCTGTGTGGCTTAGAGGGCCTTCAGCTCCCACAGGCTATTTTCTAGCCTGGTCTTCACATTTGTCATTTAGATAAAGTCAATTTTCAAAGACTGATCTGTACATCTCCTTGTTGCCCCCATTGTATGAGAAATGAACCTTTTAACGTTCTCCTCAATTTGCCTAATCAATCACTTGCCCATTTTCCCCTGGTTCTCTCATGGATACTGGCCATATTCATGCAGACATGCTCAAATTTGGGGGCATCTATATCCATGGTCAACCCAGAGCCGGCAATATGGACTTGAATACTCTTCAGTCCTCTCCATGGTTCTTCTTCATGAAAAGCAGCTCCTTCAGAGCCTCAGTCATCCCCATTGGAAACCCGTGAAGAACAAAGACTTCTCTTTCTTCAAAAAAGTAACAAGACCAGCTTCGCCTTGTATTTGACTCTGAAATTGCCTGCAGCCCATATAGGTACTGTCAATCTGTAAAGTGATGTAAACATTATCCAGAGTTTATGGATATCTGAGTCTATAGCTCTTACCTATGCTAGAAATTATGTCCCAGTCCCTGCCCTGGGGTCCTTTTTTTTTTTTTTTTTCTGTTTTGTTTGTTTGTTTTTTCCTTATTTTTAGTTATTTCTCCTCCTATTTCCAGTTTTCTATCTCATTGGTTTTTCTTAGTCTAGAGAGGGACTATATTTCAGATATTCCAGAGTCTCCTTCTTTCTTTGAACACCCCTGCTCTTCTGGCCAGCTTCAGAGTCTAATCTACTCTCACCTGGCAAGAGTCTGGTATACTGGAGAGCCTGAGATCCCAGGCTCAGCACAGAATCTGGCCATGAAGTTGTAGCAAGGGATTAGGACTGGGCCCAGCAACCAGTAATTGGTGAAGAAGGTGGTTGAATGGGTGGAAAAACTCATTAGGAGGAAGGAAAGAAGCAAGTAAGACACTGGCTTAGGCCACTGAGTGTTTAATCAGAACTATTGTTGAGATCTGTTGCAATAGATACAATAAGAAAAATGTTTATAAATAACACATATGTATAAATTTATATTGATACAAACACATATTAAACTTAAATTAGTTGTATAAACTACTTAAATTATCAACAGGGTCAAAAAAAAAATCCTAAAGTAATGAATACAATTGGTTTGTCAATTATGTGTTACACAACTTCCTGTAGCAGGCAGATCTAGTGTTATTTTATAGGTAAGAAAATATTGAGACTCCCCCCCCCAAAAAGTTGAGACTTGAGCCCAAGGTTGCACACTGTTATGTACAGAAACTAGAGTAAAAAGCAATTTTGTCCCACTGCTAAAGTCCTGCTGTCTTACGGAAATGTTCCAACAATACAGGGTAGATTTTAATTTTCTTAAAAATTAAAAAAAAGTCAAAACCAAATTACCAAATCTCATCTTTTGGGAAATTACCTAAAAGTCTTATAGTTTGTTTGGATATTTTCTATGGCATTCCTGAGAAAAGACTATCATTTAAATGCAATTAGACATAGCTAAATGCTGAGCATTCACTATCTCTCAAAATATCTCTTTCCATTGTGAAAGAATATGATGACCAGGGAATGGGTTCTTTATAAATAACTAAAATAAGCATCTGGATCAGGTCATTTTTTTTGAAGATTTTATTTTTTGACAGCATGAGAAAGCTCAAGCAAGGGGAGTAGAAGAGGGAGAGGGAGAAGCAGGCTCCCCGCTGAGAAGGGAGCCCAATAAAGGACTCAGTCCCAGGACTCTGATCGTGACCTGAGTCAAAGGCAGACATTCAACCAACTGAGCCACCTAGGTGCCCCTGGATCAGGTATTTTTTAATCAATAATTTAACTCCATTGTTTTTCTTAGTATCCCAGTCAGACTCCTGGGTTTATTTTTCTTTTGATTAGATGAATTGGCATCTTCATTAAGGTTGTTAAAATCCATGTATAGAGTCTCTGAACCAGTAACTATATAATTTTTAGCTAGTCCTTTGATTTCACTTATTCATCTATTCAATATCTACTAAACTTAGTATCTTAACTATTTATTATATATAAATCACTTTTCTAAGGGCTGAAACTAGGTGGCTGATGGATGAACAACCATTGTCAGAAAACAGATTTACTTATGATTTGATCCTAATGCAGGTGACTTGAAAAATATTAGCACCAATATATCCATTTTATGTTCCTTCAATAAATTATTTTGGTTTCCATGACAATAGCAGAAGAATTGACAGAATTAATAAAAATTTCCCCTATATTCAACTCTCATTTGGAAGGCATAGTTTGTGTTTACCATTATGCAAAAATCTCAAATCCACTTAATCATCTGTCAGTTAAAATTGTTGCTACCATAACTACCATAGGGTATAAATATTCTCAAACCTCCTCCTTACAGTTAGAATCCAAAGCTCTTTTTCTTGTTACTTATCATGTTTTAGGAGTATGTATATCCTAAATGATCAATACACACACCAATAGGCTATCATTTATATTTTGACTCATGCCAGCAGCAACAATTAATATAGATTTTCTACATTGTCCTCAAAACTGTCTTTAATAGGATTTCTTAAAAGTCAGATATTATTCTGACTTCCAGCTGTTATCTCTTGTATCTGCATAAATTCTGTAAAATACTCAGATCTCTGTCTTTTTCAGTTCATTTCAAATACAAATAGTATTTGAATACTTTACCTAGGAGAAAAAAATGTGTGAAATAAATATATCCTAACACATATTTATATAGAGATTTTTTATTTTTATATAGGTATTTATTTACATATATAGTTTTATTTATTTATATATATGTATTTATAGGTTTTATATTTATATATACAGTAGGTTTGACATACAATTAGATATTCTCTCAGGGGTAGACATCAGACAATTAATGACCTGCAAAGTGCTTTCAAAGCAAACCATAGGGTAGTCATTCTTTACCCATTTCCATATTGAAGGATATAATATAAAAGCAAATTAGAAAACTATCATACAGGCAGCAGACTGATTATTTAGTAAGTATTTATGTGACCTGCAGCTCTGTGAGTTTCCTATAATGCTAGAGCAGCAATATATTTTGTTAGAAATATATTCGGTCTCTTTCAAGGAAGTAAAGCCAATCCTATCTACCCAACCGAAGAAGATACTTTTTTCTTAAAAAATCTCAGGAGCCCTGGGGAACAACATTGCAAAATTTTGAACATGAGGTATGCCTGTAAAGGATATCTCTGGAGACTTTGAGATAAATAAAGATGAACCATGGGAAGTTTTCCAGCTCCCAAGGGTAATTCCACAGTCTCAAGCATTCATGTGTCTAAAAGTAAACCCTTCTCAGTCTCATTATCCTCTAAAAACACAGCTAAGGAGTATAAAACAAAGTTTGTGTCATCAGAAGAGTTATTTCATGGATAGAAAATGATACTTTTATTTTCTTCCCCAAATACCCCTAAATCTAAAGCCCTCTAATAGATATGGCCAGAAGAAAAGGTAGTTCCCTGATTTCAAAATACTACCGCCAAGTTAAGCAGAGAGCAGGATATGGAGGGTCCCTAAAGAGAGTATGTACTCTCCTTTGTTTTGGAGAGACTTGTTGTCTAGATACCTACATAGATTCATACGCAATGAATATTTGGGTTAAGGAGAAGGAAGAAAGTGCCCCTTACAGAGAGAGCTGTTTGCTCAAACTCCAAGCTGCTTGCCCTTATGAAAGTAATCATAGACCTTATCTAATTAGGATTGAAGGAGCTTTTTATGTGTTTGGTAGTTTTAGAGAGCAGGATATGGAGGGTCCCTAAAGAGAGTATGTACTCTCCTTTGTTTTGGAGAGACTTGTTGTCTAGATACCTACATAGATTCATATGCAATGAATATCTGGGTTAAGGAGAAGGAAAAAAGTGCCCCTTACAGAGAGAGCTGTTTGCTCAAACTCCAAGCTGCTTGCCCTTATGAAAGTAATCATAGACCTTATCTAATTGGGATTGAAGGAGCTTTTTATGTGTTTGGTAGTTTTAGAGTCTGTGTGTGGTCAACAGCAAACATTAAGCAAAGGGGCAGAAATAATTTTCAGATTCCTTAAGCACAAAAGCTATGTCTTGTTCTCTTTGAATTAATTTAATGAATATTAATTGGGCACATGTTAAGAGCAGATATAGTTTTAGGTTCCAGAAATATAGTGGAATACAAAATAGACAAATTTTTGTTCTCATGTATACTGGATTCTAATGAAGATGATTCTAATAAAAATAAGCAAGGAAAAAATAATTCCAGATAGTGATAGGTACTATGAAGAGAATTAAATAGGACCATACAATAACGAGTCCTTATGGTTGGGGAAGGTGGCGGTATGTACGATAATCAGGGAAAAATTCATCTGTCAGCCCCAGGAGCAAACTAGGTAGAAATATGGGGGTTGCAGTGGCCTAATTGAAAAGGTATTCAAAATTGTCAAGGGACTGAAAGAAGCCTAGTGTGGCTGGAGCATGGAAACACTTGGAGGAGTGTTAAGGACCCAAGTCAGAAAGGCAGGAAGAGGCAAATTCTATAAAACCTTGTAGGTTATGGTAAAGGGTTGGGGCTTTATTATAAATGCAATGTACCATGAGTCTCGGAATGAGTGTAGGCACAGAGCAGGCAATGAAGCGTTGCTTAACATTGAAATAGTGTTGGGCATCTGCTTCTGTGTGCACTTGCATTCTTAAGCCTAGTTACTTCTCCATCTAAGTAAGATCTTATGCCTGAGTTCCACCACTCCTGAAAGTAGTCTACTTAACCAGCAACCCCACTTAGTTTCTATGTCAAGACAATTTAATTAACCAAAAGTCATGAACACCTTCATTTTTAAATGACGGTTATTTGTCATTAAAGAAGGGGGAAATCCATGAGTTTTTTTCATCCATCTTACTTACTGTGCATATTTGCTACAATTTAGTCATTAATCATTGTTTATGTATAGCTCTAGACAAAAAGGCTGTGTCTTAACTATCTTTTTTGTTGTTTTATATCTACTAATGTAACATCAGTTATGGGACATAAATTTTGTAATAGTTTCCTGATTTTTCCCAGAGGCCAGCTCCCTGTTTGTCTACCTTTCTTACAGATTCTAGACACTATGCCTATAGCTAGCCCTTTTTTAAGGGCCACATCATCTTTCTAAGCAAAGTATCTGTAAAGAAATAAAAAGATAGCCCCAAAATGATGTTCTTATGAGCCAAGATTTACAAACTCTTTTTCCTTCTTAGTCTTTCATTTTTAAGACTTTATATTCATTTATTTAATAGACATTTATATAGCCAGCTACTTTCCAGGTGCCAGCTGTGGGTCTACATACTTACAAATGTAAACAGCTTAAATAAAACATAACAATAGTATTAAAGTGATGTTCACAGGGCACACAGCAAATTCACGAGACACAGGTATGATGTTCATTCAGATCATTCTAACAATTCTTATTCATTACTAGCTAATATTATCACTAGCTTTCTTGGAGAGACTTTATTTTTTAAAACAAATATAACTTTCTAACAAGATAGAGCATTTAAAAAAAATGTTTAAAGAATTTATTTATTTGAGAAAGAGAGAGTGAGAGAGAAAGCACAAGTCAGGGCAGGGTCAGGGAGAGAAGCAGACTCCCCACTGAATGGGAGCTGGATGCAGGACTCGATCCTAAGACTTGGGGATCATGACCTGAGTCAAAGGCAGATGCCTAACTGACTCAGCCATCCAGGGGCCCTATGTTCATGTTCTTATAGCAAGGAAACCTTT
Organism: Lontra canadensis; assembly: GCF_010015895.1. Taxonomy (NCBI): domain Eukaryota; kingdom Metazoa; phylum Chordata; class Mammalia; order Carnivora; family Mustelidae; genus Lontra; species Lontra canadensis. The sequence continues at coordinate 20,522,945 of NW_022631005.1, forward strand.
GTCAAGAAAACACACCATGCAAAAGCTACAAAGAAAAAAGATGGCCACATAACACTACATCAAAATTGAAATTCCTGGGGATACCTGGGTGGTTCAGTTGGTTAAGTGCCCAAGATAGAGCATTTTAGAGAATAGAATTACTGCTTAGTGTTTATTTATTGAGATATCCAAATTTATTGAAGAAACACTAGTTGGGGCACCTGGGTGGCTCAGTGGGTAAAAGCCTCTGCTTTCGGCTCAGGTTGTGATCCCAGGGTCATGGGATCAAGCCCCACATCTGGATCTCTGCTCAGCAGGGAGCCTGCTTCCCCCTCTCTCTGACTCCTTCTTTGCCTATTTGTGATCTCTCTTTCTGTCAAATAAATAAATAAAATCTTAAAAAAAAAAAAAAGAAACACTAGTTGAAGAAATAATTGGTTTTGGAGAAAACAGTGTATTTTTTTTACATTGTTAAGTTTGAAGTGATAGCAAGGACATACAAGTAAAGATGAACTCCTAACCTTTAATGAACTTAAAAACTGCCAACACCTCCAACAAGGCCATCATCAGAATATGCAACTATGGTTATCTTCTTGTGTCAGCCAAAATTTAATCATGAAGATACAAAGAATGGATTGATAGACAGACTAACACATAACTATAAGTGTCAACATAGTAGCTAATGTTAAAAAAGGGGGAGAAAATTTTCAAGTAAAAAAAATGTTTCTGCTTATTGAAGGATAAAATATCCATTTGTTAAACTGAGAGTTTCTGCTGTGAATAGATCCATCAAGGTAATGTATATTCATAGTTCACAATGTTGCTGGGGCTGCATATTACATGAGGGAGTGAAACTTAGAAAATCTCTTTCTATATACAATCAGGAAAGAAGCTCTGACTGAAAGCAAAGAGTTATGACAATGGAAAGCTAATAGGAAATGCAAATCTTAACTGGGTAATAATTAAATTGTGATCTATAGTTTGCAATATTTTCTACTTAAACAGATAGAGCTATGCCTCACCATGGGCATTCTTGATATTTTTTTTTCTTTTCATTCTTTAGGATATTCCAGGACTCTATGGGTATGTTTGGCATTAAAGAAAACTGTGGGGCACCTGGGTGCCTCAGTGGGTTAAAGCCTCTGCCTTCAGCTCGGGTCATGATCCCGGGATCCTGGGATCAAGCCCTGCATCTGGCTCTCTGCTCAGCAGGGAGCCTGCTTCCTCCTCTCTCTGTCTGCCTCTCTGCTTACTTTGTGATCTCTGTCTGTCAAATAAATAAATACAATCTTTAAAAAAGAAAAAAAGAAAAAAAAAAGAAAACTGTGCCATCCATGTTCTCATAGCAAAGAATAAGACCCAATGTACTTTTATTGAACATGCTCATATACTTGGAGCTATAATTACTCCATTTTGTACCGTATTTTTTGTACCATATTTTAAACTTATGTCTGCACCTTATTGGTATTATAAAAGAGTTACTATGTTACATGATATACTATCTTATTTAATTTCTTAACACACAAGTGCTAGAGATGTTTCCGGGAGGCTCTCTTCCTAGAAATCTGCTAGAACTTCCATTTCCCATTCTTCCCAAACCTACTACCCGAGGTGAAATATGACTAACTAGCTTCATGAATTTGATTTGGACAATGAAAAATGAATCAGGTAACAATGGAGATCTAAGCTTGAAGAGGTATTTTGTACTCAGGGATTGAGGCTGCCATGAACAAGCATGCTGGAGACTGGTGCATAGTGAAGAATGAGCATAAAATCATCTTTAAAAAAAAAAAAAAAAAAGACCTAGCTCCAGAGAAATATAAAACCAGAGATTAAGAACACTGGAACAGGAAAAATGAGTAAGTTTTATTTTTGTCTTTTCTGTTATTTGTGTGATTATTTATTAATACATTTGTTTATATATATCTCCAGACCTTAAGTGCTTTAAGATAGTTCTGGGTATATTCATTATCCCCAACTCCCACCTGCCTTTTGTTTGCAATTAAGTGAGCCTTAGCTGAGACCTCCTACTGTGTTACATTATTCTTCATGGATAATAAAGGAAGAGTGTGCATGCAGGTGTGAAAGAGGAGGAAGAGAAAAGTAGCATGTGTCAGTAGATTCAGCAAACGTGAAAATACTTCTAATTCTAAGATCAGTCTCCTTCTCAAGGAGGTGATTCTAATTCCAAATAAAAGCATCACTTGTAAAATCTCACAGCAAAATGTCCCGCTTTTACATAATTTAAAGTTGGAACTAAGCAGACTTTCCATTTTGACAGAGGCCTCAAATTCTTGCTATTGGTGTTGACCAATCCATAAAAAAACATATTAAAAAGCTATAAAGTTGCTTCAGACACCATTCACATATCATCTGTCATGAGACCATTTAAGAGAAGGCTTAAGGATTCATGAGATAGGATGGCAAGGGTTTCTTTGCAGAGAGTAGGATGAATCTTAAGCAACTCATGTAGGCCAAATTTGAAGAGGAACACTACGCCCCCATAGTTCTAGTACTTGGACAACACAGAAGCCAGTGATTACCTCTGACCTAAAGGTATTTATTGGGGGAAAAAAAATAGAATTACTAGTGATAGCAGAGCAAGGAGAGATGAGCATCATGCAAGAAATATAACTGAGGCATAAATGTGTGAATTTATTATTGGTAGAGAGGATCCCTAAAAAGGTAGCTGGACTTGAAACATCTAGGAAAAACCCTGGCTACACTTCTGCTTCACAGAGCTGGGTGACTTTAATATAGCCTGTATAAGATTTATTATAAGCAACTAGAGCTAAGGGAGACATAGTAGTCAGTGGCCTTGTAAAAGGCAAGTCGCCTATTGGACACTGGGAAGTGGAAAACTCTCACAGAAGGAGTAGAGTAGTGGTCGCTGAGGACCCCACAAAAGCAACCCAAAAGAGAAAAAAGAGCCCTTCAGCATCTGACACACCAAGAGGACACCTCACTAATCAAATAAGCAATGTCTATCACTTTACCTCCTCCACTGCTCTCTTGGTTGAGTGAGAGACAATAGAGTAAGAGAGGAGGAATAGAAGAACAAGAAAGACTATTAATAGAAGAGGATACTAGTTCTCATTCCCTGCTATATGTTTCTTAGCCCAAGTCAAGCCTAAAATGTTCTGACTTTAAATTAAATGAGAAGTTAAAATTTTGACTTATATTAGACTTGTCCATTCTACCTAGGAATGCAGCTGTCATTGACTGAAAATAATTAAGATGCTATAGCTCTGCCAGAATAGCACTCAGGAACAATGAAGACAAAGTCAGAACAGTCTGTTTATAAATCAGCAATGTGAGAAAAGGAAAGTGATTCCCGGAGTGCATCTTTAAAAAAGTCCATGTTGTTCAACAAATTAATTATAGAGGGGCACCTGGGTGGCTCAGTGGGTTAAGCCTCTGCCTTCGGCTCAGGTCATGAGCTCAGGGTTCTGGGATTGAGCCCCGCATCGGGCTCTCTGCTCAGCGGGGAGCCTGCTTCCTCCTCTCTCTCTCCGCCTGCCTGTCTGCCTACTTGTGAGCTCTGTCTGTCAAATAAATAAATAATAAAAAAAATTAATTAGATAATTCTGAAGACTTGTTTTTCAATACAACTTTTCAGGAAGATTCCCTGCTAAGAAATAGAGAAATTGGATTATCCAGGGCTCCATGAAACCCCTATGTATACCTTCTAAGATTTCACTATAATGGAGGGCAGAGTCAGATGGATACGTTATTTTTTAAGTTATTCTTCCACATAAGCTATGTTTACATTCTGTGTATTTCTTTACTAATTGCTCCCTTTGACTGAAATCTTTTAATCAACTAAAGATTACATGAAGACTAAACTGTTTTATGATTTATTTCATTAATAGCTTGTTATAGAAATAGAAGTTTAGACTGACTGGCAAGCAAGACAACTGATTGCAAACTCCAGATTCATCTGTGATAGCTCTGCCATATCTTTCAAGTGGCCACTTTTAGTTACCTCATAAAACCAAAAGAGTCTCCTTCCTCACATCACGGCCCATGACATTGCTCGTAAGGAAAAATGTGTCAATGTGAAGATCCATCATTTCCTCTTTGACTATCAGACACTGCAATGGGATGGGGAGTGAACAGAAGGAACAAAGAGTTCAAATCGCTGTAATAATTATAGAGCAAAATGGAAAAAACAAAAATATCTTTTCTTTTTAGGGTTTCACTTTTCTGTCACTGGTGAGTAGAAAAATTAGTAATGTATTAGATAGCCTCTTCAAATTCCCCCCAGTTTTATTACTCCATGCCTTTTTTTTTTTTAATTGAGTAGCAGATGTTTTGGTCTGCCATTCTTATTTCTAAATTAGACTGCATGTTGTTTTCCAGCATTTCCTCTCAGAATAAGGTTAGCCAGGGTTGCAAAGGATTATACCTGTCAGATTAAACCCACTTATATTCATTTTTATTCATTGCAACTACTAATGTTTATAACTATTTGCATGCAAAATCTAATATCTTAAGACTCCTGGAAAAAAGAAGACCATTAAAAAGAAAGCTGTGGTGAATGTAGGTATTTTTCCACTTCAAGAAAATTTGATTTGCAAATATACAACATTTTTAGAAATAAAATTAATGGGGTTATCTAGTCTCATGTATGAAGTTCTTTGTTCTTATTTTGAAACACAAGGTCATTTATCTCTTAAGATATAAACATTTATGCTTTATCTCATGAAATTCAAGGTTTGAAGAGTTCTTGAAGTTTTAATAAAGATGATAGTTATAAGCATTCTTTTCAATTACACTTCTTTGGAATAGTTTTTTCTTCACTTCCAAATTCAGGTTTTAAATCCTCTATGAATACAATTATTAGGAAAAAACTTGCTATATTTCTATTTGTTTTCAAATGAATAGAATCAGAATGGAATATATATTGTTGAACTCAAGACAATTGAATGTCACATCTTGAGAATGCTTACTTCATTTTAAATCATGTGACTTTCCTATTTCCCAAGATGATTAATGGTCTTTGGCCAACTTGTCAAATTTATTTATGTATTTTTCATGTTTCTCTCATTTGATGTTTTGTTTTATGTCCTTGAAGGTAAATTGAGTTTTTGACTGAGAATGCACAAGTAAGTAATTTTGTCTTGTTAACTAGATTGACTGGCCTATTCAGTATATTACACATACACATACATACATACAAACACACACACACACACACACACACACACACACACACATCTCAACAACAAAAACTACAAAAAGACAACTGGTAATTATACTAAATACTAAGGGTTTGAAACCTTCATCCATATTCTTTATGATGTTGCTGAAGTCCATGGAAATGAATGCTATTATCTAGACAAAATGCAGTAGAGATGTCTCATCTCAGTTTTACTTCAATATAACTGACAGTTTCAAATAAAATCTTCTATTGTGGTCTGGATGTGGTATGTGTTAGACTATCATGATGATAAAACTTAATACTTAGGGTGAAGCATGAAAAAAGTTCCACTGTCCCAGGGAAACACTAGAAGACACAGTGATCATCACACTGAAATCATGCAACAGATGGTAGAAGAAAATTAAGTAGAATTAATTTTCTTAAGAACTTCACTCTTAGACAAGAGATTAACAAAAACAAACATCAAAAAGCATGGATATTTCTAACTTTGAAGTAACACATTTGTTTATGCAGTGATAGGACTTGAGTATTTGCTATTAATCAATGATCTCCATTTTATATGATGTTATATATCTGCTTATTGACCAAAAAATGACACGGAAATGGTTGGGGGATTTTTTTGCTGCTGTCACTGCTGCTCCTGCTGTTTTGTAGAACTCTAAGTCAAGAGCCTATAAAGAGATCACTTGGGAGAAGTGGGCAATACCCATTTGGAGGATTTTTTCTGAGCACTATAGTTTCAAAATTGCTTAGATACTAATGATTTCTTGAAAAGCCATTCCAACATCCTGATCTTTGGGGCACCCACGCATCCCATCTGAATCAAAATATGGGGAAAGTTTGTGTGCAGACTAGAAACAGAATAGTGCGATTAGCAAATCCTGTCAAAGTTCTTCATATTCACAATCCTGTCTTTTTTTTTTTTTTTCCCCCAAGTCAGTCTGAATTGAAATGACTTGCTTAGCCTAGAACCCTTATTGAGAAATGCAGAACTTCTTAGTCTTTGGCTTCCAGTTTATACTTGACACTGTAGCATTCTAATCAGAAATTTTTTAAGGGAAAATCTTCTCCCTTGTAAGAATACTCAAACACCTGTTACTAATTATCTATGATTAGGAATGTTGCCTTCCTGTTTGAATGACATTGCAGTTTTCTGATTGTATCTGGCAATTCTTTGCAATATCTCCATGTGCATTTCTTTCATAATAGAAGAAGGCAACCTGTATGCTTTTTTTTTTTCTGGTAAGAAACAAAACTCTCCCCCACAGAAAATAGATTTGGGACTAAAGTTGAGTCCTATATTGGGCAAATAGCACGGAGAAACATGTATGGTTTAACAGCATGAAGCCTCAGTTATTGTGGCTCGGGTTGCTTTAGCAAAATGCCACGGACCAAGTAGCTTATAAACAAAATAAATTTATTTCTTATAATTCTGGAGATCGGAAATCCAACAGTAAGGTGCCCGTATGGTTGCCTTCTAGTACGGACTGTCCCTGATTCAGAACCAGAGCTTTCTCACTGGGTCTTCATGTGGTGGGAGAGGTGAGGGATTTCTGGGGTCTCTTTTATAAGAATACTAATCTCCTTTCTTTTAATTTCATATTTTAGTAAGAATTTATTATTTTTTAATTTAATTTTATTTTTTCAGTGTTCCAAGATTCATTGTTTATGCACCACATCCAGTGCTCCCTGCAATACTTGCGCTCCTTAATACCCACCACCAGGCTCACCTAAACCCCCAACTCCCTCCCCTAGAATATTAATCTCATTCATGAGGATTCTATCCTCATGAGGTAAGCACCTCCCAAAGGCCATCACATTGAATATTAAGATTTCAATATTTGAAATTGGGGGGGGGAGCATTCATATCATAGTACTATTTAATCATTTCACTTACTTTTTCATACCTGCAGCAGTAGGTGTTTAAAGAGAAAAACAAATATTAGAAAAAACAGCTTTTACTTTTAATATAACTATGGATTGCATGGGTAGGTGTAGAAGACTTTCACCTCTGACCCCACCTTTACCTTTACACCCTTTCATAAAATAAGTTTATTTTATTAATTAATTTAGTTGCATGCTTTCTGTTTGTGTGTACTCAGCAGACTGTAAGCCACATCACAACAGGAACCTTGCCCGGCTTGTTCACTCCTCTTCCTTGTGTGATCTCTGCCTTTAAAGAAGCTTGTAATACTATTGTGGAGGGTACACCATTTCATATTTAGCAGTCGGTATTACATACTATTTTGTGAAACTGTGAAAAAAAAACTATATACATGTAGTTTGTTTAGGAGAGTCAGAAATCAATGCTCTGAGAGCTGTTGAAGTATATGGGCCTATACAAGTGAAAAGCATCCTTTCCTTTACCTCTACAGAATATTTGAAGTACTTATTGGAAACAACTTAATAGTCCTTTGTAGGAGTTAGGTCATTCCTACTGATCAGTGATGAACTCATTCTGCATTTCCTGAAAATCAAAACATTAATTATTTAATTAGCTGATTGATTGTCATAATACAGTAAAGCCATAGTACTTCTCTTTTATATCGTTAGATTCTTACTTAATACTTGTTTACTATAAAAATGTGTACAGAAAATAAAAGGTTTGTTCTTTTGACAATTTCTGTGCAAACATTATATGTGTGTATGTGTCGTGTGTGTGTGTATAGAGAGAGTTAGGAAGGAATGAGAACAAAAAATAGAAGGTATCCTCCCCCATACAGATGCCTCCTCCCACACCACCAGCAGTGTCAGGGCAGCCATAGAATAAACATTATAGATGCTCCTGTTCAAAAGGGAAAAATGGAAGCCTTCAGAAGCCACTCTTCCACTGTAACTCTGAAGCCTACTCAAGCACATGCTGCCAGTTCCTTTATTAACATCAGCCTACTGCCTAGAGGTTCTTCTTGATAGTTCCTGGCTTCACCCTTAAAGCTCTTGGTTCTAACCTCTGAGCAGCTTTTTCTTTCCCTTCAAAAGTGGCCATGTAACTGAGTAGTTTCCTCAGCCTCCTTCCTATTCAAAGCACCTAGAGAATCCAAAGACATCCTTTCATGTTATATCGTATGCTGTTTCTTTCAGTTACAAGTTGATGCAATTCTTTTAAAAAAGTTAGTCTTCTTATGATTCAATATACAATCCACTCCTTCAGAGAAAGGCACAGCACAAATATCTTCCGCATAAGTACTTCTCTGCCCTGACTTCCCTCTGAGACCTCTATGGATAAATCGTCTTTGAGACATATCTGAAGATTTTTAGAACATTTTTTGTCCATTTAAAATGTTTACAAGGCACTATTTTAAATATTTCTGAGGTATTAACAAAAAGAACCTTACAGATCCAACATGATTTTATTTTTTTCTGATGTTATTTCTTAATTTGAAATTATTTTGCCATTTGGAAAATCCATAAATGAGAAAAAGTTAAATTTTCCAACCCTGCTATTTTTGGCTGATATTTTCTTCATATTTTTACTGAAAAGAGAACAACTAAGAAAACAAAATAGATAGTACTTTGACCTAGAAATTACTGTTTTTTTGATTTATTTTTTGTTGTTTTTGTTATTTTTTTTCCACCTTACCACATACAATTGTGTTGGCAAACGCAATACCACTATATAATAAGAATTATCTTTACTCTATCTTCAAAAATACTCCCTCACTTTCTCCTAAGCCCTCAGGGATAGCCACCTCCTTCCAGGCCCTTTTCCTTTCGAACATGAAACTCTAAACCTTGTAGATATGTGCTAACAGTATTCTTAATGGTTTCCCAAAGTCAGCCCTCTGCCAAGTCTCAACACCAAAGCCAGTGGCATATATGTTAAGTTTCTGTCCCAGTAGTATTCTACTTCCAACAAACCAAATGTGTTCTAATTATCTACTACCACATAACAAACTGGCCTTACAAACACAGGGCTTAAAGCAATCATTTAATTTGCTCACAGTATGCAGTTTTGTCAGGGCTCAACATGGACAGCTTGTTACTTTTCATGGACATATCTATTATGTGTACATCTATCTCTGTAATTCTTGATAGACACATAGAATATATGTAGAAGAATACTCATTTTTCTGCATAATTTTTATAATAAATATGCATTATCTTCATCATGAGAACTTAATACAGGAGATAAATTTCACTATTTTATGATAATTATTATCATAAGATCATAGAAAGTGTGAAAATTAATAAAGGAAAACATCACTGAAATGGAGCTAGGAAGTTTGGCATGAGGGGAGCTGTCATGACCTACCACTCTTAGTCAATTGTAGAGAGAGACCATGCATGTGGATACTACTTTACTATCTTAGCAGGAGGAGAAAAGTCTTCCCCTGCCCCAGCAAAAGCCCAACCAATGAGAGACAGTCATAGCTCAAGAAATGAAAAGCTACTATGCTTAGAACACTAAGCTTACTCCACGGGATTTTTAGTTTATAATAGTCCCTCCCATTTTCCTGTTTTCCTCTATAAAACAGCAGTCCTCTCCCTTGTTTTGTGAATTTGCCTATGATTTTGCCATAGGTTGCTTAGTTCAGGTTACAATTCTTTGCTCTTCCCAAATAAACACATCTTTTGCTGGTAAAACAATAGGCAGTTTTATTTTTTTTTAAGGCTAAGGAAAGTAATCTCTGTGATTGGGAATAACGAGAAACCCATAAAGCCTATCAGGATGTTTCTAACAAGTGACACAAAGACAGTAATTTTGCGGCTTCTGGGCGACAGAGGAAATATCCATGGTCCTGTACAAGGTTTTTCATACCTTTATCTTTCAGTTGCTTTCACCAGTTAGACTACTCAGTTTTCTAAACAGAATCAGAGTGCACAGATTAATTCATAAATTTTTGCCAAATAGCATGTACTATACACTGCTAAATAGGAACTATAATCTCTTCCCAGTTATGTTCTAAACTTCTTGAAAACATGGCCGATTCTTCTAGTGCATTTTGCCTAATCGTTAATTTGACAAGTGTCTGGTGAGAACCTATATTGTGCCAGGCACTGTGCCTGACACTGAGGATATAGTGAGATAAATGGCAAGGTCCATGCCCTCAAGGAGGTTACACTTTTCTGGAAAAAAACAAACAAACAAACAAACAAACTTTAATCTTCATATATACATATATATGATAATTTTAGATTATAATGACTGCTTTGTATAAACTATTAAAAGATAAAATAGCTTTGAAAGAGACCACCCAGAAGCGTCAAGTTGGTGGAGGAGTAGCAAGCTGAGATGACATCAGGTCACAGGAGTTCAGTTAGGTAGTTATCAAACCATTCCCAACACTTACAAATCCAACAGGAGATCAAAGAGAAGACCAGCAATTCTAGAAACAGAAAATCGACCACTTTCTGAAAGGTAGGACATGTGGAGAAGTGAATCCGAAGTAGACTGCAGCGGGAGGGGCTGGCTCCCAGCAAGTGGTGGAGCAATGGAGCAATGGAGCACAAAATCAGAACTTCTAAAGGTCTGCTCCACTGAGGGACATTGCTCCAGAGGCTAAGCGGGGGTGGAGCCCTGACAGAGACAGCATGATCTCAGGTCCCTTGGGGTCACAGATGGATCAGGGGTGTCTGAGTATAGCAGAACTTGCAGGTATTAGAGCAGGGAAGCCAGCTACAGAGACAGAGCAGAGGAGGGAGCTCTCAGCTCGGGTTTACCTTAAACTGTGATCCGTGGCACAGTCAGACCACTGATCTTTGAGCAGGGACCCAAGTGACAGATCTGGGGAGACTCACCATCCTTCTTTGGAGGCAGGAATCTGCTGGGTTTAGAGACTCCAAATGGGGCTGTGTGCCAGAGACAGAAATGCTCTGTCACAGGCCGGGTGAGCTCAGAGCACAGCCAGAGACCAGGGAGACAGGAGTGATTGAGCACTTTTCTCAGAGGGTTTACTGAGCAGTGCGGCCCTAAGCTCTTGGCACCTCTGGGCTGGAGATTGGGAGGCCGCCACTTTCATTCACATCCTCCAGAGCTCTATGGAAAGAGTTCAGGGAACAAATGCTCCTGAGACCAAATCCAAGCAGATTACTTAGCCCAGCCTCTGGCAAGGGCAGTGCATTTCAGCTTTGGGCAAAGACACTTGAGAATCACTACAACAGGCCCCTCCCCCAGAAGATCAGCAAGAACATCCAGCCAAGACCAAGCTCACCGATCAAGGAGAACAGCAGAATTCCAGAGGAGGGGAAAACAAAGCATGGAATTCATGACTTTCTCCCCATGATTCTTTAGTCTTCAAAGTTAATTAACTTTTTTAATTTTATTTTTTTCTTATTCTAATTTTTTAAACTTTTACTCTTTCCTCTTTTAATGTTTTTTAACTAATTTATCTTTACAATACCTTTCTTTAAAAAAAAAATCTTTTTGAACCTTCATTATTATAGTCATATTTTATTCTTCATTGTATCTAACTTTATTTTTTGTATACATATAGGGTTTTTTTCCTCTAAAATATTTTGGGATACAACTTCTTCTAATAGATCAAAATATACCCTAAATCTAGCACAGGGCTTGTTCTAGTCTCCATTCTGAGCAAATTCTCTCCACTTTCCTTTTCTTTCTTTTCCCAACCAACTTATCAACTTCTTTTTTAGAAATTTTTTTAAAATTTTCATGTTTACATTCATATTCCATCCCTTCCTTCATCATGTATGTGTGTGTGTATATATATATATATATATGTATATATTATTCTTTCTTTAAAATTTTGGGAAGTAGTTGATTCTAAGAGACCAAAATATACCCAAAATCAAATGGGTGGCTCTGCTCTATTCACCAGTCTAATATATATATATATATATATATATATATATATACACACACACACACACACATATATATACACACACATGTGTGTATACACACACACACACATACACATACACACACATATATAGATATACACATTTTTTAAAAACTATTTAAAAAAATTTTTTTTAACTTCTTTTTATCCCCTTTCTTCTCCGCATGATTTGGGGTCTCTTCTGATTTGGTTAACACACATTTTTCTGGGTTCTTTGCCACCCTTCTTGTATTTTATTTTCTCATTCATATATTATTATCTGGATAAAATGACAAGGCTGAAAAACTCACCACAGGAAAAATAACAAGAGGCAGTACTGAATGCTAGGGACCTAATCAATACGGACTTTGGTAATATGTCAGAACTAGAGTTCAGAATGACAATTCTCAAGGTGGTAGCTGGGCTCAAAAAAGGCATAGAAGATATCAGAGAAACACTATCTGGAGAAATAAAAGCCCTTTCTGGAGAAACAAAAGAACCAAAAAGCTGAAAATATATATTAAAAGAACTAACCAAGTTGAAATCAAAACAATTATTAATGAGGTGCAATCAAAAATGGATGTTCTTACTGCAAGGATAAATGAGGCAGAAGGGGGAATTAGTGATATAGAAGACCAAATGACAGAGAATAAAGAAGCTGAGCAAAAGAGAGAAAAACAACTATTGGACCACAAGGGGAGAATTCGAGAGATAAGTGATACCGTAAGATGAAACAATATTAGAATAATTGGAATTCCAGAAGAAGAAAGGGGAGGGCAGAGGGTATATTGGAGAGAATTATTATAGAGAAGTTCCCTAATATGGCAAAGGGAACAAGCATCAAAATCCAGGAGGCACAGAGAACCCCCCTCAAAATCAATAAGAATAGGTCCACACCCCGTCATCTAATAGTAAAACTTAAAGTCTTAGTGATAAAGAGAAAATCTTGAAAGCAGCCCGGGATAAGAAGTCTATAACATACAATGGTAAAAATATTAGATTGGCGGCAGACTTGTTCACAGAGACCTGGCAGGTCAGAAAGAACTGGCATGATATATTCAGAAAACTAAATGAGAAAAATATGCAGCAAAGAATACTATATCCAGCTAGGTTATCACTGAAAATAGGAGAGAAAAAATGCTTCCAGGACAAACAAAAACTGAAAGAATTTGTAAACACCAAACCAGCTCTATAGGAAATAGTGAAAGGGGTCCCCTAAGCAAAGACAGACCCTAAAAATAGTAGACCAGAAAGGAACAGAGACAATGTACAGTAACAGTCACCTTACAGGCAATACAATGGCACTAAATTCATATCTCTCAATAGTTACCCTGAATGTAAATGGGCTAAATGCCCCAATCAAAAGACACAGGGTATCAGAATGGAAAAAAAACAAAACCCATCAATATGCTGTCTACAAGAAATTCATTTTAGACCCAAAGACACCTCCAGATTTAAAGTGAGGGGGTGGAAAACAATTTACCATGCTAATGGACATCAAAAGAAAGCTGGAATGGCAACCCTTATTTCAGATAAATTAAATTTTAAGGCAAATATTATAATAAAAGATGAGAAAGGGCACTGTATTATACTCAAAGGTGCTATCCAACAAGAAGATCTAACAATGTTAAATATCTATGCCCCTAACATGGGAGCAGCCAGCTATATAAACCAGGTAATAACAAAATCAAAGAAACACATCAACAATAATACAATAATAGTAGAGGGCACCTCCCTCACTGAAGTGGACAGATCATCCAAGCAAAAGATCAACAAGGAAATAAAGGCCTTAAATGACACACTGGACCAGATGGACATCACAGATATATTCAGAACATTCCATCCCAAAGCAACAGAATACACATTTTTCTCTAGGGCACATGGAACATCCTCCAGAATAGATCACATCCTGGGTCACAAATCATGTCTCAACTGGTACCAAAAGATTAGAATCATTCCCTGAATATTTTCAGACCATAATACTCTGAAGCTAGAACTCAATCACAAGAGGCAATTTGGAAAGAACCCAAATACATGGAGACTAAAAAGCATCCTTCTAAAGAATAAATGGGTCAACCAGGAAATTAAAGAAGAATTGAAAAAAATTCATGAAAATTAAAACACAACTGTTTAAAAGCTGTGAGACACAGCAAAGGCAGTCCTGAGAGGAAAATATACAGTGATACAAGCCTTTTTCAAGAAACAAGAAAGATCTCAAATACACAACCTAACCCTACACCTAAAGGAGCTGGAGAAATAACAACAAAGAAAGCCTAAACCCAGCAGGAGAAGAGAAATAATAAAGATCAGAGCAGAAATTAATAAAATAGAAACAAACAAACAAACAAACAAACAAAAAACCAGTAGAACAAATCAACGAAACTAGGAGCTGGTTCTTTGAAAGAATTAACAAGATTGATAAACCCCTAGCCAGACTTATCAAAAAGAAAAGAGAAAGGACCCAAATAAATAAAATCATGAATGAAAGAGGAGAGATCACAACCAACACCAAAGAAATACAAACAATTATAAGAACATACTATGAGCAACCTTACGCAAACAAATTTGACAATCTGGAAGAAATGGATGCATTCCTAGAGACATACAAACAACCACAACTGAACCAGAAAGAAACAGAAAACCTAAACAGACCCATAACCAGTAAGGAGATTGAAGCAGTCATCAAAAATCTCCCAGCAAACAAGACCCCAGGGCCAGATGGCTTCCCAGGGAATTCTATTAAGCATTTAAAGAATTAATTCCTATTCTGAAACTGTTCCAAAAAAATACAAATGGAAGGAAAACTTCCAAAATCGTTTTATGAGGGCAGCATTACCGTGATCTCAAAAGCAGATAAAGACCCCATCAAAAAAGAGAAGTCCAAACCAATATCTGTGATTAACACAGATGCAAAAATTCTCACCAAAATACTAGCCAGTAGGATCCAACAGTACATTAAAAGGATTATTCACCACGACCAAGTGGGATTTATTCCAGGGCTGCAAAGTTAGTTCAACATCTGCAAACCAATCAATGTGATACAATACATTAATAAAAGAAAGAATAAGAACCATAGGATAATCTCAATAGATGCTGAAAAAGCATTTGACAAAGTACAGCATCCTTTCTTGATCAAAACTCTTCAAAGTGTAGGGTTAGAGGGTACATGCATCAATATCATCAAAGCCATCTATGAACAACCTACAGCAAATATCATTCTCAATGGAGAAAAACTGAGAGCTTTCCTGCTAAGATCAGAAACATGGCAGTGATGTCCATTATCACTACTGCTATTCAACATAGTACTAGAAGTCCTGGCCTCAACAATCAGACAACAAAAAGAAATTAAAGGCATCCAAACAAAGAAGTAAAACTCTCACTCTTTGCAGATGATATGATACTTTATGTGGAAAACCCAAAAAACTCCTCTCCAAATCTTCTAGAACTTGTAAAGGAATTCAGTAGTGTCAGGATATAAAATCAATTCTCAGAAATCAGTTGCATTTCTATACACCAACAACAAGATAGAAGAAAGAGAAATTAAGGAGTCAATACCATTTACAATTGTGCCCCAAACCATTAGATACATAGGAATAAACTTAACCATGAAGCAAAGAATCTGTACTCAGAAAACTATAAAGTACTCATGAAAGACATTGAGAAAGACACAAAGAAATGGAAAAAATGTTCCATGTTAATGGATTGGAAGAACAAATATTGTGAAAATGTCTATAATATCTAAAGCAATCTACACATTTAATACAACCCCTATCAATATACCATCCATTTTTTTTTCAAAGAAATGGAACAAAGAATCCTAAAATTTATATGGAACCAGAAAAAAACCTCGAATAGTCAGAGGAATGTTGAAAAAGAAAGCCAAAGTTGGTGGCATCACAATTCCAGACTTCACACTCTATTACAAAGCTGTCATCATCATGACAGTATGGTACTGGCACAAAAACAGACACATAGATCAATGGAACAGAATAGAGAGCCCAGAAATAGACCCTCAACTCTAGTCAAATAATCTTTGACAAAATGGGAAAGAAAGTCCAATGGAAAAAAGACAGTCTCTTCAACAAATGGTGTTGGGAAAATTGGACAGCCACATGCAGAAAAATGAAACTGGACCATTTCCTTAAACCACGTACAAGAATAGACTCTAAATGGATGAAAGATCACAATGTGAGAATGGAATCCATCAAAATCCTTGAGGAGAACACAGGCAGCTCTTCGATCTCAGTGGCAGCAACTTCTTTCTAGAAACATTGCCAAAGGCAAGAGAAGCAAGGGCAAAAATGAACTATTGGCACTTCATCAAGATCAAAAGCTTTTGCACAGCAAAGGAAACAGTCAACAAAACCAAAAGACAACTGCCAGAATGGGAGAAGATATTTGCAAACAACATGTCAGATAAAGGGCTAGTATCCAAAATCTGTAAAGAACTTATCAAAATCAACACCCAAAGAAAAATAATCCAATCAAGAAATGGGCAGAAGACATGAACAGACATTTCTGCAAAGAAGACATCCAGATGGCCAACAGACATATGAAAAAGTGCTCCACATCACTCGGCATCAGGGAAGTACAAATCAAAATCACAAGGAGATATCACCTCACACCAGTCAGAATGGCTAAAATTAACAAGTCAGGGAATGACAGACGGGAGGATGCGGAGAAAGGGGAATCCTCCTACACTGTTGGTAGGAATGCAAGCTGGTGCAGCCACTCTGGAAAACAGCATGGAGGTTCCTCAAAAAGTTGAAAATAGGGCTACTCTATGACCCAGCAATGACACTACCAGGTATTTACCATAAAGATACAAATGTAGCGATCCAAAGGGACATGCACACCTGAATGTTCATAGCAGCAACGTCCACAATAGCTAAACTATGGAAAGAACCTAGATCTCCATCAACAGATGAATGGATGAAGAAGAGGTGGGAATACTATGCAGCCATCAAAAGAAATGAAATCTTGCCATTTGTGACAACATGGATAGAACTAGAGGGTATTATGCTAAGCAAAATAAGTCACTCAGAGAAAGGCAAATATCATATGATCTCCCTGATATGAGGAATTTGAGAGGCAATGTTGGGGGCTAGGGGGAGTGGGGAAGAAAAAAATGAAACAAGATGGGATTGGGAGGGAGACAAACCATAAGAGACTCTTAATCTCACAAAACAAACTGAGGGTTGCCAAAGGGAGGGGAGTAGGGAGAGGGCAGTGGGGTTATGGACATTGGGGAAGGTATGTGCTATGGTGAGTGCTGTGAAGTGTGTAGACCTGGTGATTCACACAGACCTGTACCCCTGGGGCTAATTATACATTATATGTTAATAAAAAATAAAGAAAGAAAAGAGACCACCCAATATGGGAAGGTGTTTCAAGAAGGTGACATTTAAGCTGAGACCTGGATAACAAGAAGTTTCTTAACAATACTGCAGAAGTACTTAATGATCAATACAACTGTTGCAAAATTTCTATTTATGAGATTCTTTTTATTATATGTATATCCTTAGATCTCCATGGTCACAGGCACATAACTGTAGAATGCCAATTACCTTTAAAATTTCAGTTCTCAAAGATGATATTTTACCTCCCCCTCTCCATGCTATCAGGATAAAATCTTTAATGAGCAGTTCATCTTGCTTCTTTTGACAAGCTCATATGCAACATTTACATTGAAGCGGCTAGAACATCCAAATGCCTATTGGAAGGCATTCAGCTCTCAGATAATTAGATGATTTGGTTTATAATCCAATTCTACTAACACTTATAAAACTTACTTCTTCAGGCTTCACTTTTTGTTTTATGAAATGTAGGGTTGAATCTATTCTCAAGTTAAACTTTCAAAAGCCTGCTGGGGAGAAAACAAAATTTGAGCTATGGTACTCATGTAATTTAGAACTATCACTGTCAGCAAATGGGAAATTAACCTGAAAAAAAATTTAAAATTCTGTAACACTTGTCTATTTTAAGATGTTTCACAAATTTTCCAAATAAGCCATAGAACATGAGTTACTTGGTCTAAGACATTTGGAATAATCCAAGAAAGGTTCATTGTTATTCTTTTTTTTTTTTCCACCAATATCTTTTACCATTTTTCCCATGGAATAGAATCATGTTGGAAATATTGAATCCATGCATGCCAAATTACAAAGCAAGGATAACTTTCCACCTCCCAAACTTGAAATTCCATGCCTTCACCTCAGTATTCAGTTTCTACAACTCAGAGTTCTTCAAACCATACAGGGTATTCTGCTTCTCTTGCTCCAATCTCTTTTTCCCTTCTCCTCCTACACTTTATTAATTGAATACACCCCTTGTTCCTTCTGAATTTAGTTACAGTCACCTGAGAATTGGTGTGTGTAAGGGAATAGGTTATAAGAGGTAATGTAAGGTTGTTTCTTAGTGTTCATGCTCTGAAATCAGACTTGGATTTCTGATAAACTTTCAATATATTTTTACCAATTTGGGGGGAAAATTAAATAAGATAATTCATTTGAAATATGCTTTTCAGGGATGGCGGGGTGGCTCACTTGGTTAAGGGTCTGCCTTTGGCTCAGGTCATGATCTCAAGGTCCTGGGATCCAGTCCTGGGTATTGGGCTCTTTGCTCAGCAGGGAGTATGCTTCTCCTTCTAACTCTGTGCTCTATCTTCAGTAAACAAATAAAATCTTTAAAATAATAATAAAATAAATAAGCTTTTTAAAATAAAAAAGATAAAATATGCTTTTTACAATGGCTGGAACAAGGAAATTGATAAACATAAAGTCATTTCTGTAAGTTAATCCCTATCACCACACATGTACATTAAAAAAAAAAAACCTGTGTTCACCGAGATTAATTTTTGAATAATGGAATTATGAGGGTATAATTTTAGGGAGGTGGATATACGGATCAGTAGGTAGTATGATATCTGTGAAAGAAGTGCAGTCTGATTTAGGGTTTAGTAACATGCATTTGATGATCTTAACAATTTAAATATGCACTTGAGCCTGGCATGACTTCACTGATGAACTGAAAAAAATAGTATCTTTCTTTCTGGTTTACTATGAGGACAGAATAAGATAATGTTTGCAATATAATTTCAGAGGGAATTTTGAAAAAAGAAAACAGTAATATGAGGAGTAGATTTAATTCTATTTTCATATGGAAAAAAGAAGTAAACATTTTGATATAAGCATCCCATGGAGACTTAAAGAACGTTGCTGGAAAATTTTGTACACTCCTTGCCCTGAGCACAATCTGAAATAACTCTGGTTAATTTTATGTGTCAACTTGTCTGGGCTAAGGTATGATCAGAGAGCTAGGAAAACATTATTTCTGAGTGCGTCTATGAAGGTGTTTCCAGAAGAGATTAACATTTGAATTGGTCAACTGCTTCAAGTAAATTGCCCTTCTCAGTGTGGGTGGTCATCTTCCAATCCTTTGAAGGGGAGAATCTAAGAAAAGGAGGAAAGGAGAATTTGCTCTCAGTTTGAGCTGGATAGCCAACATTTCCTTCCCTCAGGCAATGTGCTCCCCAGTGACAAGCCTTAGGATTCTTATGGGCACACACTCTCAGCTGCCTGCTTCTTAGGCCTTTGGACTTGGACTGAATTACAGCCACCATTTTTAATGATTCTTCAGTTTGCAGAAGACAGATGGTGGAATTTCTCAATTTCTATAATTACATGAGCTAATTCTTAAAATTGTGTGTGCATGTATAAATTTTTATATGTACTTATATTTATGTATTTACAATTATATATTATAATATATAAACACATACACATACACACACATAAATAGGTATGTTTATATAGAGAAACAGAATCAATAAGAGTGTATCTAAACTGGTATTTATATTTATATCTATGTCTATATCTAATTGGGAAATATTCATTATGTTAGTCTGGGATGTATACCTATAGATATGTAAATTCTTATGTCTCTATCTCTCTGTCTGCTCCAATTTAATGGTTTTGTCTTTCTGGATAACGCTGACTAATACAATGACCATTTCTCAGTTTGTTTACCAATTAAAAATCAATAGATGGGCAAACCATTAAAATAAACATGTAGAATGTATCCCCTGACCATAAATTTGTTTTTATCTGATCTTTCTTCAGAAATTAGCATCATTATTTTCCACAATCCCCCTTTCACATCTGAAAATATCTACATTCATTTTGCTATGATACTAACATGGTAGTATGAAGAGATGAATCAAAATGAGTGTCAGAGTATGGATCGTTGAAAGAGTATACTAAGAGTGTTAATCATGGCTCTGCCATTAGCTCTACGACCCACGAGAAGTCATCTATCTTTGTTGGGTACAATTTGTAAAGTGAAGTATTAGACCAGGTGATGACAAAAGTTCTTTCCATCTTAAATATTTATTAAGTTTTAAAATATTTTGTGTTTTTATGTAGGCCTAGGATGCTAGGAGATGAAGGCCACAAGGAAGGCTTTTATTTGAGGCACAGCTAATATCAATGGTAAAACAATGTAAATTCCAGATGGCTACTTTTTTGGAATGTGCAGTCCTGATATAAATTAGCTACTTTCATCAAAAGCCTTTTATTCTCAGCAAAACCCTCTTTAAAATGTCATTGCCTAAGGAGTGTGGGTAATTCTGAAAGGATCATGAAGATAAACTGTTCTTGATACTTACAAAGTGTGACAATGATATTCTAATATAGAATGAGTACCTCCAAGCTTTTTCCCTTAATTTGTGCAGTGTGTGTGCAATTGTTTCTAACTTGGTTTTAATAAGAACTTAAAGATGTCTCCAAGGCATTTCACTAAATGAAAAGATAATTATTTTAAAGAGTTATGAAGATATTCATTCAATGGGCAAATGTTTAGGGATATACTTTTACTTTTGTAGTCTGAACACATTTCAAAGATTTCAAAGCTAGTGTCTTTCAGATTCTGTCTTTAATGAGTAATGAACAAAAACCCAGAATCTATATCTCTATTATCTATCTATCATCTATCTAGCCATCTATCTGTATCTATCCATCTGATCAGGATTCTGGTAATTCTGTTCAGTGGGCTATATTTTTCCACTCGATGGAATCTCCCCTTGGGTCTCGTTCATCTATTTAAAAAGGTCTTATTTCCCTTTTCAGTGTTAACTCACTACAATGCAGATAAGAGTTTAGGTTAATTGAACCTACACTTCTACATGTGAGTTCTTCTGGCAATGCCACACTTTAGATGCTCAGTAACAATGAATTTGAAAAATAAATTCATGAATAAATGAATTCTGAAGCATCTGTCCTAAATCCTCCTCCAGTCTTCTCACAAATGCTTGAAATTCTCACAAAGAGGCGAAGCTGAGATGAGAAAGTTGTCTTGAAATGTGACTCATTAGCTGTTGATTCATCAATGTCTCAGCATAAATTAAAACACATCCCTGAAGGAATATATCCTGCTTGGTTTACATTGGGGGTAGGCAAGGAGAAAAGGCAAATTTAAGGCTTAAGGTATTATCAAAAGTGAATGGCTCATCAGAGTGGGAGGCATGGGCATCTTGGCAACAGCATGATTGCTCCAGAATTGCTAAAGAATAAATGGAAAGAGAGAGTTGCCCATAGGAGAAGAGAAGGGAACCATAAAAAGTGATCTATGTGACAGTTATGTCCAGGTTATTTTTGGACTCATTTTAGCTTTAATGTAGACAGCAAAGAGCCACGGAGTAAAGTTAAGGAATACCATCACCATCACTTCCACTTTTAATGTACTAAGCAAACAGAACAGGACACTCCAGAAGGCAGAATGTATGAGTGAAAATCTATCCTTTTCTATGCTTTCCTTTTAACTCTGCCCTCAGAGAAAAACAGGATCTGTAATAACCAGGTAATTGTAAAGACAAAGTCCCCAAACATACTTTTGAGGCCATATAACTAATCATGTCATTAAAATTGCTTTTGATTTATTTTTCTTTTTCAAATAGTTATTGAAATTCTGGTTATTTAACATACAGTGTAATATTAGTTTCAGGTGTAGAATTTAGTGATTCATCACTGGCATAGAACACCCAGTGCTCATCGCAAGGGCCCTCCTTAATCCCATCACTCATTTAACCCTTCCCTCCACCCACCTCCCCTCCAGCACCCTCAGTTTGTTCTCTATGGTTAAGAGTCTGTTTCTTGGTTTGCCTCTCTCCTCCCTCCCCCCATGTTCATCTGTTTTGTTTTTGAGATTCCATATATGAGTGAAATCATATGGTATTTGTCTTTCCCTGACTGACTTATTTCACTTAAAATTGCTTTGGATTTAAAGCAAAACTAAATCTAGAGAACAGACCAAAAAGATTGTGTGTGTGTGTGTGTGTGTGTGTGTGTGTGGAGTGAGTGTTATGTTTTTCTTTAACCAAATTAAACTTCTGTAAATTGTAGATAATTTTAAATGTTTGTGCTGGAGTGGGTAAAAATAAAACAGAAAGGATGTACAATGACATAAAATATAATATGACAGACATTTTATGGTTTTGCCAAGTGCCTTCTCTCTTTATTTTCACCATATCGGAGCAAATAAAAGATAAAGTACAAAGGCATTTTATATCATCCACGTGATAAGCCATATGAAAATCATAATAAAAATAATTAAAATAATTTCCTTTGAAGGAGGACAAACTCTGTGGTATGCACTTTAAAAAATTATTTCATTTAGGGGCACTTGGATGGCACAGTCCTTTAAGTATCCAACTCTTGGTTTCAGCTCAGGTCATGATCTCAGTGTCATGAGATCCAGCCTCGTGTCTGGCTCTGCACTCTGCACAGAATGTGCTTGGGATTCTCTCTCCCTCTCCCTCTGCACCCCGCCCCCATTCCCTTGCTCCCTCTCTCAAAATAAATAAATAAATCTTTAAAAAATTATTTCATTTATCCTGCTAACATTTATGTGGCCATAAGAATTGAGATTGAAAAAAATGAAACCACTTATTCAAGCTTCCAGGGTTACTAGGTGAGGTTGATTATTAGATTTTAGGAATTCTGTACCTTACTACTCTAGTACACTTTTCCTTAGCAGAAACTTATGGTTCAATGAAGGTTTATGAAAAAGTCCTTGTTTTTTCCAGCATAGGCCGAGTCAAGATAAACTAATTGAGCAGCATCCACCTTTACTCTTGGGACTTGGTTCTTTGGGGATTACTCAGGCTCACAGAATAATATACTTGCATCCTAACAAATATGATACATTTCCAAAAGGCATGTTTGGAAGAATTCAGTATTTAAATCTTAATTAAAGCATCAGGTTAAACCAACTGTTTTAAAGCTCTGCCTATAACTGTTTTATCGTCGTGTTCCCCATTGCTCTGGTAACCCTCCCCCAGTTGAGATTTATGTAACAGTCCCAAGGTATTCATCCCTGCTAAGTTTTTCTCTGTCCCTGGAGAATCTTTCTGGGGAAGTCTGAGGAGAGTAGGGCAGGTTTTTCAGTCTTTGTCTTTAGACTTGCTGCTTGATCGTGCAACTTGGAAAGGTTTGTTCATTTTCACTATAAGAAAATGCCAAAACTCACATCAAAATGAATCATGTGATGACAGTCAGTGTGAAAAAACTGGTGCACAAATAATGAAACCATTGGTGAATTTCTCAACATATACTTTTTTTGAGGTTGTAATGTAAGGATGCATGAAGCAATAATTAGAGAAATTATGGCAGCACTAACAGCATATTATTATGTAGAGCTCATGCAATGAAGTCTTTTTCTGGGGTGGAAACTGGCTCATTCTGGTTGCATCTGTATTTAAACGTTGTTATTGCTGGCAGAGAGCGAATATCATTTCCCTGATGGCTTATAAACAGTGCTACACAAAACGTACTTTGAACTAATTGGAACCCGGTGGGGAGGAGGGCAAAGCAGAAACTGTGAGATATTAACTTGAATTTTTCCCTGAGCAAGTGTTGCAGCCATTAGAACAAGCTGTTTTCTAAGTCAAGCTTTCTCTCCATCTTCTCACCCCCATGATGAGAACAGGAGCCCCAGAAGACTCTCATATTTGCAACTGTCCTCTCTGAGATAGACCAAAATAACAGTAAAGCAGAAGCAAGAAGCTCTGGAGAGGAAGAAGACTCCTTCAAAAATCAACCAAAGAGAAAAGTCAAATTAAAAATACCCACCCCTGGGGCACCTGGGTAGCTCAGTTAAGCATCTGCCTTCAGCTCAGGTCATGATCCCAGAGTGCTGGCATCAAGTCCCACATCAGGTTCCCTGCTCAGCAGGAAGCCTGCTTCTCTCTCTCCCCACTCCCCCTGTTCTTTTTCCCTCTCTCACTGTCTCTTCCTCTGCCAAATAAATAAGAAAATTTTAAAAATAATAGATAAATAAAATAAAATAAAATAAAAATAAAAATACCCACCCAGGTGAGAAATCTAAGGTCACTGAAAAATAAGAAATAGATAATTCTCAAGGAAATAAAGGCTGGAGTTAATTTAAAAAAAAAAAAAAAAAGGAAAGAAAAGCAAACATAAACGCAAATTTATTTCATGAGAAAGATGCCCATAAATCATCCAGGTACCAGTCAATTAACCATCAGAAACAATACTAAGATTGAGAATCTGATGGTTAAATTGATCCACTGGTGTAAGCAGGTCACAATCAATTAATAGTGAGTGAATATCTCATATCTGCCTGAATATCATTGAATAAACAGGTTTTGTTAGAACCAAAAAAAAAAAAAAAAACTCATGATAATGATTTTAGTTCTCACATTTCATAGTAAATGCTTTTTTTTTGTTTTTTAATCATCACTTTCTGTTTTCACCATGTTTGAATTGCAATTTCTATGACCAATGCCAGCAACTGAATGAGCTAAAACAGGGCATAAGAACCCAGTGCATATGAAGAGTGGGCTTAAGACTTTTCCATGGCTTCTCGTCTCTCATTCAAAATCGAACTTTCCTGCCTGCAGAAACAAGCTGTTTTTATAGAAGAACCTTCCAAAGCAGCAGAGATCAGAACAGATGGAAACAGAATGAAATGATTGTGAAGGAAAGTGGAGGCAGCTCTGACAAAAAGGAGTGTTTTATGGTCATTTTCCTATTAGTAAGTAATTGTGACTTATGAGAAATACTTAAAAGCTTATTTGAACATGTGCCCAAATATGGAGGTAATTTGTAGAATTAAATACAAGAAAAGTGTTAAAATTATAATTGTCAAATATCGATGCTGCCTACACAGAATCTCTTGAATTAATTTACCTTTCAAATCCTTACCTCTTGCCCACTAGCTTTTGAAATGGTCTATCATTTTTCTCTGTGGATTCTATGAGGTTTTATAGCAGTAAAAATGTGATTCTAGAAAAACTCAGTTGTTTCTTAAATATTTATATGTAGAATTTGGTATAGAATTCTTGTCACTTCCAAGAGACTGGGTTACTCCAGTTTCCAGTTAAGTCACTAAATTTATGAGCTAGCATTTCAAGGAGACAATGGGTGAAGATGTGATGGAGTTGAGGTAACTTTGCACTTTTAGGGGACTGTGGTCTCCAAGCCCTGCTTCTCCTGGCTGTTTGGCCTGGTTCTTATCATTCTGCCTTTATGTACACAGTTCCCACTGGCTGTCATGGTGCTTCCTGCCTGCTCCCAGCTTCTGTGTTGGTACTCCTATAATTATCTCCCTCTCAGCCACTGCCTCCTGGACTTTTAAGACCTATCACATCTACGTTCTTCAGGTTCTTTTCTCTGACTTCCTTCACTCCAGAGAAAACATTTTCCTTCCTGCTGTTTCTCAAGTTGAGGTCATAGCAAAGGCCTTGCCCCTACATGAGATTTTTCTCCAAATCTTTATTTTTTTAAATATATTTTTTTTATCTTGAGTCCTCACTTTTCCCAAAAGCCCTAGGCTTTTGGAACTCAGAAGCAAGGAAGGGAGTTCCTCTTTTGCCTCCCCAACCCAACCTTTTTTTTTTTTTTTTTTTTAAGAGAGAGACTGAGAATGTGAACATGTGCCAGAAAAGGAGATAGGTAGAGAGAGGGAGGGAGAGAGAGAGAGAATTCTCAAGCAGAGAGTCCTCAAGCAGACTCCTCCTGAGCACGGAGCCCCAAAAAGGGTGCAATCTCATGACCCTGAGATCATGACCTGAGCTAAAAACCAAGTCAGGTACTTAACTGACCCAGCCACCCACGCAACGCTTTCTTTTCTTTTGCTACATACATAGGCTGAGGCATTGAAAATCTAAAAACTGCCTATGTATTCAAATGAGGAGAAGGATATGGGAAAATATTAGTTAACGTTTCCTAAACATTACTGGATCATTTGTTAAAATCTGCCTTCATTTAATTCCAGAGCCTATTTTAGTAAATAAATTTATTTTCATTTTCCAAAATGCTCTATGACTTTTCTGCTAATCCTTTCTCAACCCTAACCACCATTGCCAAGAATTGCATGCAATGTCTGCCCTTCCAGTTCTAAACCCCAGATTATTTTCTTCACACACTTACATTTTACCTCTTCTGGAAACCAATATTCTTTTCTCTTCAAATGTGAAACTCGTTAGGTCCAAACCAGCCAAAACAATGAATATAACTTGTTTAAATGGTGCAGACCTAATCACATTGGAAACCTCATTGTCCACCCACATAATATATGAATATTTCATTAGATTGCCTTCACCGGTAACATTCTAATAATTTTAAGTCATTTCTGTGAGTTTTGAAATGATCCGGGAGCCTTTTGGCACAAAGATATCAATAACCATGTATAGTCTGTATCATTGGATTCAGGCTTGAATTAGATTGTTGTTTCCTCAAGTCAGCTCTGAAAAAGATCACACTTACTATCACTACTCCAAGGGCCAATAAGTATATCTGGCAAAGATATAATATTGAGGTGGCAACAAATCTTAAATAAGTAAATAAATAAATAAACACACACACACACACACACACACGCACACACACACATCACACAGAACTTGTTTATCATGCTATTGCTTGAATGCAATTTCCACTATAGCTAATAATTTGTTACTGTCTTAAGAGCTAAGACTTCAGCTCTTTCCTCATAAATGCATATTATCCAGCAGACAGTAATAATCAATTAATCAAATAAATATTTCTGAGAACATGGAAACCTTATATACAAAAGGGGAGGGAAGGAACTGCTGATTGTCATTGGAGAGAACATTCTTGCGTAGTCAGTTAATGGCTCATTAATCTGCTTTCAACTCCAGAGTGTGTTTTTGAATTCTGGAGGGAAGAGAGCACATGACAGCATAAAAGATCAGGTTTTAGCTATAAAGGAGAGACTATAATTCATGTGCAGTGATGCTTTTAGAGGTTCCTCTCTCCACATCTGTGATGGCCTCTTGAGCTTTAAATGAGCTGTTACATTTGTCCAACGATAGCATGAAGCTAATAGGTAATTTGCAGATTCCTGATATCAAAGTATTTGTTTCTGCTTATGAGTAATATTTCATCTCTACTTATGTGATAGAATTAGTGAGACCAGGGAGTGAAATAACAGTAAGACTTAGAGAACATGTTTAAATTTGGAGTTAATAATTAAAAAATATAAATCTTTAAAAAGAATTGATATGTATCATAAATTAAGCAGGAGAAAAGACTACCCAATTGGCTGCTAGCCTAAATCTCTTGAGAGAATCTACTGGAGCAAATAATAGCTCATTACTAATTATTATTTCATTTAACTATTTAAATAACCACATACTGCAGGTGCCAGAAAATATTCTGTATTTCAAAAGCCAGCAGTTTTTAACTGAACAATTGACACATATGCCACATCATTTTCCTGTTAAATTTTCCAAGAAAAATTGTGAAAAGATTAAATTATGCTCCAAAATGACTTTCTAGTTTCTTTGGGAAGAGTTGAAGGTTTAAAAAAAAAAATGTGGCAGGATGGAAAGAAAGTTAGGAAATTACTTCTTTTGAATCTGAGGGGAGTTTGGCAAGAAAACCATTGGTGCCATTGATTAATTCTTTGTGGAAGAACCAGAAGATGAGACGAGATGAATGATACCTTTCGCAACATGACACATCTCATTCAGCTGCTCCTATATGAGAAAGGAGTTTCTATAAGGAAGAAGCATGTATCTTCATGGTGTTTTTATTTATTTTATTTATGTATCTATTTCATTGGCAAATAAAGGAGAGAAACTGGACATTTAATTCACATGGGCCTGGTTGAATCTTTGAACCCACCTTACATTTGTGGGGTCATCGACTCTATTTGTCACTTCACAGCTGTTAGGTAAGATGATTTCTTCTATGGTGATAAAATACAAAACACTGATCTTAATTTCAAGCACCTTAAAATGTAACAACAAACTCTTGGGCAAATTACTTTTTCTACCTGGTACTCAATTTCCATTTCTGGAAAATGTGAAGACATCTAAAGTTTTTTTCTATCCCTAATGCTTTTGATTGTACTTATGAAGTGTAAATCTACATTCTCCACACTCTCTCTCTTTCAAAATGCAAAATACTGCATGTTGCTGGGGGTGGGGTCAGGGGAGAAATGCCATTCTCATGTTGATGTTGGCTAAGGTAAGAGTCAATTGCAGTCATTGATCTCATCTTAAACATTGTCTGTGGTGGAAGGAATGGAAATATCTCAATTGTTCTTCTATCCCACATTAGGTACACTAAGTGGGGTATGTCTATAGAACACATATGGAAATGATTTTTGAGCCATGACTTGGTAAATGCTCAAATTTAAACTATTTCATTTTGTGAAGATAATTTTGTGACCTATTCTTCTTCTGCCCTCCTTCCAAAAATAAGAGTTTGAAATAAAGCCCATCTAATGGGATAATTTCAGGAAAGTGAGACAAATTGAAGCAGTCTCCAGTGAGTCTTTAGGGACATGAACATGTAACAAATCACTCAGAAAATTATTATACAATCCTGGATGAAATTCTTCTGCCTTTTATAGTATCAAAACACAGGGAAAGGAAGATAAATCCAAACCAGCTAGATTCATTTTCTTAACTTTGGCTGTCCATTGGAAGACTTAAGTTGCCTGTTTGAAATTCAAGATTTTTATGTCTTGGATGAAGAAAAAAAAAATGGTAGAAGAACAAACACACTAAACTCTCTTTCCTTATCTCTCTTTATAATGTAGGGTATTATGCAAAGACCTTCACTACTGTAGAACCAGACGTTCTAAAATGTGAATTATTTAAAGTTGTATTTTGCATATTATTTTCTGACTCTGCATGTGGTGTGTCTGTGCGTCTGTGTGTATGTCTGTGTCTGGGGTGTCTTGGGGTGGAGGGGAGAAAAAGAAAGAGGGAGAGAGAGAGAAGGAAGGAGGGGGGGAGGAAGGGAGGGGGGTGAAAGAGAGAGAGTTATTTTTTAAAGACATTGGAACAATTTAGTTCTTATTTATCCCTGGGCTTCTTGATAGCTTAATGACTATGTGTAAATAAAGGGCAGTGATTTATTTGTACATGGATTTTAGATAGCAAGGGTAGGAAAGGGGGTACATTTCTCATTCTGAGACTAAAACCTAGTCTGGTGGATTCCCACAGAATAATAAGAGAATAATTCCATTTGCCCTCCAAGAACTCACTGCAGAGATTGTAAATCTGGTGCCAATTACGATGTGGATACCTGACTCTAGGAACTGGTATGACACCACCAACTCATTTTACCCAGGCTAACAGGAAACTGTCAGACAAAAAGCTCTCTGCTTCTCCCACCTCAGGCTATATCTAAACCAGTTGCCTAGAGGTGAAAGATTCAGTATATCCCATTACTGATAATTTTGTCCATCTCGTTTCCCTGTACTGAACTCATTCCAAACTGCTAGCTGGAAAATAACCTCAGTGCCACCTCAAAAAAAAAAAAAAAAAAAAGTAACAATTGTCAAATTTTAAAAGAATAATCCAAACATCCTAGGAAACGTTTTAATGTGTCAGACCTTTATAGGATTTTATCTTAAAGAATTAATGTCAATGGCAAAGGAAATATTCTGGATGCCAACATATATAGCAAAATAATGATTTCGCTAGAGAAAGCAAAGACCTAAAATATGAAGTGAAATTAGGTGTAGATTAGTGATGTCCCTTATGTTAAAAATGGAGTTATAGGCCAAATGATGTATGCAGAGTAGATTTACTTGGAAATGAGGAAACTTTTAAGCTGTACCACTTAGGTCATATATGTCTGGTGTTGAAACCAAAGAGTTTGAAATTAGGCTGGTGGATGTGAATCGCAGCATCACCACTAACTGCCTAGCTAATTTTGCATAAATGACTTACATCATCTCTGCCTTAGTTTCTTCGACTGTATAACTGAGAGTATAGAGGTACCAGACTAATAAGGTTGCATAAGAATTGCATATAAAATTCTTAGAACAGTGCTGGCCACATAGTGAGTGCACATGCACAGAAAACAGGAAACACGATTAATAAAATACATGTTATCACTTTAAAAGAGAAAAAATTTCTGTATACATTCATGTATCTTTAAATTTTCAAAATAGGACTTCATTAGAATCAAGTCATGTTTTTCTCTTCTTTTTCCGCTGCCACCACCGAATCATAGGCTTGAGCTATACCTAGTTCGAGGATAATCTGGGATTCTCTTTCCTTTTTCAGACAGAGTGAGAAAACTCAGGGTCCTTGCCTGTGTGTGAATGTGTACTCTGTTTGTGTACTCTGGGCCTCTGTTGTAATGGGGAATGATCATTCTTCTCTACTTCTTGTTGAATTCTGTCTTTGCATTCTAGTATATGTCAATAAAGCTATCACTTTATTAACCTATATCTAAAGCTCATCAGGTAATCATAGGTGATGGGAAACAAACAAAACAGAGTAGCAACAAGGGAAGGAATTTCCTCCTGCTATGTGCAGCCCAACAGATAAATTAGGACAACTTCCATGCCATTTCATTATACGTTATTTGCTTTCTGAGAGTCAATGAGGTATAAATCATCCTCCAGTACCAGCAATAGAAGTATTTATGCATTCTCTGAGCATTTTTCCATCTGACAAAAACTAGAGCATTTCTAGGAATCAATATTTATTAATTACATGTCTGAATTAATAATTCCCAACTGCCAAAGTGTTATTTCAGATTAAAGAAATTATTATGTCACCCAATCTTTGGAATAGCATGTTAAAACTTGTTAAAGTGTCTGTCAAAGTGGAGAAGAGTAAGATTTTGCTATTTTGTCTTCATTTTAATAAATGTTCACCTATATAAATATCCATCAGGTTGTGGGTATTTCTCTTACTTTATTTTATAACCTAGGAAGCTAACAACTAAATAAGAATATGATTGAAGAGTACAGGAATGCAAGTCAATGTTTTAGTAATACTTGAGAAGTTATGAGCAAATTGAACAAGGATCCAAGCGGGATATTAGTGGTGTTACTTTAGGGCAGGTTCAATGATAGAGCAACAAAATCTTATCTTTAGCTCTGGGCCTATGTCTTCATCTTCTGGAAAGCCATCATTAATCTATTGCAATTCCTCGCAAATCACTCCAAATATTTAGAACTTGAAGAAAATAAGTGTGAACTCTTTAAACAGTTTTACTGTAAGGGAGATTAACACTTTGCGCTAAATGCCTAGTCCATAAAAAGAACATTCCTTGTCTATTCTCTAAAAATTTTCCCTGCCCCATTCATATGCTCCTAGGATGAATTGTTGTCCTATGATCCAACCTGCCATATAACTTCCTCTTTCTTCTCCTTATTGTTTTTTTCTATTACTTTTATGTATCCTCCATTCTCCTATTTTCCTCTTCTCCCTAAATCACCATTTATTTCCTTCATAGTACAGATTACAATATAACAGTATCTTTTTTATTTGCTGTATACTTACCTATTGTCTACTCATGACTTCTACTCTTGAGGTTTGTGAAGAGAATCTATCACAGGTGGGCTATCCATAATATCAATTTTGAATGAACGGACGAAAGTACTGATTAATTTTCCAGATAGAAAAATAAAGCAAGTACCTTTTTCCGCCCTCCAATATGAAGTCATTACTTACAAATTAAGATGAAATCTTCAGTAAAATGCAGTAGCAAGAAAAAGAAAAATGCTTTCTCTATGAACAATAGGAGACTTAAAAATTCACAGAGGATTACATATCTGGTTTAAAAAAAACATCAACCTCTTAAGTAGCTAAGATATATGCATCACAAAAATACACAGGGAGGAAGAAAGGACCAAATGACTGCTTGAATCAAAGAAAAGAGGATAAGAATTACAACCAAAGTTCTATTCTTGGGAATACTTTGTGCTCTTAACTTTTCAAGTAACAATAAATCAAGTGTATGAACAAGTTACATGAAGGACAAGAAAGGGACATTTATCTTTAACTTAGGTATTTCCAGCTATATTATAGTAATTTATTCTAATCACTGCATTATTATTCTAATCATCTTTGATGTACTGAATTTTAAAAACTTTTTTTTTTCCTTCTGAAACCATTGATCTGTTCTTCACATGCAGATTTCTAAACCTGTGACCTATATCTGATGGATAATGACAGACAGCAGCCTAGGCCTTGAAGGTAGCCCTGCTTTTGCATGTACTCAATAAATATGCATTAAGTAAATGTTTAACACACTTTGGCCTCTTCTGGCTTGACTTCTCAGTTCTCAGACTGCTTTCCTGCTTCTGCTAACAGAAGCCTGGAAAGTCTTAGCTATTCAGTCTTGATCTCCTAATTTCCACACCATTACCTGAGCTGTACTTTTCTCTTTCAGGCTACACTCAACCCCACTTGGTCTGATACAGACCCTGGACTTAACCCATGAACTTTGTTCCCACCCCCTACCTGGCTGACTGAGTGCTTCTAATTTCCATCCCAATCTTTCAGCTTGAAGGAGGTACATGGAGCTTTTAGCATCTGGTCTACTAAATAGCCTAGCAGAAACCAGACAAGGTACTTGCCAAAGGTTTCTTGAGTCAAGCTTCTAAATGTTTAATTTCAATCTTAGGAGCCTTGGCAATGTTAGAAAGTGGATGGCAAGGGACGGTGGTTTCAGTAGCATCTGAAGGATCCAGGACCCAAACAATCACTTCTCAAACTTAGTTTGAAAAGGATGCATCCATATTGTGCTGAATTCTTTTCTGATAGTTACAAAGTGTTTTCTTGTCAGGAAGACATGACAAGCTGAAGGATGTCACACAGACACATTTTAGTTCTCAATCTAGAGATCCTATGGAGTAAGAGTTAGGAGTAATTTGTTAATGTCAACTGTGTCTCTTAGATATCATCGGGGTTCAGGACAGCCCATATTGCAACCCCCATCCAAATATGCCACTTTGGCCCGTGGACTAATTTGACCTGAAGGCAACTTTGAGACCCTGTAGGTGCCAGAGAAACTTCTGTCCTCTCTTAACTACATAGAAGAATCTAAACTGGAGGTCTTTCCCAAGTAAGGGTTATTCTCAGAGATAAATTTTATCAGAGTGTGGTGCCTGGGTGGCTCAGACATTAAGTGTTTGCCTTTGGCTCAGGTCATGATCCCAGGATCCTGGGATCGAGCCCCACGTTGGGCTCCTTGCTCAGTGGGAAGCCTGTATCTCCCTCTCCCTTTCCTACTCCCCCTGCTTATATTCCCTCTCTTGCTGTGTCTCTCTCTGTCAAATAATTAAATAAAATCTTTAAAAAAAAAACTTTATCAGAGTGACCCATGTGTATGGCAGGGCAAACATCTAATTACCAAACATCTGCTCTTTTTTTTTTTTTTTAAGATTTTATTTATTTATTTGACAGATTGTGACACAGTGAGAGAGGAACAGAAGCTGGAGGAGTGGGAGAGGGAGAAGCAAGTTTCCTGCTGAGCAGGGAACCTGATGCCAGGCTATATCCCAGGACATTGGGATCATGACCTGAGCCAAAGGCAGCTGCTTAAAAGCTGAGCTACCCAAGCATCCCCAAACATTTGCTCTTTGTATCACCTTGTGAATTGCATTCCTTGCCCCTGAAGTCCTACCTTCTTCTCTTTAGTTTAGGACTACACATATACCTCATTTTGCCTCATCATCTTTAGAATCTCCATGTCTGTGTGGATTCCCATATGTGCACTACTAAATTTTATTTCCTCCTATTATTCTGTCTCATTTCAATGTGATTCTTAGTCCAGCTAGAAGGACCTTTGAGTGGACAATAATTCTTGATCCACAACAATATGATAGGCTGATGAGCTTCAAACCCCTTATAATTTGACAGAACATATATTTGGGTAGTTTCACTTACTTATTCATTTATTTAATTTATTTTTATTTCATTGCAGCTTCATTTAAAATTACACATTAATTATGAAGTTCAAAAATAGCTGTTATAAATTCCAAACCAAATTATCCATACCTTATCGCTTGACTACCAATGCATAAAATATGTGTTTGTTGTGTTGAAAAATTTTAGACAGAAAAGCTGCTAAGAAAAGTTACTTCAAATCAGTGATAAATGAGATCAAGGTTATTAAATAAGTACTATGATTTGATTGGAAATGTTTAGGGGAGAGTGACATAGTGCTAAATTAGAGAAAAAGTGCTTCTGTATTCCTCTTTCATCTTTTGAGGTATCCCTGAGCTTCATCAGTTGTGCTTTTCCTTCACATATTCTAACATGATTGATTTAGCTATGTCATCCCCATCATTTCAATAAAATGGGATTTTTTTTTAAAGGAAATTGTTTCTTATGGATGGATTTTGCTTTCTAGACCCTCTACCCTCAGGCCAACTCCTTAGACTAATGTTTTGGTTTCCCTATCACTACACCAATATATTCTAGGGCAGACCTCTGCTAGGTCCCTCCTTCCCACAGATTCAAAGCAGTTGCTCTGACTCTTCCAGGCATTGTTTCCTGTACCAGAACTTTCTTCTCCTATTATCAGGATTTACCTTTTTTAGCCATCATTTATTCAGCCAACTGATATGACAATATGATTAGAATTAAAGTGGTAATAGCTAAAAAGAAATTAAAAACATATCTTGATAACCAAAATAAATATTAATGTGAATCTTAACAAATAAACTTAATATTGGTTCAGTCTTGAAAAATGCAGGCCATATGACAAGCTGGTTTATAATCCTTCAAGATTTCTTCAAACACAACACTTAAATGACTATAGCCATTATAAGACCCACAGCCACCACACACCACTGAACGTGTTTGTTCACTGCCTAAGGACAACAAACTAAAAGAGCAAATGGGAACAGGAATTTCAACTACACTCTTCTTGCCAAGAACACAACTCAGCATGGGGCTACATCCATCTAGAATACGGAGAACTTCTTAATTCATACAAAGAAACTAACTGTTTACCAAGTAGTGTATTATTGGAGGAAAACCTGCCTGGAGAGGATACTCATTATTTCTTAAATTTGCATATAGGCTCTAGTAGTGACCTGGATAAGACCAATTTTGTCTCCTTTGTATAATGATTATTTCTTCCATTTGATACTTTTACAGATATCATCAATAAGTCCAATTTTCTTAATTGTTTCTTGCTAAATACCAGATTTCGTGGTCTTTACAAAGGTGTTTCTTATTCTATTTAATACTTTGAGTCATTTCATGTTTTTAAATATTTACTTCATATTTTGAATATTTTATATTGTTTTAACACAAAAGCTTTCAATTATTGATAAATAAATATCTTAAAGTTGTACCTAGACTGTATAAGCACTCTGAGAATATTGATTTGACTCTCTGAGAGAGTTATGTTTAAAGAGCCATTGCCAGGAGAACAGTTATGTGATAATTAAATTATAAGAGTGAGGATTTGAAAGTTCTGTGATTAATAAAAAGAATTTTATAGTATATATGTCATAGTAGTGTTAGTGTTATCCAGGAAATGATGCAGAATTTCTAATTTTTTTTCAAATCCTTTCATTAGTCTTACCTGTTATGGTTGATAATACCTATATGCCAGTAAGAAAGAATGTCCATAAAGCTATATAGTTTGTTAAATTATTCAACCACTCACTTTATCCAAAGTTAAAAGGAAATTCAGGTGCAATAAAGTCATTGACATCCTTGCTCTTTCTCCACTGGTGCAGGAAATGCCTACAGTGGCAGCTGTGGATGGAACACTCCTTCAGTCTCCCAGGGGATTAGTTGCTGATTCCACAAAACTGAGTCCCTTTCCAGAAATTTTCTCAGCCAAAAAAACCTGAGCCCCTCCCAGAGGGCAGGCCACACCCTATAACTGCTGAATGAAGGGATACAAAAACCTCAGTTCAGGACAACTCTAAAAAAACCATCCCAGTTCCAGAGCTTCCCTTTGGAGCAGCTGAGGTCCCTGTTGTAGTTAGACTATAGTTCGACTGCTCCTTCTTCTCAATCTTGTTTTCCTCAGCCTTCATGGGTCTTATTTCTGAAAATTCTCTCCAGTAAACTTCTTGTCATATATTCCAGAAACTGCCACCTGAAAAATCTGACCTACTAGAGTTGGTACCAGGCATGGTACTAGGAATGAGTCCCTGACTGGCTGGCAGTGAAGACCTTATCACTAGTGGTTGGTGGAAGACTGAGAAGCCTTGGCATGATCTTAAGGTCAATGTTAAAATTTTCATCAGTGGTGAAACTGGTTTTGAATCCAGAAGATGGTAATGCACTAGAAGTTGCAATATTACAGGCGTTTAAGAGGTGCAAGGATAATATGTACAAGGATTATGGAATCAGATGAATGGGACCATGCATCATTTGATCATCATTATTAGGTGAATTAGAAAAACCAGAGGCTCTTCTTAGCAGTGTACCACAAGGATGTCATCTCATCAGCTGGAGAACAAAAATAATTTATGTTCCATCTCACGACTCAATCACAAGATTAGCAGAACTCCAGAAAAGGATGAACTACCAACCATAGCAGATCTGTTATGTTCATTCAGCGCCTTTGTTGTGAAGGAATAAGACCCAGAGACTTGAAATTATTACCTTGGATTGGTGAAGTTGGAAATTTTGAACCCCAGATATCTCTAAACACTTTAGGTCTACACTAGCCTATTTATCTCTTGTAAAATCTTTATCTTTGTATTTTTTTAAGCAAGGGCTTAAATATGATGCACAGAGGTTTTCTTGTTAGATAATTTGTACTTCTCCCAGGATCTATCCCCATCTACCTTCTTGAAAATCAAACCAATAAATGGATCAACTCACAACATAACCCTGCATTGCCAAGGAGTCCTTGGCTCACTAGGAAAGAAAATGAGGTCATTGTGTGGAAGAAGCTGTAGTATATAGTCAACATGTTGGGGCAATAAAATGGAGAGTGCTTGTGGGACCACATACTGAGAATGCTAAATCAAGGAGAGGCAGAATGTGAAGTAAAATGAGGGAGAGCACCAAAATGGGAGCATTCATATAAAAGATTTTAAATCCTGAAAGTACAACCTACAAAAAGTCCCCCAGGATACAGTGCTTATACATACTGACTGGTTTTTAGAACATGGACAAGGGGATGGCCCATGCCAAAAGAAGCACAGATACCAGATCTATCATGGAAACAAGTGGGAGAACAAATCAAATGTCTCAGACAAATGAGTGTTCTAGAGTGGATACACTATCGAAAGCCAGAAAACAACTCGCTGACTATAATAGATGGCCTAGAAGACATTCCATTTATCAAAGTGCTAAGGGAAGTGTTGCCAAGATGAACACCAATACTGCTAGTAAACTCGTTGAAGCTGTCCTCTGTAGGCCAGAGTTGCTGGCAAGAACTGGCTTCCTTGAGAGCAAAGTGGTAGCACACTTCCCAAATCACAGAGGCCGTAATAGGAGCACATGACCGTCAGAGACCAGTAAGATGCAATTATTATGAGCATCATGGTTAGAGATAAACCTGTAATCCCTACTTTAACAAATACATGAACTTTGTACTGTCTTTTCATCATCCTAGTCAATAGCCATGAAGATTCAGAACTGTACCAGATATTAAATATGAACCACATTTTTGCTAAATCATTCCGGAGAAAACAAAAGAAATTGAATTGAAGGTACCTGGATTCCAGGGCCATGTCTTTGTCCTTGATCTATAAGATGTAATTCAGTAATAAAGAACAATAAAGGGGCGCCTGGGTGGCTCAGTGGGTTAAGCCTCTGCCTTCGGCTCAGGTCATGATCTCAGGGTCCTGGGATCTAGCCCCACATTGGACTCTCTGCTCAGCAGGGAGCCAGCCTCCTTCCCCTCCTTTCTCTCTGCCTACCTCTCTGCCTACTTGTGATCTCTCTCTGTCAAATAAATAAATAAAATCTTTATTAAAAAAAAAAAAAGAAAGGCTATTCAACATGTAGAGGGTAATATGCCAATGAGAACATTTACAAAGAGCAACTTTATTTCTTACAAAAGGATAAGAAGAGTCTTCTAATTCTTTAAACAGAATTTGGCTTCCTTTGGAAAAACTGTCATGTGCACACAAAATCACAATTTGCTAGGATTCTCAGAAATGGGAAATAAAACTGATCCAACCATTATAAGAAATAAGTTTGAAATGACTTATACTAGCAGCTTAACAGTAGATATTTGTAGGTGATAGGATCAGTGGTGTATTGGTGATTCTCTACTTCTCTACATCCATCCCCCCAACCCCTTCCTCTTCCCTAACTGGTCCTTGGGTGTTTGCTATGGTCTCCATCTCTGAGGCTATCTAGCCTTCTTTGTTCAGACAATGAGAGGAATCTCAGAGATGAGCAGTGGAGATAAAGAAGGTTGGGGGAGTTTCTCTCCTGCTGCTTCCATCTGGCTTTGGTTTTTAGTTCTATGTGTGAATCCATTTCATGTTGGATGACCACTCTATGACCAAGGTTATATTCTGGTTGAGTTTCACTAATACCCTTCCCTCCCTATGACCCTCTAAGTAGAGGGATGATAATGATTTTCCACTGATATTAAACTTTGGGTTCTTTGCTATCCCTCTTGGGTTCTCTTCACGCTTCCCACACTCCTGTAGATGGTCTCATTGTTAAACCGTCATCCGTTAAATAAACTCTTTGAGCATGCCGTCTGTTTTCTGCTGGGATCTCTGACTTGCAGAGCAAGAGAATTTTTGTTCTTTTTTGGTATTTATTTTCACAATAAACGTGTATATTTATAATGAAAAAGCAATTAAATTTCAAGTTTCATATTATTATGTTAAATTCAACCCTAATGAGGGAAAAATGAGAAATTTGCGATAATAACATTTTTCTTGAAAATATTTATAACCTTACACATGCTGATGTAAGGTTTTTGTTGGTTTTGGTTTTTGTTTATTTGTTTGATTTCGGTTTGGTTTTGGTGGTTGATTCCAAGTGAAACCATTTAGGAGAGATGGAGATATGGAACAGAGGGCTTATATACTTCAAGTGTTGGTTTGTTTTACCGTTGATCACAGCAAAGTTCAAACTTATTTCTTCCCATATTTCTGTTCTGTTCTCAGGCCTGTGCTGATGAGTTAAGAGCTTACATGACTGAAAGTCAAAGAAGCTACAGGTGAACTAAGATCAGCAGGGCAGATATCCAATATTGAACATGTTAAGTTGTTAAACTCTTAAAAAAAAAAAAAAAAGACAGCACCTGCAGAATGTTTGTTCTCATAGCATATGCCATATATATTCATCTACTTCATGTTGTTGTTCATTTTGAGGTAATGCATAAAAATACCCTATTGTTGCATAATAATATATGCAAACACAGCCTCATCATTTAGATTTCAAGCATTTTGCTAGAAAAATTAAGTTGTGCATATATTTAAAGTTGGCTAAATTAGGAAATAGTTTTCTAATTCAAAAGCTTAGCTTGGATTTCACTACCTGGAGATACTCTTCGTCCCCCATGTACTATGAAGAGAGAAGTAATTAAGTTCCTATATTTAGAAAGAATTGGTTTGCTGTTTAGACACATCATTTACTTTTTACTCAACTGCTCCATGGGAAAGCAGATAGATACAGCTTCCTATGTGTGCCTCTGCATCTGTGCAGTTTGTGCAAAACAAACACCCAAACTCTTTGGAGACCACTCAGTTAGAGAGTGAAATAATGAAAACATTTTATCAAGAGGGAAATATCAGTTTCTGACAAGCTCATCTCTGTGGTACTCCTTCAACAAAGGTATTAAAAAAGAAAATATCTGGGCATACATCTTATTCAGGATTCTTAATGTCATGTTCCTACCATCCCAAGGATAGTTTGAAATGAGGCCCCCTCCCCACTACAGGATAAGACAGCACTATTTGCTGTTAGAAGAGACAATAGGGATCATGTTGTCCAACACCCTCATAGTCTGGGGTAGAAAGTAAGACTCAGGTTAAGAATCTTCTCCAAAGTTATTCAGCTTCTTAGCACCAGCTCTCCTGCATCTCTGACCAGTTCATCCGGGACACTGAGTGGTACCATTGCTATCCTTTCACTTCGCTTGCTTATATCTTATTAGATGTCTTTTTCATGTTCATTCAACACGCATTTATTAAGAACCTACTGCATGGGGCACCTGGGTAGCTCAGTGGGTTAAAGCCTCTGCCTTCTGCTCAGGTCATGATCTCAGGGTCCTGGGATCGAGCCCCGTGTCGGGCTCTCTGCTCAGCAGGGAACCTGTTTCCTCCTCTCTCTCTGCCTGCCTCTCTGCCTACTTGTGATCTCTGTCAAATAAATTAAAAAAAAAAAAAAAAAAAAGAAGAACTTACTGCATGCCCTCTGTTGTGCTTGGTGCTGAAGACTTCATGCCAGACATTAGAAACTCAGGCTAAATGACAGACAGGATTATTAGGAAGGCAAATATTAAAAAGAAATCAACAACCACTAAATCAGATTAGTAAGGAGCATGTATCTAGGAGTGCAAGTGCATAAATCTCTTGATATGAATGGATTATACGTTGAGTGGCATTCACTGTTCAGTTATGCTCTGAACCACCTCTGGTTATCTGTGGAATAGGAAATATTAGGAGTAGGAATAGGAATAGGAATAGGAAAATAATAGGAATAGGAAAATGAATGTTGAAGGAAATATTGATGGTTTGGCAAAAAGCTCTCATTAATGAAACCGTTGTTAGTAGAGTACCTAGGGAGTTGCATAGAATGAAGAAAGGGAGGGAATAAACATAAAACTCTGGGAAACATCAACATTTAAGATGTAGTGTCAGGAATAAATGCCTCAAATGACACCATGAAGCCACAACCAGGAAGAGGTAGTTGAAAATTCAACAGAGAATGTAATATACCAATCCAGGATTTTTTGTTTGTTGGTTGGTTGGTTGATTCCTTGGTTTGGTTTGGTTGGTTTTAACTTGGTTTAACGGGGATGAACGGCTTTATCAAACAATGCAAGGGATGAAATAATCAAGGAACTTACTAGTGTCAGTTAACTAGGTACTTATAAAGAAAGATATTGTTTATATAGACAAAAGTAACTTCAATGAAGGTATAAAATTGGAACAAGAGTTACAGTGAGAAAAGGAGCTAAGAGTTGGTGAGAAAGTGGTGGCAGGTATTCCTTTATTTTTAAAGAAATTAAGCTGAAGAAGTAGCCAGTGAGAAGTGTGGTTGAAAGAAAGTGTTGTCTCTAAGAAGCAAGAAGTTTGGCCACAAATTCAAATTCAGAGGCAAAATATATTCCTTTTCTGTCCCTTTCCCCTTCTAAACATCCCAGTGAGATAGTGACTAAGGAAATAGATTTATTCTAAATAACACATAGACAAATGGGTATGTGTGGGAGTGTGTGCAGGCAAAATGGAGAAAGGAAAAGTGGTCCTTAAGTCAGTCTGTCACATCACAGCATCCTAACTGCAGGATGCATTAGGCTTAATGAGTTCATGAGTCACTTGAGCTCTTACATTGCAGCTACCACAGATGGAAGTCTTACCAAATCTAGCCATGGTAATTAGCCCTGACGACTCAGTTCTGACAGATTCAGTCAGAATCACTGTTGCAAAATGACTTGGAGCTTAAGAGAGATATTTACCAACAGAGAACTGCCAAACTGACGCTGAGTGATTGAGGTTAAAAAATAAATTACAGCTCCTTCACCTGAGTCACTCATCTTAGACAGATTCCTGCCAAGTTAAATGGTCACTCTCAATTGCCTCAAGACAAAAGATAGGTCTGATGGTCGCCCCAATATTTCTTCAGTTAGTGTAAGGCACGCCCCTTCCAGGAAGAAACTCACAGTATTTCCATAAGAAATGTTGGGATCCTTCTAGTCACATAGATAGGCTAAATTAAATCATAATCACTTTTTATCAAAGTGAGTTGCATGCTTAGGAATAGTAAATTTTTCAATGAACAGTGAAAATATTCTTGGCATGGACACATTTCATGCAAAGGCAGATTGCTAGACTGTTTAAAATTAGCTTTCATTATTATTCAATGATGTGTCAAATGAAATGAGCTAAAATAGATTGATGTTGTTACCTGGTCACCAGTATGCAGCATGCTGCACCACAGCAGACTCATGCAGTGAAGACGAAAGAGCAAAAGCTTAGCATTTCCAATCATTCATTGTGTGGGGTCAGTGACAATGCACTATCTCTAGCGATATGGACACTACCTGCCACATTCTATGCTTCTCTGCCTAGTCACAACCCACACCTCAATATCGAGGTATCCCTAGAGTCCCCCAGAGCTTTGGCTGAGATCCTGAAGGTCTCACTCCTAATCTAGTTGCAGAGAAGAGGGGGATATTTCAGAACTTCTTTGTGTTTTCAATTCCTTGGGGTGAATGAGGACCAGTTCGCTCTACACTTTCTAAGAAAAATAACGGGGTGGTTAGATCTTTCTTGAGATCTTTGGAAATTCTCTCCTACATCTCACCATCCCAGAGACTGTCCAAACTTTTGGCCATCCCAGTCCTAATACAGCCCACCAGGACAAGGAAGAAATGGTCTGAAATGGCCATTGGCCAATGTCACCCTCTGGTACCAAGGACCATTCTGCTTAGTCACTCTTCAGTGAAAGAGATATACTTGGCTTCTAACAAAGCAGAATTTCCACTTGAACACTAGCATTGGTGGAGCCAGGAGGTTTTGAAGCTTGCCAAGTTATCAGCAGAGTAGACACCAGGTCTAGAAAACAATGGAGTAAAATTTAGGATTAAGGCTAACATAGTGTGGTTCTTCATTATTTACTAAATATGTCATTCTAGACAGATGACAGGACTGTAAAGGGTGCTTTGGTGCCCTCCTCTGAATCACTGTGCAGACCACATACCCAACTCCAGCCACTATGAGAGGAGGTATTAAGAGTTCACTACCCTTCTCCCTTACCTGTGGCAGCCCGTGACTGATCAGCAAGGGATACAAAATACCAACTACCTTGCCTTAAGGTAGAAAAAACTCTGTGCTACTTTCTGTGTTTCCGAGCTTCCTATGGAATTAGGTTGACACCCG
This sequence comes from Lontra canadensis, assembly GCF_010015895.1. Classification (NCBI taxonomy): domain Eukaryota; kingdom Metazoa; phylum Chordata; class Mammalia; order Carnivora; family Mustelidae; genus Lontra; species Lontra canadensis. The sequence continues at coordinate 20,566,166 of NW_022631005.1, forward strand.
TCACCAGCAGAGACAATTTTGCTTAGTTTTTTTTTTTCTGTGCTATCCTGTTTCTCTCACTTACCTTCTTGAAGAACATTCCCTCAATTGAGTCACTATTCCAGGAATCTGTGTTTCAGGCTGTGCTGCTAAAACTCCCAACCTAAGACAAGTACCTACTCAATAGGATTAGTTAGAAATAAATAAGGATATATATGTAAGTCATATGCTTTAAATAAATTATGTAAATTATAATAAACAGGAAGACAAGAATGCAGGGAATCAAATGCTAGATGAATATTTGTACAAGGTCTGAAATTTTATGCACAATTGATGATGGCCAATGCAAGGAGATGAACCTACATTTGAAGCAAGGGTAGTTCTCTTTTGATGATTGCTTAAATCCTCAAGTAGAGTAAGAACTGACACAGGCCATAGGACCAAAGAGCTAAGAGGATTAGACTGGCTAAGGATGAGAGCAAAACAGAGAACTCAGCTTACTGTTAATGGATGTATTTATTCTTAGGAACCATAGCCAGCACACTATGACAGTCCTTAAGCAGTAATGATTACAGGATAATTTGCCATATGTTAATAAATGCTGATTTTGAAATTTGCATTAGAAAAGTTGCACAATTATGTTTCACAAATCAAAAAACAATTTTTTAATCCTTTTTCTTTGTTAAAGTTGCACTTGGTAAATACACATCCACCAGGAGGGAAATGCAAATATCATATACAAAATATACAAAGTATACAAAATAATTGTATTTTGGATATGGGTTTGTCTTAATTGGATGATACGGACATCATCTTCTTACTAATTTTCTTGCAAAAGAAATAAGCTTCAGGCTGTGGACAAGAGATACACATTTTAAAAGTATTATTTGAAAACAATACTAAATTAAAAATCTTCTGGATTCAGAATTAAGATTTACAATCTTATAGTTACAATTCTAGATCCTGAAAACGCAGGCCAAAGGTCAATTCTTACAGATTAAATTTTCTTCTAGTGTTTTGTTTTTGTTTAACATCATAGATAATTAGTAGCCATTTTTTTAATAAGCCAATGATAAATAAGAATGATTGGTACAGAATTTCAGTTTGGACACTTTTCCATTTTAAGCTAGTTCCAGACATAAAAAGTTTTATAGTATTTAATTATGTAGAACCCGTATTTTATTTACTTTATCTTCCAAAGATAAGCATTTGGATTTATTCCTCTAATTTCAACCAAAAAAATATTTTGATGAACTAATTTTTCCCTTGTTTTTATAAATTCAGATTTTCTTTAAGGTTCCTATAAAATACATTTCTAGGTCAAATAGCATGGATATTATTACTTAAAAAATCTGAAAATAATTTCAAATGTCTTATTAACATTTTATTCTCTTGTTTATTACTGCAGAGAGTTTGTGAGTTTGCCACTGCTCTGTGTATTACTTTACAATCTCCAAAAAGGTCCTCTGACAATTCCTCTCATCCCTGTCCACATATGTCATCCCTCTTGTCAGGAGGGGAGACTAATTCCCTCCCATTACATTTCCACTGATTCTGACTTGCTTTGACCGGTAGAACACAGCAGAGGTGGCACTATGCTGGTTCCGGGCCAAGACTGTAAGAGGTTCAGTAGCTTCTACTTTGCTCAGAAAAGCCAACCATGATGCTGTAAATAAGCTCCAGATGGGTGAATAAATTCTCAGATACTGTGAGGAGAAAGAGAAATGCCATATGAAGGAGAATGATGAAACAGATGTCTGAGGGAAGCCTTCTTAGGCTTTTCAGTCTGGCCACTGTCACCTGGAGAAAATTAACTGATCCCTGCTCAAATTCCTGAATTATAGAAACATAAGAAAAAATATGTAATTATTTTAAGCTACCATGTTTTGAGATGATTTGTTATGCATAAATATATACCTACATGAAAAATGATCATCTTAATATTTACCAGTATGACTGTCAAAAAAACTCCTTTGTATCAATTTTATTTCATTAGATATCAGTGAGGCTGAACATCTTCTCGTATCTGTGGCTCTTTGTATTTCCACCTTTGGACCCTGCCAACCTTAGTGCTTTGACTATTTGAACTCTGTCAAATTTTGTTTCATATTTTTCATCTTGCCCTTATGGATCCACAGTATATCCTTGTAACTTTGTAGACTAAGGGTTAAATTTTATGTCAGCAGTTTTGAAAAAGACCACATTTGTTTCACTTTTTTTTTTCCCCTCAGTTGTGGTAAGTGTTTTCTGTGGGTGGGGACTCTATGAATGTTTTCAACATCTTTATCAGTTGTTTCTTTTATGATTTCACATTTAAAAAGGTTAAATATGATGACAGTTTTAGAATATTCAACCAATTTTATTCCATCCATGGTTTCATTTTTAAGTTACAATGATGTGAAAAGCTAGTCAAATATTTCAATGTCACCTATTTAAAAACCTGTGTTTTCTCCATGTTTAGTATTTATCAATTTTACATGTAAATAGGGCTAATTCCTATCATGACGCTTTTTAAATACTTTGAACATAGAAATATTCTTTCTTTCTAGACAATAGCAGAAATTTACTAAATCAGAGTTAAAAATGGCAGACTATCTGATAATTGATGATAGATATTATTACATTTATTGTTAGAAATCTTACAAGATCACAAATAATTACTTAAAGCCCCATCCTTCGAAAGCGTCCCAATTTAGTCGAGCTACATATAAATAGAAATATTCTAGTCAGATTTTTATTTGAATTACATTGGATTCATAGATCAATGTAGGAGGATCTTTAAACATAGTTGATCTTTCTTTCTACATGTATTCCTTTCAAGTTTCTTTTTTGTTTGTTTGTTTAATAATGTCCATTTCAATGAGAAATATTTCTTTTTTTAACCACTTTGTTGAGGTATGGTTGACATACAAAAAACTGTGCATATTTAATTTACAGAAATGGATGAGCTTGAAAATAAGTAGATCATCCACGTTTCTTTTAGTATTTATTCCTAAGGAGTTAATGCTTAGTTTCTAATGTGCCCAGAATATATCTTTATTTTGTTTTCTAAATAGTTACTGGTTTCATACAGAGGAAATCAAGCACTACTCTTTGGGTGAATATAGGAAAAGGAAACTTTCGGAAGTCAGGTCATGTTTGGAAGGGCATTTCTCTAAGAGTTATTTATAAATGCTCTCAGAGGGAAAAGGAACAAAGATATTAGCAAGGACAAAGGCCAAGTTCAATAGGAAGGAAAGGTAAAGCCTGTGTGGAATTGAAGAACTATAACCAGGGTAAATATCAAGGTCCTGGGCCTAAAGGAGCCACATGAGGGTGGGACGGAGGTAGGCAAATCATGAACCAAGTACATGAATTCTGCTCTTGTGCCTGAATGATCTTTGATTTGAAGAGTCCCATGTATCCTATTAGACGGGGTGAATCTTGAAATATGGTGAACTGTGTAAGATACCACTTAGCTAACCAGTCATAGTCCCTAAATTGAACTGAATAACCAAAAAGGTGACCCAAGTACTACTCAAATCGCCACCAACCCATCCTTGATCATCGCTATGGATAACAACAGAGTTAACAGTCCACTCTGAAACAAAGGCTCTAGATAATGATATAGTCCTTGGCACTAATAGTGTGAAAAGAACACAGCATGTCAGCACTTTCATTAGTATGTAATCACACACACACACAAACACACACACACAAAATGATCATTTCTTCCTGAGAAACTCAGATTTACAAGTTGTCTTAATATTTAAATTTACAGATGACAAAATTGAGGCTACACAAGGAAAAGTAACTAAATACTGCTGTTATTTACAATAACAAGGTATTCACAATATGTATTCCAGCCCTTTCTGGAACAGGAAAGGATATAAAAAGGAATACATTCATAATGAAGTGAAACAGTCAGTAGCATCATGAAAACTACAGGGATATGGATGAACGTGCATGTTCATGCGCATGTGTCCTATGGAATTCCTGGAGGTTTATGAAGGGGATAAACATGGGACAATGGTTTGTCGGAAAAAACTTTCAAGAAGATAGTTCTTAGAGTCTAAGTGTGTGTTTCAAAATCTTACCGAAACCAATAACCTTCTGTTAGGAAGACTAAAGGTGTGAGTGGAGAAAAAGGAACTATGATAAGAATCTATACATAGTGCGGGGAAATCAAAGTAGTGTGTAAATGAAAGTTTCAAAAGCTACATGAGAGACCATGGGCGTCGTGTGCTCTGCCAGGCCAACCACCAGAGGATTTTTTACAGACGTTTCTGTTATTTTTGAGACCCTACACGTGAGTTCCCAGAGTGGGATTTTTATTTATCCACGTATATTAAAAACAATTGTTTAAAAGAAACAGACTAAAATATTAGTGTTCCTCAAAAAGTTTGCAGCTGATAGGATGCTTGAGAAGACAAAGCCTCCCCAAATGAGGAAATCAAAAGCACCTGACCTAAAGGGCCTTGCATCCAGGTCATGGATGGGGTAAGGCCTCCAAATTCCATCCGTTTGGGATGACACTTCAGTTATGACTCCCAAACACTTCCAAGAAGAGAAATCTGCAAATTCCTCTAGGTGCCATCAACCCCTCTAAACAGAAAATTGATTTTAGCTATTTAACTGCATTTAGAGATCACAGGACCAGAGCCAGCAGTAAGTCGGGGAAAATGACAATATGTTGCTAAGTAGAGACCCTAAATCAGGTGGTGAATGTGAAGTCTCAGAACGTGATGAACACAGAAAGTAATCAGGAAGTGCCAAAACAAATTAACCTTTTGGGGCTCTTGTTACTAATGGAAAGTTGAAGCCTACAGCACTGTGTACACTTGTCAGGTCGGACAGGTGCCCTTTCATAAGTCATAATCAACAACAGCCTGGGAGGAATTCTTTGACTCAGACACCCTGAACTTAGCAATATTCTTGAGAAATAAGCAGCTGTGTGCCCTCATTCTCATTTTCTCTCCCTCTCCATAAAAAATAATTTAAATTACCCACTTTCTACTTCTCATGACAACACTAGCTCAGAGCAAATAAAACAAGCAGGGCCAATTCCCCAAGTGGAACTTCCAAATGTAGGTGAGCAGTGATACCCTCTTCTCCCTCTAATGAGCAGGTTTTCCCAGCAGTCAGTTGGCAATTATTCAGTGGCCCCCAGGACTGTCCAGCCACAGCCCAGACTCCAATCTTATTTCATCAGAAGCATAGGAAAAATTCATAGCAACTAGGAATGGTACTTGGTAAAAAGCAATCCTTGATAAATACTGCATTGAGGTATCAGGATAGAAAATGTTTCATAATATTCAGTCCCTGGTCTATAAATCCAACACCATACATTTTCTACAATACATACTTTTTAACACCTTTATCTTCATAGAAAGAATCTAAATGGAAGTTATTACAGTTAAAAAAAAAAACAGATTTAGAATCTGAACACTAGAGTTATAAGAAAAAAAAACTGTTACCCATTGATTGATTCATTCATTCATTCAGCCATCATGAACAAAGCATTGTGCCCAGAAATACAACCACTTTAATGCAAACTGGGTACTTTTTCTAAAGTCCAGATCATACCCATTCATTGGTTGCCTATGGGATGAAGAACAAACTCTTAATATAGTTTATATTTTGCTACTAGAAAGGGGTATATGAGAGTTTGCTACAATTGTAGAATTTCAAGCTCTATCCCAGACCGCCTGAATCAGATTCTTGATTTCTACCCAGTTCCCAAGTTACTCTGAGAGTGCCAGTCTGCTGATTATACTTGGAGAAGTTCTGGTTTGGCAAACCCTCTGTGATAAACCTTGCTCCCTTCTGCCATGTCATCTGTGCCACCCAGTCCCCTTCCCAGGTATACTACCAAGCCCCAGCCACACTAACATACTTGAAGTTCACCCAAAGCGGGGGACCCACTGGACTCAGTTTCTTTATATGAAAGGCTGATCCTGCTTCCTTCCAGTGCCTCTGCCCTGCATGAACTACCCTGTCCATTCATTCCCTCTTATTTCAACTAGTTCTCTTCTTTCTGCTCTCACACTACATGACACTTTTAAGAAGCTTTTCTTGGTATCCCCAAATTGGATATGGTCTCTTTCCTTACATTGCCATAACACCCTTTTCTTACCACCATTTGAAAACTAACCCTATCTTCCTATGTCTATTTATTTATTTATTTATTTATTTATTTATTTATTTTTATAACTACTGCAGTCTTTAGGTACTTTTGAGCTCTTATTGTCTTTATCTTTATCATCAGGACTTGGTCAGGTACCCGGTCAATAGAACATATCGGAGTGGCTTAATAGACAGCGGTTGAGTGAATGCTTAAAGGATTTCTCACACAACTTTTCTAGGGTTATTTGCAGATAAGGCATGTTTAACTCTTAAAACCAAAAGATTTCACTTCTGTGAGTGTTTTAAAAAATTAAAAAGCAGGAGAAGAAAGTGTACAGTGAGGGATGGACTCAACAGGTCCTGTTCTGAGGAAAATTCTCAGGCAGCCCATGTTCCACTGATACTCATTTTGATGACTGGCTACCCAAGTCTCTGCAGCTGAGTGGCGCTTCACGGGATAAAACCACAATTACTTTAGAATATGCCATATTTTATTCTTTGTACCAAACAGCAGGTTTTAGACTCACAGACTTATTTTCCTCTCTGCTTTATGGCTGCATGGCCAAGGACTGATTAAAACTGGCAGCTTGCTTTGGATAGAAAATTCTCAGCAAGGGGGATATTCCAACAGCAACATATTTTTCAGCCAATGATAAAAATGCATTCAGCTCACAATTCCGGAGGTATTTAGATAGATGTGCGTGTTTGCCTTATTTCTCATGGAGAAGGTTAATGTAGTGTGTCTTATCTTTCCCAGACCACATGAACTTCTATTATATTCTTGTGTATCTTTATTGAATCATTTATATCGATTTCAGTGGCAACCCAGGTGCCCTCATATAGCTCCATAAAAATATATTTCAAGGTAATAAGAAAGTAGTTTCGCTTGTTGTTTAGAAATTCAACAAAACAAAATAAAACAAAACAAACAAACAAACAAAAAAACCACTGTGCCAGGGTAGAGGGAGAGCCATCTCTTTTGAGATCTGATATATATATGTGCTTCTGTTACTCTAGTACAGGTTTCTTTCAGGGTAACGGTAGTACTTTAGCAACACAGGCTAAAAAGGCTTGGATAAGTCTGAGAGAGCAGAAAAAGAAATGTATGCATTTCCAAATAAAATAATTTCTCCATGTGAATTATGAGCAATATGCATCTCTTAATTTAATCTTATCTTTCCTTTGCCACAACCTATCGCACCATCAGATTTAGAAAGATCCTCTTTCTATTCCTTAACTCCATATGAAAGTATGGACCTGCTATTGTCATGGTTTCTGGCTTGCCATTTTCATCAAATCTACTTTCCTTCTTATCTTAATTGTCTTTTCCTCTTAAACCTTCATGGTTTGTAATAGTCTCTAATGAAGGACTCAAGGTAATTCAGGGTACTTTTTTATGATACTACAGGATTGTTCATCTCCACCCAAACCAAGTTTTAAAACTTCTTATAAAAGACTATCTAGGGCGCCTGGGTGGCTCAGAAGGTTGAGCGTCTGCCTTCGGCTCGGGTCGTGATCTCAGGGTCCTGGGATTGAGCCCCACATCAGGCTCTCTACTCAGTGGGGAGCCTGCTTTCCCCCCCTCTCTGCCTGCCTGCTTGTGATCTCTCTCCTCTCTGTCAAAAAACAAAACAAAACAAAACAAATCTTAAAAAGAAAGACTATCTAGTTAAGGAGATGGTTTTTAACTTCCTTGACAACTTCAACACCACTGTAATGTATGGGAGTTTTTACAAAATTTTAAGCGTTGATCTAGTTTTCACATTTACCCTGACATATAAATCACAGAAATACATTTTTCACCCGAAGAAATTAAGATATTAAGCAAGTTCCCCAATTTAAAAACTAAAACTAGCAGAGTCAGGATTTGAACTTGTGTTGCCTGAAATCAAACTTAGTTCCTACCACATCATTTTGATTAAATATTTCACTGCGTGTAAGGAGACCCTTGATTTCAACTATTTGTTTCAATTACCATATCACATTTGTTTCCGATGAAGAGATAATGTGAGCCTATATTTTACATTCAGAGAAAATATTGTTTAAAAGCAAACTTTGTCTAATTGCAGAAAGAGAAACATTATCAATAATTTTTCCCTAAGACCCATAAAACAGCAGGTGATGCAGAGATTTCCCATTTAGTGTAAATCTCATTAGCTCTGTAATTTGTTCAATAGCATAATAAAAAGAAAATTCCAAGGCATTAAAGTCTTCTCAATCTTCACTGCTACAAGTGCCTGATGAAATAAGTAAACGATCTATCCTGCTTGGAAAGCAATTTTTTCTTATTTCAAAATCTCAACTAATTTAACACATAAAATGTCAGGACCAGTGATTGTGTGTCTTTACATTGAAGAAAAAAAGGAAATGGGCCAAACATGAGTCAGGAGTAGCTGAAGCACCAAGCATAAAGATATACGCCACGGGAAAGGACAGAACCTCATTGCCAAGGTGTGTGGCCAACTATTACTCTGTAAGTTATAATGAACCTGGAAGGAGATAAACACTCTATATCCCAAAGGGAAATGACTAAGCATTTCTCTTCATTATGGCAGGTCCTAGGGAGACATTCTAAGATAATGAAGAGAGCATACTCTTCATCTGTCTTCTAACATGACTTAGGGCAAGTGATTGTCTTCCTAGAAGCAATTTCTACATCTACCAAATAATCCGGGAGCACATTCTCAGCTTTATGTTATTATGAAACAATGATAGTGTTTCCTGAAACTTGCAGCTAGTACTGAGATGAGTTTTGGGTGGTTAGTGGGAATGAAAGAAAACCAAATAAGTCTTTGCGTAATTTAGATATTGTTTGAGGGTGTCATCTATAACATATCACATTACTGTGTGACATGGTTGTTCTCCACAATAACTGTCTATTTTATTCTTAAATTTATTATGTATGCATGTTGACATAAGCACAGGGCATAAAACTAGCATACTGAGATGAGACAACAAATTTTATTTTACTATTGAGTACGCAGTGTATTCTGAAGGTACTTGGTATAATAACCTTCCTTGATTCTCATGCTGACAACTCAGTATTCCTCATGTCCAGGTCCCACTCACAGGTCCCACACTGGGAACCTCTACTAGGTTGAATTTTAGGGACTGAACTGGAGCGAGGAGGATATTAACTTAAAGACATGAAGACAGTTAAGAAAGAGATTGAATCATGGCTAGTATCAGAGATGGGAACCTGAGGTTATTACCAAAGGAAAATCAAACGCCATATCTGTGTGCCATTGGTAACTCCTTCTTTCTTTGAATAAACCACTGGGTCTGGATCTACTATGTTCCAGGTGCTCAGTTAGATAGTAAGTACCCTCTGGCAAGTAACATAAATGTGATCCCTGCCTGTATGAAGCTGAAAAGTCTAGTAGATATGGTCAAAGGAGTAAGCCAAACACCAGTCCCAAAAGATCAGTCTGCTGCACAGAATCCAGAAAATGCAAAATCTTTGTGGCTTAGGGGCCAGAGAGGCCAGCAGGGGATCAGGAAGTGTAACATTAAATGAGAGTTATTGATACAAATCGTTCCACAGCACATGGGACTTAATGAGAGGGAAAGGTTGATTCTGACCCATTACCAGCTACAGCAGAGCGGAGGCAGCTGGCCTGGTCAAAAGCACCAGGCCAGACTCTACACTCCTGCCACAGCCTAATTCCACTCCAGCCTCTGCGAATAAGAGTAGTGGCTAGCTCTCGATGCTATCTTGCGTTGTGTCCGATGTTGCCCTGAGAATCGTACATTTAATATTATGGCATTTGATTCTAAAAGCACTCTTTTGAAGTAGGCGCCAATATTATTCCCAGTTTACAGATGAAGAAACAAAAACAAAAGAGTAGGTTTAAAACCAATTAACATATCCAAGGTCACACAGATGAGAATCACAGGAGTCGGTTTGAATCAGACTCTCAGCTACTAGAATTTGGCTCTCAATTGCTATGCTATTTTGTGTGCCAATGTCATTTTAATTAGGCTGGATTTTAAGGGTCTTTTTGTTTTGTTTTAAGATTTTATTTATTTGACAGAGAGAGCACAAGCAGGGGGAGCCGCAGGGAGAGGGAGAAGCAGCCTCCCACTGAGCAGAGAGCCCAAAATGGGGGCTCAATTCCAGGACCTTGGGATCATGACCTGAGCCCAAGGCAGATGGTTAACAGACTGAGCAGCCAGGCACCTCAATTAGGCTGGATTTTAAAAAGCAATTTCTACAGGATGACTAAGCAAGAATCAGAGGGCTTACGGTTACTATCTCTCTGCTTACATTCAGTCGGATTCAGCTTGATAACTTGGCATGTACCTCGTGGCTGGAACTAAATGCTCACTTTAAACTACAGTTCTGCTACTTACAGCCTTGCCTCTTCTGCATTTGAACCACTGCCTTGAACCTCCTTGGCATCAAGTTGTCACAAATTTAAGACCTTGTCTCACTCTTATAAGACTTCCAGAATTGTGTCCTGTCTCTAAATACAGAGTGGTGGGGAGGGGCTTGCAATAATCATTTGTTTATTTACACACTAAATATATTGTAATGGTTTGCCATTGAGACATTGCCTGCTTGCCTTGTTCTCCACCCACTAATATTTTCCCATTTTCCCAAAAGGCTCAACATTGTTAATAGGATAGTTAAGTCCCTTTGGTATCAACTGTTCAGAATACTCAGGAATGGAGATCACCAAAATCTCAATTTACCAAATATATTTGCTGGTTTGAGCCTCTAACTATTGCCCATAACCAGCTCTGGTCCGTAGTGCATGGGAGGTACCTATGGAAATGTCGAGGGTCCAGATTATGTTCCTCTGTGTTTTTCTTGCTTCCTGTCCACCATAAACTAGTATATGGTTTGTGTCCTACACACAGACAACTACTGTTATGGATGAGTACGGACAAGGGCGCAACTCACATTCATTTCTCAAACTATGTGTTCCTGGAGCTGCGTTTCCTGATGGGGAAGCTTTCTCTTCTTCAGATGACAGCATTGGGGTGCTTTGTTCAAATCCCTGTGAAAGTGCTGAGTAAGAACAAGGTAATGTGCAGGCAGCTTGGGAAGCTTTGTGTCTGTCTCCACCAATATCCAGGACCATTGGCCAAGACAGAGATGGAAGTTATTAGCTAGTGATGAATGTAGAATGTAATTTGTAAAGACCAAAGCCCCTTGGAAGGGGCCTGTATCAGCTCCATTTATATTGTCTATTGAAAATGTGTAGGTTGATGATTTGCACCTGATTTATACAGTTCCACAGCTTGGACTGAGCTATGTTTACCAGTGCCTTGGCTCTCCTGAGATGAAAGTACCTTGCACGTTTTCTTTCAGGTTCATGATCAGAGAATAGGGTATTTCCTGTTTTACTCAGAAATGTCCCTGGAGCTGTGCCTGGTAGCCTTGGACGTTTCTGATATTTCCCTGTGCTTTTTTTCTCCTGTTGTACTGTATTCTTCATTTTTATTAAAGGCTCATATGGAGTCTCATGGGTCCTTTCAATTATTTGACCTCATGTAATTGCCATAAGGCGCCATATGTGCAAGTTACAGAGCTAGATAGGACAATTCTAATAATTATGAGTTGTTATTTTAGTTCTGCTTCTTGATATACATTAAGGGTAATAATGTCTCTCATTCGTTAACCAAATATTACTTGGTAGGCATTGAAATATTTGCTTTATAACTATTTGATTATTGAATTAATTATTTGAATATGTATTGAGCATATTTTATGTACCAGGTACTGTGGTAGATGGTTGGGAAGTGATAGTTAATAAGAAAGTTGCCCTGGCATGTTCATAGCTTCCAATCTCCCAATAAACACAAACAACATTACTTTCAGCCTCACTTTTTTTACGGTAGAGAAGTCACTCACAAATATCTTACTTTTAGAAAAACTAGACTGTAATTAGTTTCACAAATTGCTCTGTAGCAAATGCTTTCCCTTCCACTACACAGCGTGAATGTCAATAAATTTACTTCAATCTTTTTAGTGATGTCACTCTATGCCTCATACAGATATAGTTCTAATTATCCATTTAAAATACTTGTCATTGTGTATTTAGATGAGTTCCTGGTTTTTGTCTGGCTTTTGATACAAATAAGCTTATCCTCGCAATTTCAGTGCATGGAGCACTGTTTCTGGTTGGAGGTGGGAGGATACTTACTGACACTATCACTGATAATACCATCACAACCTTAGGCAGAGATTATTAGGTCTAAGTCTTAATAAAGCCAACAGAAATAACAGACAGACTTGTTTTGGAGGTCACCCAAGAATGGTAGTTATTGCCGTTCTATTGTCATCATCTCTTGGAATTTCCTGGTGGTTGGTTTACCTCTGTAAATTACCACATTTCAGTCATTAGATGGCTTGTGGGGACCAAGTAAGTTTCCTAGACATTACTTCTCAGCCTGACAAAAAATCCAAGAGGATCCTGGTAACTTACTCCATGCTTCCTAAGTTAAGTATTAAACAATTCATGCAAATGGAGGCAACCAAGGCAAAGTATTGCTCTCATCAAAGTAATTAAAGAGAAAAGTACAGAGAGTAAGACTGACTCCCTACCTTAATTCTGTCTTCCCAGAGATCCTTCCTCTTGAAGACAAGAAGCAATTCTGAAAACAGTCTTCTTTTTTATGATCTCCTTTTCTCTTTTCATATTTGTCACATTTAAGCACATGGATATATGAGTCTGTGAGTGCTTGTGCACACAGACACACAGACACACACACACACACACACACACAGTGTCACCTATCCATAAATAAAAACCCAAACATAAACATTGGAATGAGCTTTGTGATCTTGACATGACTCTTAAAGTTGTCTAAAGGGGAAGAATTTGTTTAGATAATTAAAGAGATGAAAAATTCCTATTCATGATGATCTGATCTCGGATTAGATCTAAGTAATTAGTCTAGAATTTGCTAAGTTGCCAAGTACTCCAAATTCTAATGATATATTTAGCAAATGATGTAGTTCAACAACAGAAGACCAATGGAGCCGAAGCTATTAAACCATCAGGGAAAAGACTAGGCTCTATGCCAAGAATAATATTTCGATTCATTCAGAACATCAGGTCTATGTACATGTCCCTAATAGAGATAGTGTTTTTTTCTTCTCCATCAATCATGAATACCTTCAGACTTTTATAAGGTAATAGTAAATCTATTTCCAAATAATCTTGAAGACAAAACAGCCTTTAGATTTTACAGTTACATGACTGGATTATTTTCCTTTATGATGTTCACATTTTTATCAAGTGCCTTGTAAACCTGATTTATTTCAACTAGTATACAATAAAATCCTTATTACCTCAAATTATTGGCAAAATAAACAGTTCAGACTGTGTAACAGTTGTAAAAAAAGAAAATGCATATGATTGACATCTTTGTGACATGTATCATCTTAAAAGAATTGAGTTGAAAACAACTCAATGTTTTCTTTTCAATGGATGCCTACCAGGCATAATTATATTTCCCTCATATGCAAATGATGTGGACCATAAGGCAGAATGACAACTTGCTATCATATTAAATTGAACATGGAGACCACTCTGTAAAAGTGCTGACATGTACCATTTGGGCAAACTGCAGTCTGGTACATTGATACCTTCGGAATCTGACGAAGCACAGGTGTCTAGTTAATGAAAAAGAAAGTGTGAGAAAAAATATAGATTAATAAATCCTTATATCTTTAAGACTTTCAAAGATTAAAAACAAAAAACAGCAAAAAAGATAGGTCTTAAAATGAACCTTCCTGAATTCATATCATGGCCATTCTGCTCACTAGTTTGATAACTACTCACCCTAATAATTCAATTATCTGAATTTTAAATGAAGTAAACACTTCTCCAGCCTGCGCTTGATAATTTTAACTTCACAAATAGAACACTAATACATCCTTTCTGAAAAATATGCACAGAAAAACATGAACATTGCTCATTAGCTACCTCCTTATTGCCTTTCTATCTCCTCAGAAATTTCTAAAGTTAAGAATTCAATGTCTAGGAAACAACGTGTGTTGGAGGGGATGTGGAGAAAGGGGAACCCTCTTACACTGTTGGTGGGAATGCAAGTTAGTGCAGCCACTTTGGAAAACAGTGTGGAGATTCCTCAAGAAATTAAAAATAGAGCTTCCCTATGACCCTGCAATTGCACTACTGGGTATTTACCCCAAAGATACAGATGTAGTGAAAAGAAAGACCATCTGTACCCCAATGTTTATAGCAGCAATGGCCACGGTCACCAAACTGGAAAGAACCAAGATGCCCTTCAACAGGCGAATGGATAAGGAAGATGTGGTCCATATACACTATGGAGTATTATGCCTCCATCAGAAAGGATGAATACCCAACTTTTGTAGCAACATGGACGGGACTGGAAGAGATTATGCTGAGTGAAATAAGTCAAGCAGAGAGAGTCAATTATCATATAGTTTCACTTATTTGTGGAGCATAACAAATAGCATGGAGGACAAGGGGAGTTAGGAGAAGGGAGTTGGGGGAAATTGGAAGGGGAGGTGAACCATGAGAGACTATGGACTCTGAATAACAATCTGAGGGGTTTGAAGCGGCGGGGGGTGGGACGTTGGGGGAACCAGGTGGTGGGTATTAGAGAGGGCACGGATTGCATGGAGCACTGGGTATGGTGCAAAAACAAGGAATACTGTTATGCTGAAAAAAAAAAAAAGAATTCAATGGCTACACATTCAGCCTTTTTTCTAGGTATTTACATGAAAACATTATTTTTCCTGTAAATGCTACATGCATTTTTCTAGAACTTTATTTTCTTTTACTTAACCATATATCTTAGCAATATATTAATGTCACTAAAGGTAGGTTTAATTAATTGTGAAGGTACCATAATTGTTTAAACTATTCAGATATTTTCCTATTGATGAATGTTTATAGTATTTCTAAGTTTTCACGATTACAAACAATGTTATGGTAGCATGTTCAAACAAACATACGAATGTTCCATTGGGATACAATCATGCAATTGAAACTCCTGTTCAAAATTGAATGTTTCAAATTTTGGTAGGTACTGGCAAATTGCTTCTAAAAGGCTTTACGGTCCCACTCTATACAATGTTATTCTCGTTCTGCATCCTCAGCAACACTGGGCATTATCACATTTTAAAACATTTGACAATGAATTTAAAGCTTTTTAAAAAGACATTTCCTTGATGATGGATTCTCCTGTACATCTATTAAAATGTTTACTAGCCATTTCATCTGCATGAACCATCTTTAGTGGTATATCTGTGTACATCCTTCCTATATTGGGTTGTCTTTTTAGACATTTTCCCTCTCTGAAGAAAAGTATATGTTGTATCAGAATTTCTGTCCCTCTGTTAGCCATGTAGCATAGTTTTTTTTTTTTTTTAAAGACTTTATTTATTTATTTAACAGACTGAGATCACAAGTAGGCAGGAAGGCAGGCAGAGAAAGGAGGAAGCGGGCTCCCCGCTGAGCAGAGATCTTGATGCAGGGCTCCATCCCAGGATCCTGGGATCATGACCGGAGTCAAGGCAGAGGCTTTAACCCACTGAGCCACCCAGGCGCCCCTAGCATAGTTTTTTAATCTTAAAATTGCTGAGAGGGTTGAATTGAAGTCTTCCTCAATGATTGTGATTTGTCAAACATTTTCATGTCTTACCATGTGTTTTAAATTAAATTTTAAACTATTAATATATCTTATACTATTTTTTATTAGGTACTTCAGTATTTGTGATTAATGTGTTCCTACTGGATGATAACATTTGTTATTATTAAATGCCTCTTTTATCACCCCTTAAAATCCCATTTAAATATTAGTATATTGAAGAGTATTTTGGTTGTGTTTCCTTAATTCCAACATTTTTCCTTTTATGCCTCACAATCTACGTATAGAATTATAATGTGATGACTACTTTCATATATCTAGCATATTTATTAAACAAGACCTAATACACGTCTATCCTTTCTCTTTCCCTAATAAGAAAAC
This sequence comes from Lontra canadensis, assembly GCF_010015895.1. Lineage (NCBI taxonomy): Eukaryota > Metazoa > Chordata > Mammalia > Carnivora > Mustelidae > Lontra > Lontra canadensis. The sequence goes on from NW_022631005.1 coordinate 20,582,225, forward strand.
TAAAATGTAAACATACTTCCATGGTTGTTGTTTGAGTATATCTTAGACTTTGGTACAAAATTGCTATCATTATTTTTCAAGATAAGGCAAAATAATTGTTTAGAATTAAATTTAAGACTTATTAAATTATTTGCTCACACATTGTTTTTGTAGCTCTGGATTTTTCCATGGATTTATTTTTTATCTTTCTGTGGTATACAACTTTTTGGAAATATCTCGACTACCCTTTGTATTAGAATGCTAGAATGACCAAAGATCGAATTATAGGTTCAATTCATTTGCTCTCACTAATTTGCTCCAATGTCAAGTGATCACTCACTGTAGGACACACTGACGAATGATCCAAGGATCAGTTTCATTGTGCACAAGCAGGCACTGGATCTTCTGCCCTTGTTTCCCCACTGGAATGTCAGCCTCAGTCCAAGCCAGTGGTATAGGACACCTGAAAAGTAATGTTGGTTCCTCTCAGCCTATTTATCTGTAAGCTGGATTGTGAGTAAAGCCACTCACGGAGAGAACTCCAGTCTCATTTGGTGTCAAGAACTGTCTCCATTGAAAACTCTCCAAACTACAGCGTTAACACTTCCAAACTTAGATTGTCAAGGATTTTGAAGGTTTCTTCACCTTCTGAAAATGCTACTCAGCCCACACTGCTGAAGTACTCCCTCACCAAGGATGCCAGACTCTGGCTTGCTCTCTATCTTCTCCATAGCGGAATACTGATTTAAATGTTACACTCATTTTTATAAACATGAGGAAAATGCAGTCTTTTTTCAGAAAGAATGACTTGTTTTAAGGCAGCTTCTCTTTATTTTATTTTTTATGATGTTAGTCACCATACAGTACTTCATTAGTTTTTTATATAGTGTCCCATGATATGTTGTTCGCATATAATACCTAGTGCTCATTGCAATATGTGCAATATCTAATCATCTAATATCTATCACTGAGCTAACCCATCCCCCCAGCTCCCTTCCCCCTGAAACCCTCAGTTTGTTTCCTGGAGTCTGTAGTTTTTCATGGTTCATCTCCCCCTCTGAAGCCCCGCCTTCATTTTTCCCTTTTTTCTCCTAATGTCCTCCATGCTATTCCTTATTCATCTCTAAATCAACCATTAATGAACTTTATATTTGGACCAAAAGACATCCATGATCCATTAAAATCCTATAGTTAGATTAGGATGGTTCTGGTCCTTCTTGGTTTGTCTAATATACTTCTTTTTCTCTTTGAAATTCAGCTCAAGTATCACCTCTGAGAATGTCTACCTGCCACACAGAGACAGGTAGATAGGTAGGTAGATACAGGTAGATAGATACAGAGAGAGATATAGATAAATAGATAGTCTATATAGAGGGGTGTCTGGTTGACAGAGTTGGTTAAGAGTCAGACTCTTGGCTTTAGGTCAGGTAGTGATCTCAGGGTCATGAGATTGGGCCCTGCATGGAGCTCAGCACTCAACACGGAATCTATTTAAGACTCTTTTTCCCTCTCCTTCCCCTTCTCTCCTCTCTCTCTCCCTCTCTTTCTCTTTCTATCTCAAATAAGTAAATAAATCTTTTTTTTTAAAGGAGTCTATATAGAAAATGCAGACATACATATAAGCACAAGTTACTCTATTCAGAGGGTTTTTAAAAATCATTATTCTATTAAGTCTGAAAACAAGACGAAAAGCAACAATCTCAACCTGACTCTTTTCCATTCTTCCTTCTATTCCTCAGAATCAGTCTTTCTTCAGGCTATTTATATTTCCGGTGCTTCTGGGCATTTCCTCCATATTTCAAAATAAGCATAATCTCATTCACCATCCTCTATGTATCCCTTCTCTTTCTTTTTCCTAATGTTTGTTTGAGTAGTACGTTTAGTTATGCTCTTGTTTCCTTTGTAACTTAATATACTTATCTTACTTACTCCTTTGAGTCTAGTCAGCATTTCTGTTCTGCTCTGTATAAAATGAGCTACTCTATTTCTTCCAGTACTTTTTTAACTCCTACTCTGTATTTCCCCCTTTGAAACAAACAAAAATTTTTAAGGGCTACATTTTGGCTAGATTTCGGTCTGCCATGGTGATCAGGTCTGTGTTATTTACCACAGATTGCCAGTGAGCTGAGATGAAAAAAAGATGCTTATGTTAACCTACTTTTATAAATGTGACTCAGTTCAAGACACTTTATGTTACAGAATGACACATCCTTTGCAAAGTGTCCTGTGTTGTACTTCCTAAGTCGTTTGTTGAGAATCCTAGAATTAATGGCACATGGATTCTCTTTTCTGATATTCCATCAATTGTTAAAATCATGGAACATTTTAGTTTATTTCCTATTTGAACCATGATTTTATTGTGCAACTTTTATCTAGCATACCTGCCTTTCTTTTTATTATACAATTTTGCATCCCCAGTACATAATACATTTTCAGAATGAGAGAAGATTCTATAGAAGGGAATATAAAATTATTGAATCAATGGGTGGAAACTAGAGAAAGCATTTATATAAACATTAGGTTTGTCACTGTTTCATAGCGGGCCACAGCATGTTAGTTCTGTTATTCTTCAGGAATTATATATGTCATTACTTCTCTTTTAAGGAAATCAAAGAATAGAAAAATTAAAGCTCTGAGCCAAGATCAAACAGCTGTTAGTGGCAGTCTTACTGAATGCAACTTTGTTACTCCCAATCAAATACCCTTTCTCAATGTGCTCACATAAGATTCTCACTTATTCCACAGGCCTACATGCAGCCCTCAGACTCAGAGGTCCGTGATGACAAAGGAATGTTAGTCTTAAGAAAATAAATGGTATTCTAAATCTGGAGAAAAGTTACCAGTCAGGATATGCTTTGCAAGAAACCAATGTTAATTGAGCATCTCACGTTTGTTTTGATTATGTGGAGTTAATAAAGTATTATTTTTTATCTCAAATATTGATATACTGAAGTTCCATAGATGTTGTCTTACTAGTCAATTAAGTCTAATTAAGAGTTTTTTCAAAATCTATTTTTAAATTACATCTCTGTTTAATAAAGTTTTGGGTGAATAGCCAATCAATTCTTGTTTTCTCTCATTTTTCTTTTAGCAAATCAATAAATACTTTGTGATGTCTTAATGGATATTAAATGAGTTGAAATTAGGTTGTTCTGCTTCATTATCCAGTTAAGACATTTTCAACATTTATATCACAAACCTCCACTTAGAATATAAAACTTGTAGTTTGGGAATCAAATTCTATATATGATTTAAAAACATTATAAAATTTGTTAAATTCTTATTATCATTTCTGTTTACACAATAATGCTACCACGCCCCTAAAAATAAGTCAAATTCCCATACCTGGGAAAATCCCATAATTTCTTATTTTATGATGGTGAAGAAATTCCTTCAAAGAATGTGATCATTTTAGGCCATAACCATTTTGCTTTCAGGCCAGGAAAGACTTTTAAAGCCCCTTTGACGTGAAGGATCATGCCCGTCTCTATGAAATCCCTAGATACCATCTGTATTAAGAGTGAGCTTAAGGCAGAAGCAGAATTGGATTGGCTGAGTTCTAGCTAGAACCACAGTGGGGAAGGTACTTGGACAAAGATATGTTCAAACTGGGGAGAGTATGAAATAGATGCTCTCATAGCCAAGACCCTAAGACTTGGGGACTTCTGAAATGTCAGGGCCAATGTGACTGAAAGTCTGGCTCTGGTACTGTCTATGTCTATTCAAAAAAACATTGCATATTTTGTGGACAACAGGAGTTCAGATTTCACTGAACATGAGGAATCATTTATTCAGTATATATACAAATATATAAATATAAATATAGATGCAGATAAATAAATAATTAATATAAATATAACACAAATAAGTTGATTTATATAAATGTTATAAATATATAGAAACACTTAGCTAATAGGGACTCTGATAAAAGAGGACACCCATGCTCTCAGGGACTTAGGGCCAGTGGGAAACTCCTACTTTAGATCAAAGAGGAAGAAAGATGAAGAAAGAAGTCAAGATATTTCTTATCTACCACCTTTCAGAGTTGCCGAGGGTTCAGTACCTTCTCTAAAGCACAAATGCTAATGATTTGATGTCAGGGAACCTTGTACTACTGCCTAAGGGTTTGCACCTCACCAAAATTCATATGTTAAATCCCTAAACCCCAATGTGGTGATATTTGAAGTGGGGCCTTGGGGAAACTAATTACATTTAGATGAGGTCATAAAGGTGAAGCCTCCGTGATGGGATTAGTAACCTGATAAGAAGAGAACAGAGCCCTTCCTCTTTGTACCATGTAAAGACACAACAAGAAGGCAGCCATCTGTAAGACAGGAAGAGACCCCTTACTAAAAAACTAAACCCCGTTGAACATTAATATTGAACTTCCCAGCCTCCAGAATTGTAAGATATTAAATGTTCGCTCACTAAGTCACCCTATCTATGATATTTTATTATGGCTGCCAGAGCTGAGACATTTTGGCTCTACCCATGAGTTGTGCCTGGTCAAACAAAAGCTAGAAACCACAAGAATTTGCTTGTTTTGTGGCAAGATTCTGCAGCCTTTCTAGTTCCATGCTGGTGGGTCAGTGGTGCAAGCTGTGGAAAAGGAGCCCAGTGATCGTGCCCTGGACCACCACTGGACCAGCTGTATGATACAGCAGGATTCTGAGGCTTCATCCCTGGCAATAAATACTCTGAGTGTGGATTTCTGGCATTTTTCGGCACTTCCTTTGAATAAATCCAAATTTTGCTTAAATCAGCAAAAGCCAATGTCTATTATTTTCAACTAACTGTCCTGACATATTTCAGTAGCTATTTTTAAATATAGTTATCAGGATTATGTAACTATTATAGATAGCGGGTATAATGCAGGTTATTTTTATTCTAGTCAGAGAAAAATAGCTGAATGTGTTAATTGACTCACTCCCTGCTTTTGTAATAAATAGTGGCAAACCGGTTCTCCTTTTCTGAAAGAAGGAAGGGAACAGAAAGGGAAGGGAAGGGAAGAAAGGAAGAAAGAAAGAAATCCTGATACCTACATCTAAAGTATAATTAGCTCTGGTTGTACATCTCTAGTTCTGAGAGGACTGGTCAGTTTGGCTAAATTGATCAATTCAATCCAACCACACCACAATGTACAAAGCCTCTACCTGCAGAGAACAAGGTTAATAAACGGTATCCTTTGTGTTTTATCTGCTAAAACAAGTTAAAACATAAGTTGCTTGTTCCTAGAATAGGTTCACCTAAGGCCACACTGTAGTTTGGCTCATCGTTTACCTGACTCTGCTAGAAAATCACTCAATTTAAATTACAATATACTGCAGCTCAGTGAAAGCTATTTTCTAAGCTTTATTATGTTAGGGAACCAAAGATGGTCTAATCAATTTCAAGCAGTTTTAAAAAATCTTCTAGAATTGAATAAAGGAAGATGCTGTGTAAAAGCCATTTAGATGGGTTTATGTGATATTTAAGACATCCCTCATTATTCTTCAACAAAGCATAATGCAGATCATTTTTATGCTTTCATATGCAAAAGAACTGTCATTTTTATATATTTACAGATCAAAATATTGTAATTGTACGTTTATTCTAGTTAGTGCTTGAATTAAACTAAAACCTGTTAAATCCTTTCTTTTTGTCCTCAGGGTGAAACCTAAGAATTTTCCACAAAATTCATTTTCTACTTCTCTCTTTTGTGCATTTAAATCACCCAGTGTCCATATGTTTCCTTCCATTCCTACCTCATTAATTCTATTTCCCATGTACGCCCACTTCCTAGCCACAAAGTATTTACATGTGTCTTCAATCTTTGTAAGATTTCTTCTACCTTCCAAATGTATGTACTTCATTCCTGCAGCGTCCTTCACTCATTGGGAACCGTTAGTCAATCTAGTAAATTTACCTTGTGATGTGATACCAAGATTTCTTAGGTTTCCTATGCATGTGGTGACGGGAACTTTCTGAAGACAATGCACAGTCCAAAGATGGGAGAAGGAACCCTCTTAGATGTCAGAGTTCCAAATGAAATTTGCTATTGACTGTGCATTTAACACACGAGTTTCCTTTTTTTTTTTTTTTTCTTCTCCTGCCTTCTCATTATTAAGATGAGGGGATCAGGCAGAGATAAGTTTAACCTCTAAAATTCAGTAAGTAAACTTTAGATACTGTGGGAGGCCATTGTGAAAATTAATTTGAATGTAAGAAAAATCACACTGTGTTGATGGCCACCTACTATAGCTTTGGATGTGGGCAGAAGCATACTTATATTTTGAGATTCCAAATTTTGCACAACTCATCTGTGGTGATTTAAGGAGGCCACAGGTTTTGTTTTGTTTTGTTTTGTTTTTCCACACCTTTCCCAAAGAGAGGTAAAGTCAATGTTCCTTTTCCTTGGGTTCTGATTGTTCAACAATAAGACTATGGTAAAAGTTGGCCTGTGCCAATTTGCAGATCTTTGAGAGATGGCAGCTTCTACCTCCTATCCATTAGAACACTAACTTTTTGAACCCACATGTTGAAAAAGTAAAGGCAGCCCTACGGAGAAGCTCAGGTGGATAAGAAATAGCCCCCAGCCAATATCTCTGATAGACCTCTCAATTGACCATCTTCCATCCCAACTGACAGCTAGCCAGCCTTGTGAGTGAGCCATTTTGGAAGGTGGAAGAATCATCCTAACCTCAAGCCACTGTAAAGAAATCCCAGCTGAAGCCTTGTAGAGCTGAGATGAACATCTCCACAGAGACTTCTCCAAACTGAAGACTGGTAGCAAAACAAATGACCATTTTAAGCAACTAACTTTTGCAATAGCTTATTATAGAATAGATAACTGGAATAATGCACAAGCACTCTCCATTATTCTCATTCTTCTCAATTTCTCTATTGTCTTAATGCATGTATTTATATGTATTTGAACACAGGAAATTAGCTTCACTAGTGGGAGGTCCAAAAAAGTACCAGAAACTGTGGGGCAAACAAACAAAAAATGCCAAGGAGATCCAGTGGTGTTTAAAGAGTAAAAGTATAACCTCAGGAAAAGGCATAGAGATACATTGTTAATTTTAAAATCTTCTTTTCCATATTTCTTACTTCTCATTCAACCAAAGTTGGTAATGCATAATTCTACTGATGGAAAATTCTATAATAGGTAAAACTGAAAAAGCAAGACCTGAGGAAAGTCAGTGCTCTGATTTTAAATACATAACAATAGTTTTGAGGACAAACATCTATTTCCACCTAGCATTTAACCCAAATTATAAGATCTATAGTCTTAAACTTTGTAAGCACTTTACTGTGCCCAATCTTCAGCAAAGCACAATGTTTTAAATGATGTATCTCTCAAAACTGGTTAACAGATGAAATGTTTGATATAGTTTTAGAAGTCAAATGCTCATACTCAAACAAGACATCTGTTTAATGTCAAATGCTTTACTCTTACAATTGTTTTAATTTTCACTGAGCTCAGCCCAATAGTTTTGAGTCTGTTGGGGCAAAATCAAGCAAGGACACTCGAAGCCTATTGTGTCTTTGCCAGAAATAACTTTTCAGCAGCTAAGACAGACTGCCAATGGCACCTGCAAAAGAAGATGTCCACATCTCCTCACTCTTCTTTTTCTCTCATCCTTCTCTCTCAGAGGCTTCAGAACCCCTTTCAGAAACCTCAAAGGACCCATACTGGGTCCCTCAGAAAAACCAAGACTATTGTTCATCACAATAAGGTCAACAGTCCCTGGATTGTGATATTTGCAAATGTAAGTCCATAACAATTTTTCTGAAGATTTTATTATATATATATATATATAGAGAGAGAGAGAGAGAGAGAGAGCGCGCGCGTGCATGCACACAATCATGAGTGGGGTGGGGGAAGGGCAGAGAGAGAGGGAGAAGCAGACTCCCCACTGAGCAGTGATCCTGACACAGGGCTTGATCCCAGGACCCGGGATCATGACCTGAGTCGAAAGCAGCCTCCTGATCGACTGAGCCACCCAGGCACCCCAGTCCATAACAATTTTATTGGTCATTTTGAAGGCAAAATTCAGTGAGGCTGACTGGCTGTCAGTGGCTCAAGTTTCCATTCATACAGGGCTATGTACTTCTTTTTTTTTTTTTTTTTGGATTATGTACTTTTGATCTCACACGTACACTAGAATAGTAGTAAAATTTGGATCAGTTTTAATCAGTTGAATTTATTTTTCATTAAAAGAGTTGAATTCAGAGTTTGGAACTTTTTGTTGTTTGTTTTAAAATATATTTTTAGCCTTACTCTTTTACTTTTCAATACATAATGCCATTGCTCAGGATATTAGAGTAACATGAAAAGAGGAGTTGATACACTCTTGTAAGGCAGTAATCACTGCTGATTTAGTGTCTGCTCACAGAATTATTTCTTCCAAGAACTCATTTATTTGTGCTGTTGCTATTATATTCACATTTACTGTTATTATTTGGCTATGGCCTTCATTTATTAATGAATAGAATTTAAACTGTTCAATCCTGTAAAAAACTCAACTGTTATTTAGCACTCCAAGGTTGAGTAATACTTAGTGTTTCTTCTGTTCAGCACAGACCCAAAGAGATTTCTACAAAATGGCTTCCAAACTGATGGAAACTCATCTTTTGTCTCTCAGAGATTCAGAGATTTGTGTCTAACAAAGTTTCAAATTTTCTGAAAATTTTAAATTCTTCCTGTTTTACAGTTGGGATTTCTGTCCTTATCTATAAAATATTTAAATATCTACATTTGAGCAATAACTTTAAAGGTAGTATTTAGAAACTACAGAAACAGTAGAGCCATTATCTAGAGTTTTTTTTTCTTTATGTAATTTTTCAGAGAAATCCTATATCTTATGCAACTGCAAACAAATGCTATTCATAAAACAACTAAATTTATCTCACTCTTTGTACTTTTATTTATTCCGTTCTTAAGAAAATTAATTTAAGTGGCAATTATGCCATTCTGAATATAAAAATTATCTCTTTAATGTATTTCTGAGAAAAAACAAATAACATTTTCAACAAAAGACAGGTCTTTTACCTACATTTAATCTAAGGCTTTTATTGTAAAATAACATGATTGAAGCATTATTTCCTTTAACTTACATACAAATTCCCTGGTATGTTTAAACATCATTTCTAATGGTTTTGGAATTTTTTTCATAGCTTTTCTGGAATTATAGGTAGATTTTTCATAGGATAACCTGGATGGAAGGTAAAGCTCTCTTATCATTCCTACCATACAACATTATCAAAAGATGCCATTCTTCCATGCATGGGTTCTCATATACTAAGATCATCTACAAATAGAGGTTTTTGTTTCTTTGTTTTTTTTTTAATGATTGGATAACTTATTAAGGATGAAGAAACTAGAAGATTATTTTCTAACAAAATTTTGATACTTACAGGGAAATTTGACCTCTGCAGATTCAAAGATTTACTGAAGAAATTCAAAGCCACTTTCATGAATTACATATGATGCATCTTAGGTGAAATCACCAAGATAAGTGTATACTACATTTGCAATAAATTATTGAGGACCTTGTGAAGTGTGACATTACTTAGTATCTCTATACAAATTAGTATTGAGTCCAAGGAGAAAATATTTTATTTCCTGAAAATGGAGTTTGCTTTCTCATTTTGTTAGAAATGAGAAATAATCATAAAATCAATAACATTTCTATTTTTTCCAGTTACCAAAAAGCATAGATATACCTATCTTCATGATAGGTATAATTGTATTCTTTTTTTTCTTAGATCACAGTTTTTACCTTTCATATTATTGTTTTATTATTAATTATCAATGCTCAGAAAAATAAAGTCACTTTTGTGCTATGCTGTTTCTGACTATTCTTAAATTATGCACTGAAGATAGCATTATACTCCGCCCTTTTACTACATATAAATTTATTAAGCTTATACTTAATTATTAATTAAATAATTTAATAGCCATGAATTAAACTATATTATTTAACTTATGTAGGGCCCAAATTAAAGGGTAGAGGAATGCCATTTAAAAGAAATTATGTTCTCGAAACACATGAAGTAAAATAACCACCTTAACATCTCCAGGTAGTTTTGAGTGTTTTTTGTTTATTTGTTTGTTTGTTTTTAACTCACTTCTGATCTGAGACCCTCAAGGTTGGCACTTGTAAATAGCATGTTTCTCTTCAGTCTGTGGTACCAGTTCTTTTTTTCACCTCTCATGAGTCAGTTTGGTTTGGGGATGAAACTCACATGCCAAACCAATAAGAAATAAGACTATCTTTCTCTAAATCTTTATGCTTGATTATATTGCAAAAAGAGTGTCAAAGTGAGAAATAATGTGGACAAAATCAAATAAGAAAAATGAATATACATTTATAATAAGGTTATTCATTCAGAATTTGTTTCTGTGGGTATAAATCAACTCTATTTCCTTTTTCTTATAATTCATTATCTAAGGTGCTTGTCATTATAATAGAGACTAATTGTTTCTTGAAATATTATCTTTGTCTTAACATATTACATTAGTTTTTGTGTATAATTATTCAACAATTATTTTGGAGAAAACAAACTGGTTGCCCTTCCAATATCTTCATGAATCCCCATAGTACTCTTAAGATGCCACTGAATGATTGATTATTCTATTCTTTTACATGGGATAAAAGAGATCACTCTTCCATCTTGAGTGCATTGGTAAGTAGTTAAAGTAATAATTCTTCCTGTTCTACAATTTACTTTTAGATGATAGGACAAAAGCTCATGCATACTCCAAGGGTCTGCCACTGTGAGCATAAGGGAAATATATGATTTGAAGATCACTGCCTATTGCCAGAGAAATCATAAGCTACTAACATTTCAGAAAGCTGGTAGCCATTTTTTATATTGTTGTATTTGAAAAGAAAAACTTAAATCGGAATGTGGCTTCTAAGTGAGGACACTAGTAATGATGAGTTTCCCACAGTGTCTGTCAGGAAGTTAACATACATGGCACAGTTTGACATCACATAGATAGTTTAGCAAGTCTTCACTCTAATTAGAATAATTTGAGGTTCCCTTTTAAATCTCTGTATTTCAGTAGTGTAAATTACCATACAGCTTTACTCTATTAAGAGTCTTCTTTGCTCCTGATGCTGCGTAAATGTAGCAAGGCAATTAGTACCAACACTCCTGATACTTGTCCTGGCTTCATCTTCAACTTTACCCACAAATTGTCTTCTCTCCACTTGCCACTCTCTGTCTAAAACATGTTATCTGCTTCATCTAGCTTTGACATCTTGACTGATCTACTGCTTGATTTTGTGTGGGCCTGTTAGGTTTCTGATTAGTGGCTCATCTCCTCTTTCCTCTGATGCCTCTTGTTTGGGCTGCCTACATGTTGTCATTAACCTAAGACCTGACCTCAGCCACCTTCCTCAATTTTTCTCATCCATACAACTTTTATACCAGGTCCAAAAAACTACATCCCAAATAAAATCCTGTTGAAATTTTAAACAGAATTTCCTTTCTTATAGCTTTTGTTTATTGGCTTTTGACCATAACCCTTCCCTGGATGTCCTTAGGAGAGCATCACACCCAGCCATACCTTACTGGCCCGGGGCCATATATATATATATATATATTCAGAAACTACCTTCTTTCTTTCTCAAAAATAGTTACAGTCTCAGTGGTATGCAGGAGCCTCATGTCATTAACTCACAAGAGAAACTTTATGAGATGGTTGTTAATCCATTAGTACCTTGAAATCGGCCATGATAAAGAATTTACACCATCGAAATTAGCAAATGCTATAAATCAAGGCTTTTTCTATCCAATCCCATAATCCACTCCCCACCCCTCCTTCAGCCACTTTGTCAACACACCACTGGTCTTGTTCAAGGAGGGTCATCCTATGAGGCAGAAACAAATTAGAAAAACAAAACAAAACTTCAATCTAGGACATAAGTGTATGATCATATCTTATCTCCTAGAGGCATCTGTATTTTACAGAATCCACTGAAGAATCACTTGAACTCAGTGTTTCCCAAACTAAGTGTCTCAGAGTCACATAAGGAGTGGATAAAACTGCAGAAATCAATGCTCTTTCCCAACCACCTGCAAACAGATTGTTCTACGTGTGGGCTTTGGGCAACTTTTTTGTTAAAATCTTCTCTGGAGAATCAGAGTCCAGCAGAGTTTGAGAACCAGTGAAAGAATAAATCTCTGGTGGTGACAATTACACTATCAAAATAAGTAAAAGGAGAGCCATTCAAAAAGCTCACTCCATCACAATTAGGAGATGATCATCCGTTCTATCCCAACCACCCACAGGAGCCTAAAAAGCAAACAGTGATACTGTGTCTCTACTCAGCCAAACGGCAGTCATGTTCCTCAGTGATTTATCCTATAATAGATTCCTAAGGAGTGACAAAAAATGATCAATGCTATAATTTTTAAACTCCAAGAACCTCCTACAGACTTTAATAGTTTTATTGAGTCTCTCTACAAAAGTGAGAAATTTCGATTGTTTTTTAGCCTCACCTACCTGAATAACAATATTTTACAAAAATGTTAACCACCAAGAAGATGCTCCTAAGAATATAGATATTTCTATGGTGCCTTGTTTAAACCCGGACAAATAATAATTTTATCTTTTTCCTTAAAAAATTGGTTTAAATGCTGGTCTTTAAAAGGTGCTTACTCACTCTCTCCCTCCTGTGACTCTCATTTAAAAGTGAATGGATAGAGGAAAAAAATAGGGAAAAAATGGTTAACAGTAAAGAGAGAAAATGGATGCAGTGATCCCTGAAGTTTAAGTAACAAGGTTTTTTAAGTCAGTGCAATTTTTTTTGCCCTCTTTTGACACTTTAAATAAGATGTATATGCTGGTGGATGTCTCAAGTTTTAAATGATGAACCAAGGAGTGTAATATATCAGAAGAGTGTTCCTCTACAGACATTTTTCTGAATGAGCAATGTGCCACCCAGAATGTGCTACAAAATGTTAATGGCTTTGAGGCTATACAAATTTGAACTTTATTAGAATATGCTAATAATGAGAAGGATTGTAAAATTATATACTGGCTTGTAGAATGGTGGGATTATGGCAATGCAGGCACAGGAACAATGCATCATCTGCCAGAGAAAAGGACCCCAGGCATTCAGCAATCAAGGGACAGGTACCACTAACCTTTCCCTTGCTGTGGCTTCTAACAAACTTTAGCAGCTAGGGAGTTTAGCCTGACTGGGGTAATTAGATTAATAGCTAAACCAAGAAGCAGGAATGGCCAAAGAGAGCAAGTAGTTTAAAAACTCATATTTTGTTGAGTTGACTCATCTATGGATGAGTCACATTTCATCCCCTGCCCTTGCCCTTCCCTTCAGCACAAATCAACAGAAGCACCACTGAGGAGCAGGCAGGGATTAAAGATTTTATATTTCTCTCTATCACAGTTTTGAAAGTCAATATCTGACATTTTGTAGGAAACTAGAAAAAGCCTTCCCCTCTCTTGATGGCAAATCTATCTGAAGTGCTTTCCGCGATGCTTGCTTCTGGCTTCCTACACAGAAACCAGACAAGGTCTGTTTTCCGAAGCTGAACTATATTTCCATCACATTATATTTTTTGGGACTCCAACTTCTAGTTTCACCTGGAAAACATTCCTTTTAAGCTTTCATTCATAACTATATTCTTTAAAATTCAGTTTCAAATTTTACTTTTGAGTTGGATGTAACCTTCTGATGAAACATATAAATTTTTATGGCACGGTCTGCCCTCCGCAGAAACCATACTTAATAATACCTCAGTTGATTCTCATATGTTTAGGTTTTGCCAAAAATAAGTTTAATGAATGGGGGTACCATTGAGATGACAATAACACCTCAGAGATAGGGGATATTATTTTAGATAGATGGAGGAAACTAAATCCCAGTTCCCATTCTTCTTTTGTTAAGATATCGTCATTGCTTTTAGCTATCCATTATTCACCTGCACAAAAGTGTTAAGCTGGGAAATGAAGCCTGCCATTTATCTCCAAAGCTCACTTAACAGAAATAAATGCAGCTACCACCTTCCAACTCTAAATTGTATGAGATGGAGTGTCTGAGCTACTGACTATAACCTTGACAAGGTGTCTCATCACTTGTCTCAGACACTCAGTCAGCATCTAATCATACACTGGGATCAGAAATAAGTCTGGAACACTTTGAATCCAGTATGGAGAATGGAGTTTATATTTGGGGAGCAATCTGAGTGGTTGGCAACAGACCACAGATTAATAGGACAGAACTCTTAAAGACTGGAGGAAATTGCTGACTTGGAGTCTGATCGCCTGTTATTTTGCTGTTAATAATCACAATCCTTGGCATCAAGGTGACTGCACTTTTGCTCAGGCTTCTTCTTTTCTTCCTGCATGAACTCAAATTCTTACAAGGGAGATATATGAAATCAAACATCTTGGGGGATAGATAATTAATTCAAATTTCACTTGCCTTATTTCACTTTAAATACACAAAAGACACAATGATTTCAATTAAAAAAATACAGATATTGTGGGCCCATAAAAAAGGTAGCTTCAGGTCAACATTGTGAAGCTGAATTAATCAGGCTTTTAAAATAGTATTTACCAAATATCCAAAAGCTTATACCTCTGATTGCCTCTATAAGATGTGGAACAACTGTCTATTTGAATCACAAATCAAAGAATATCAGAAATGTATGTGACTAAAAAACCATTCAGTCTAATCCATTATTAGAGTTTAAGTCAGAAATACATTTTAATTATCTTTATAGAACAAACACTTCTGTACTTTTAATCATGTTTATGTCCCTGCCCTAAGACTTCATTCTCATAACAACCAATGAGGAGAGTACTATGGTATACACTGTACAAATGAGTAAACTAAGACATAAGAACATGAAGCAGATTGCCTAGTAAGCAACCCCCTGGTAAATGACAGATGCAGGATTCAAACTCAGGCAGTTTGACCGCAGAAGGCATCCTATTCTGCAACTCATGAATGAGAGTCTAGACAGAATTTTTCATGCTCAGCAGATATATAGTTGGCTGACTTCAGAAGATCGGTGACAAATTCATTTTTCCTAGTTACCATTACAGTGATCTTGCTCAAGCGGAGATATTTGCGGCTTTAAAGCAGCTACCACCATGGTTCAAGGTGGATTTTCATGTTATGTCACTTAATCCGTACAGCAACCTGCATAGGCAGTTTTAGTTGCACTTTATAGTTATGAAACTAAGGCTCAGAGAAGTCAGTTAACTTGCCCAAGGTCACAGCACAAACAAGTAGACATTCTGGTCTGCCTGACTCCAAATTTTTCTTTCTACCTTACACCACATTTGCTTTTTATTTATTATTATTATTATTATCATGTTATGTTAGTCACCATACAGTACATCATTAGTTTTTGATGTAGTGTTCCGTGATTGATTGTTTGCGTATAACACCCAGTGCTCATGGTAACATGTGCTGTCCTTAAAACCCATCACCATGCTACTCCTTCTTCCTACCTCTCTCACCTCTGAAACCCTCAGTTTGTTTCCCGGAGTCCATATTCTTTCATGGTTCTTTTTCCCCTTCTGATTTCTTTCCCTTAGTTTTCCCTCCCTTCCCTTGTGGTCCTCCATGCTATTCCTTATATACCACATATGACAATCGTCTTTCTCTGCTTGACTTATTTCACTGAGCATAATCCCTTCCAGTTCCATCCATGTCGATGCAAATGGTGGGTATACATCATCCTTTATGATGGCTGAGTAATATTCAATTGTATATACCACATTTTCTGAAAAATTTGTGTGATGTGAGATGACCTAATCTGTGGGTTTCTTTAGGAAAGTAACTTAAAGTTATACTTTTGTTTTTCCCTAAAGACTCTCCTTACTTTTTTTGCACTTATATTTCCATGTGTTCTCAGGTATTTAAGTACAGATCGACCATGGCTTGTCATGGAAAAGCCTTTGGACAGGGCCTTAAGAGAAAGGTTACGCTAACAATGTATACCTAAATAATATATCCTCACATGTAAATCCTTTAGCCAATTGGACAAATTAACATTTTTATCAGCCCAAATAAACATACATAAACTTTTAAAAGTGTCCAATAATTCAGATTAAAACAACAACATTTGTTGGGGCACCTGGGTGGCTCAGTTGGTTGGGTGACTGCCTCCGGCTCAGATCATGATCCCGGAGTTCCAGGATCAAGTCCCACATCAGGCTCCCAGCTCCATGGGGAGTCTGCTCCTCTCTCTGACCTTCTCCCCTCTCATGTTCTCTCTCACTCTCTCTCTCAAATAAATAAAATTGTATGTGAATGAAATCTCTATATGCCTTTGATCTACATTTGTTTCATGTTCCACAGTCCTTTGTCAAGAATGGACTAACTTTATTTAACATTGTTATTATTTCATGTTATTAAGTTATGTATCTCTCACATTTTAGGATTCTTTAAAAAAAAAAAAAAGCCACAATATTTGTCTTTGATTGCCCTTACACTGAAATCCCACTTTGAAGCCTTGCCACCTTTATGCTCAGGCTAATTACCTCTTGTTTTATGAGGTCTAAGGTAACTGAACCTTCTGGAATGTAGAGTGCGAAAGGTAAGTTCATGCCCTCTATGGCCAGGCTGCCTGGTTGTAAATCCTGACTCACCCACTTACTTGGGCAAGCTACATAAGCTCTCAGTGTCTCAGTTTCCTAACCTATGAATGAAAATAAAAGTGCATCCTTACAGGTCTGTCACAAAGATTAAATGAGTTATGGAAAGAATAAGACTCGACACATGATAATAGATATTATCATAACTACGATGTTTTCTACCAATTTTATTCCCGCTTAGATAGATGCAGTGAGAAACACTGCCTTTCAAATAAGGACTGAAGTATTTTTCTAACATTACCTGATACACCTAAACAAGTTAGTAAAGAAATAACACCCACCTACTTGCACCCAACCACAATTGATTATCTAGCTTTAAGAGAGGTCATATGCACAAGTTTTTATCAATCTAAAGTAAAAACACTTATTGAGATAATATACAGCTATTTACTTTTAATTTCAGTAAATAACTATCTTTAACATTGGCCATCTTATATTTTGTTTGAAAGATTATCTAAGAAGGAAAATTGTATGTGAATGAAATCTTTATATGCCTTTGATCCACATTTGTTTCATGTTCCACAGTCCTTTGTCAAGAATGGACTAACTTTATTTAACATTGTTATTATTTCATGTTATTAAGTCATGTATCTCTCACATTTTAGGATTCCTGATGACTTGGTCCAATGTTAAATAACATTTTAATGTTGCTACTACAAAAAATTCTCAAAGATTAGCATTTACTGAGTTAAAAGGCTGCCAAGACTATCACTGCAAGATCCTAAATAATGGGTGTAAAGGAATGTAATCTCTGCATCTTAGATTTATCCAGCAGTATAGCCATTACAGGATTCACAGTATTTCATAATTCACTTTTCTGAGTGTTCATCAACAGGATCAGCTGGAGGTTTCACTAATGTGGCAGAGTAATTATCTATCTATCTATTTATCAATCCATCATCTATCTCTCTCTTTCTTCTATAACTTCTTCTTTTGCATCTCTACTCACCCATTTTTCCCCATATTAAAGTATTTAGACCTTTCTAGACTCTTTGCCCTAAGGGAGAGGATTTGACAGATTAGAAGCTGGGGGAAAAGAATTATATTCTGAGATTTTTGCCTCCACAAGTCTTGGTCTTTAATATAAACTGAGAAGACACCAGGCTTATAAATTAGGAAACTCTTAGGAAATTATACATTATAAACTGTTGTAATTATAAATTAGAAAATCTACTATTGGCTAGGCTTCTATTATCTCTATTACTATAATGGTCTCAAAAGACCCAGTTCAATCAATTTATATTTGCTGAAGTGGTCCACATAGAAAAGCCAGCCTCATGTTGGAGGAGAAGGGGGAGGAGCAAGAAAAATGATGTGCTTTAAGATCTTAGCGGGTCCTGCAGAGAAGGGACCTGCACTGGGATATCTTGAAAGAAACTTGGGAATGAGGAAGTCTTTTAGGAGCATTACAGGATCCACTTACTGCCCGAGACGTCGATCTAAATTAATGAGGCTGAGACAGCATCATTGAAATGTCTGCCCACTCAGGGAAGCAGAGCATGCCAAGATAATTCCCATGATGCCCTGTATGTCACAAATGTGTCACTTAGAACAAAAGACCTGGGTGAAGAACAATAAGGAATTACATGGCATTTACCTATGTGGTCTGTTGGCCAATGACCCAGCTACAATGATGGACACCTCACCTGAGTGAAGAAATGACAAGAGGATCTTCCTACCCTTTGGCCTTCTATAGGGTTCCTGCAAATTGGGTACCGATTTTTGGATTGAGGAAGGTGTCTGACAAATTTTTATTCAATTTCTTCTGCTCTACCTGAATAAAAATATAAAAAAAATCAAATTGAACAATAAAAAATATAAAGTTATACTTCTTAATGTCCCTGAATTTTGTGATTTGTACCATCTACCCATATCATCAGAGATCTTTGCTATCCTCTTTGTTATCACCACTCTTTCTGCCACAGCAGGTTTTCTAAATGCTGGTTTTTCTCTTCCTTCACATTTATAACCAGTTTTTTTCTATTTGTAACCTTTTTTTTTTTTCCCTAAAACTGGGTTATAATGACATAGTTCTTTCCTGTATATCACAGCTCTGTCTTTCTCAAGTACACATACTCAGGAAGAAGACTGGGAAAAGGTAGGGTGTGTGTGTGTGTGTGTGTGTGTGTGGTGTGTGTGTGTGTGTGTGTGTGTGTGTGTGTGTGTGTCCTAAGTGGCCAGATGGCCAGACACAGTCTCACACCTTACCATGCCCCACTGCTCTCTCTGCTTCTAGGGCCTGATGTGCAGTTTGGCCCCATCTCCCAGACTTCCACTTTACTCGTGGCTATTTTCTTTCAGGAAGTCTTGTTCTTTCCCTCCACTTCCATCCCCTGAGCAAACCTTGTCCACTTGCCCAGTTTATATATTTCTAATTCACGGTATTAATTTCTAATTCTCTCCCATGTGCATCCTTAGACACACACCAGGGGCAGAGCTGGGCACCTGTTTCAGAGTGGCAGGTCAGTTAGTTCAGGTTAGTTAATAAATATTCAGAGCAATATGGTAATGAATCTGCCTATGGAACAAAGAAGATCACTTGGGAATTATATGGCCTAACTCCAAAAACCAGCCTGACTGATTCTTATAGCAGAACACCATCTCCTCTGTTTCATGGGACATTTTAATTCCTTCATTAAGGTGGCTTCTGTCTTTGAGCCCCACAAACAAGAAATAGATGAGGGAATAACCTGACGTTTTGCCCTCATAGATCTATCTATCTATCTATCTATCATCTATCTATCTATCATCTATATTTTACCTTACAGTGTGGAAAGTTATTGCTTTCCTCAAATGATTAATTCAAAAACAAAATCACAGTAAATTGCTATTTTATAATAAGGGGAAAAATGTCCCTGTGTCAAGGTCAGGTTGGAAGATAAAGTGCCCTTCAAACACCTTCTGTCTTCTCTGGTAGTGTTTTGATCAGTGAGCTGACCTTGCTTGTGTGGTTAACCAGGCTTATTTCTTACATGCAGGACAGAAGATTCTCATTCATTAAGCTGGCAAAAGCTCCCCAATGAAACATAGTCTTTCTGAATATACTGTTTAAATGGATTGTAACCCATTAACTTTCATTATTAAGTTCTTTATTCTCTTGGGTTTAAGCCCTTCAAGATGTGAATTTATTATCATAACCATGATTTAGTTAAGAAGGGTTCACAATGTTGTGAAGAATTTGAGTCTTTATCACTATGGAAGGGATAGATATTAATTCTCTACTTGGTTGCTAAACATAGGCACACACGGATTAAATTAATGAACATTCATACAGATTTCAATATTACATTTAGCTCAAAATGGTACTATAAATGCTTACTTTGGAAGAATTCCATTTTATAAAGATCAGCTTAAAATGAAGCTAAGATACTTATATTTCCCTATTTTTTCCACGCCTTTATAGAGTTAGTTTGTAGGAAAAAAAAATACTTTCTAACCCAAATTATTTTCATTCTTAACAAGTCACAACCTAGTACTAAAAAAGATAGTTATATTTATTTACATTATGACTGACCAAAGTCCCTTGAATAAATGACGAGATTATCTAAGTTCTGAAAATTCTTCCTAGAGGCTTTCTATTATGCTATTCATTATTCATACAACCTATCAAAAAATAATCATTGCTAAGACTCTTCAAAGAAAACCTGATTTTTATTTTTCTTCTCATAAAAGCTCATCAGAACTTTTTGATATTTTTGAAAACATAAAAACCATAGGAACCCACATAATAAAGCCTTTCCCAGTGGTTGATTAGGCACAAAATTCTTTAGGCTTTGAGGAATTTTCTTTTTCAAGATAAAATATCATATTCATTGTACTTTTATGCATTTTTGACCACTTAATATGTGTAAACCAGTTAATATTTTAATTAGGTTCCTATCTTTTTAGGATTACTGAGTTTTTCAGTGCTGGGTCTCAACCCTCTTTTTCTCATCCACTCTGCTTTTTCTTTTTAAATTAAGCTTCCAATTTTAAAAGAATTGCAGATTGCAGTTGTAAAAAATAACACAGACAGATCTGGTGTTCCCTCACCCTGTTTCCCCAAAGGTAGCATCTTGGTAGACTCTAGCATGATATTTCAAGCAAGCTAATGGCATTGATAAAGCTGAGAAAGTATGTTTTCACCACCGCCACTCAGTGCAGCCCTCTTAGAGCCACATCCATGTCCTTCCCACACCACCGCTTACTTAACCACTAGCAACCACTAATCTGTTCATCATTTCTATAATTTTGTCATTTCAAAAATATTATATAAATGCAATCATATAGCATGTGATCTTTTGAGAATTTTTTTTTTTTTTTATCCAAAAAAAAAATTGAAAAAATTTCCAAATTGTTCTCTGAGTAAAAAAAAAAAAAAAAAAAAAAAAAAATTCTTCCAAATTGTTCTCTGTGTCAAGAGTTCATAATTGTTGGGTGTTCCAGGGGAAAGATGAGCTACATTTGTTTAACCCTTCACCTGCTGAAGGACATCTGGGTTGTTTTTTCCTAGGATGAAGGGTTAATTACTAAAAGTTCAGTAATGTTTCTAGAGTCACTTAAATTTTCTTTTTTCTCCTAGTAAACTTAGGAAAATTTTAAATTAATACATTTTAATTAAGATAATATGATTTGGAACTAAGAGTATGTCCTGAAATTCCCTTACTCTCATTCTTACTCTCATTTGCTCTCCTCATCTATACATACATTCATATGTATGTGAAATAATGTTTATTAGGTGAGTTATTTTCCTAACATTTTCTTTGTATTTTGGTACATTACTTAAATTTTTTATAATTAATATAATTTTGTTTGAACAATATAGTGATGTTTTAAAAATGGATTAAACGTTATTTCCCCACAGATGAAGTTTTTTACCTAGGGTTTTAACTGTTTGAGATCAAAAATATATTTAATGGAAACATTTCAACATAAGTGGCCCAACAGGACAGAGACAAAGGAGAATCAGAATGTATCTGCAGGTCATTCAGACTTCCTACCTCAAAGACCCCAGCAGATTGAGGAAAACACAGCAGATTTACAGTTTTTTGAGCTTACTTCTGATGATCAGGTATTAATGGGCTTCTGAGTGAGTATTTATATTATATTCCCCATTTTATTATGAACATTTCTGTGAATAACAGAACATACTTTTTCCTAATAAATGCTATTTATTTAAATAATAAATCAGGCCAGAGCCTGAATTTAAATGATCTTATACAAGTTAATTAAGAATATGTTTCCCTTGAAAAATTAATTGAAATTTAGTGAATATATCACCTAAGTCATTTGAATCTAATTTAATTTTCTCTAGCTTACATATCACCATGGTATGAACCATGCTACTTTTGGCCAATGGTGCCACTGCAAAATCCTTCCATCCAATTTGTGGCCATTATTCCCAGTCATACTTTAAGATGAAGACTTCACTCACATCATCTTACCTTAATATGTTTCTTCAGACCTGAGGGCTGGATTTCATGTCTCTTCCTCTGATTCCTATACTTTCTTCTAGCAAGAACACATGCAAGTTTGTTGTTGTTGTTGTTTTTGTAGCTGTTGGAGTGGTAGGATGGCTTTGTGATCCTCTTAAATGTCTCCTATCCAAAGACTGAGAGACCACTGAGGGTTGATTGTATATGTAGTTCACCCTTGCCTCTGTAGTTCCTAACACAATAACTAGAACACATGTTTAAGTAATTATAAGCAGATACATAAATAAAGCAACTATGAGGTGAAAGTTTATGAAAAAAAAACACAAAAAGTTCCAATTTGGGGGGTAATTTGAAGACTGCTAAAAATTTAAACTGGAAAATTGGATCATTAATACTTTCCTACTAATGCGAGCTAGAAGACAGATGACTAAGAAAGTAAGTTATTCTTTTCACTCTGGATAATTTTAGAAATTATTAGATAATAGAAGGACAAGACAATGTGTTAAGTTCAAACTGAACATGAGATAACCTAATGTTTGGAGACCACCAAAAAGTTAAATTTGAAAATATTATGTCTGTGATGTCAAAAATTAGTAGCCAAACTATTTAATCCTATAATGACACTCAATTTGGCATGAAATTGAAGTTGGCATTTTATACAAATTAAAAATAGATACATGGATTTTATTTTTCCTTTTCAGTGACTGACAAAAGCTCAGGCTTTAATCTATTTCTTTTTGAAAATTTGCCTGATCTTTTCTAACATTTACTGTGTCACAGCGATCTTCAGAAAGCAGTCAAGTTGATCCTGATGAGTAAACAATTGAGACATGACTCTACCTGTTATCGGAAGAATATTCTAGTACTTATGCTTACAATAAGCCCAAATAGAAAAAGAATCCTTTCTCTCTTCACTCTCCCTAGAATTTATATAGTGGGTCAGGCTGCCCTAGATGGCAAGCTGGCATCTGCTTAGTAGTTTATATTTTCTCACAGTTCTAGTTAGAGAATAGATTAAATCTTAAAAGAAGGCAACTTCTTATCCCCAGAATTATTCCTAAGGGTCAGAGCAGAGTGGAGATGTGCCCAGTCAGCTTTGGGAGAGTGGTCTTGATTACAGTGGCCTTTATAGAAATGTGACATTGGCAGAAAGAAACCCTAGGGCATATTATCACCGCTTTTTCCTTCTGTGACCCTCTTCAGCTATTTTCCTTCTCCAAACCATACCTTCTTTGGGAAACAAACTCTCAAAAGTATCTAATACCACCCATCACTTTCACATAAATTAAAGTCAATATACACCCTCTTTCAAAGTATTTGCCTTTCAAACTTCATCTCTGATAAAGAAATAGATCTTTCCTTTGTATTCGTGGAATTTCATGCACTGGTGTCCAGAAATTGCTACAGAGAGATCATATAAAAGGTTACATTTGCACTACTGCAATATAGCCTGGACTCATACATTCAGAATTTGGAAATATAAAGGTGAGAAAAATGATATATTACATTGAAAAATAGTACAAATTTGTTTTTTTCTTTCATATTTTTGTTATTGCATAACATTTTAAATAAATTAAATATATTAGTCAGGGAATTGGTTTGTAACCCTCTAGGGGGTTTTCTGGGTGTCATCTCTAACTGCCCCTGTATTCAGAGAGCAGAGAAAGAATGAAGGAAGAGGCAGACCACTCGACATTGCTGGTGGCTTTTATAATATACAGACAAAGCTTACATATGAGGCTTGTCATGAACAGCAGCAAGACAAATGGGTCCCTGCACGCACCCACCAAATCTTGAAAATGTGTAAAGAGGTCTTAACTGGGTTTAGTCACATATACTGTGTGGATGTTCTCAACACCATGTAACTATTTCAAGACCATGTCCTTGGAGAAGATCCTGACAGTGGGAAAGGCAAGCAGAACTCACATTCCCAAAAGAGGGGAGGAAATGAAAAGCCTCTGAGTGCCCAGGTCTAACCCATAGGGTCATCAGTGGTCATGTTCTTTGATGATGTTCCCCAACATGGGGTTCTCTAGATTAATATAATATAATATAATATAATAATTTAAATAGTATTGGTTCTATTTCTGGAGAACCTTAATACATTAAATTTTTGTGTATATATATGTGTATGTGTGTATATGTATACACATACACACACACTATATATATATATATATATATATAATAAATATAAATGTCATGATATAATACATAATAGCATATATATATAAATTTATTATTAGGAATTGGCTCGTGCAGTTACAGATACTAAAAAATCCAGACCCAGTAGATCTGATGATATAGTTCCAGAGTCTGACCTGAGAACCAGGTTATTTGATGTTGTAAGTTTCAGTCTAAGTCTAAAGGCAGAAGACCAATATCCTAGCACAAGGATAGGCAGAAAAAGAATTCTTCCTTATTCAGTCTTTTTAGTCTATTCAGGCCTTCAGTGGATTGAATGAAGCCCACTCACATGAGAGAGTACATTCTGCTTTGCTCATTGACTGATGAATGTTAACTTCATCCAGAAACACCCTCACAGACAAACCAGAAATAATGTTTAACCAAATATCTGGGCACCACATGGCCCAGTCAAGTCGACACATAAAATGAAGCATCACCTTAACAAAGATTATTTAAAAGCTTTATTGATAACAAATTTGAGGGAGGAAGGAACTTCTAGATTTGTATGTAGCTACACGGCACACCACGTGTATTAATAAGTTTTTACTTCTCTGAGTAATTGAGGAGGGATGACACAGGGAAAGGAGTTAGTTTTCTATAAATCAGTTTTCAAATTGATTTTTAATTTTCTTCTAAATCAATAAGTTACTAACTAATAAGTAAGGTGTTTATAAACCATACTGATTCAAACTAAATTAGAAATTACTTTACATGAATCCATCTCTCCACAGTACCTTAACAATTATAATTAAAATCAAAATCAAATATTTTGCTTGCTATTTGCTACATGTACGCACTCTTAGAAAAAAGAAATGATAAAAAAGTTCCTATTCTAAGAGCTTCTAAAATTTCTGGTGAAGAACATGAACAGTAGAAATACCAACTTTAGATAAATCAAAACATTAAAAAACTGGCTTTGTCAAAAACATTGTTTTCTATTTTATTCTGCTTTTGTTAGTAAAGCTGGCATGGACAAATCCCACAACATGATATCTAGACACAGGAGATGTACTTAGTATTTCTAATTAAAAAAAAAAAAAAAAAAGAGGGGAAGAGAGATGGCAAAAACAACCAACACCTCAACCTCAGAAACCAACATTATAAAAATGGATATATATGTATGCAGACCTCTGTGTGTGTGTGTGTGTGTGTGTGTGTGTGTGTGTGTGTTTTATTGACAAAATCTTTCCATTTTGCATAGCTCAATCTCAAAGCAGGATTGCAGGCAAGATTTGATATGAGGTAAAATACTGAGTGGCTTCAAAATTTATTCAGCCTTCCAGTGATACTTTGGCAAAGCATTGTTTGGGGTTATATTATATTCTCCTGAAAGAAAGTCTTGAAAAAATGTCAACCACATTCCTGTTCATGTCTAATCATCCAGATTAGACTGAATATCCAATCTAATAAACTCTTTACTAATGGAATTAAAAGGGAACTTTTTGTTTTGTTTTTGTGTTTTGTCTTTTGTACTCAGACATTGATTTCACTTTAGCACCAAATCTAACTTATGTTTTCAGAGAGAAGCACTTGGCTTAGTCATGGTGTTATGTGGACCAGAGCAATTACTCACTTAAAAGGCTTATTGCCTTTGATTTTTAAGATTTTATTTATTTATTTGACTGAGAGAGACACAGCGAGAGAGGGAACACAAGCAGGGAGAATGGGAGAAGAAGAAGCAGGCTCCCCGTGGAGCAGGGAGCCTGATGCGGGGCCCGATTCCAGGACCCTGGGATCATGATCTGAGCAAAGGTAGCCGCTTAATGACTGTGCCACCCAGGCGCCCAGATTATTGCCTTTTCTTGTAAGCTCATCCTGCTATTGAACAAAGAAAATGAAGTAGATAGAAAAAGCAAGATAAAATATATTTGCACTTTTATTTCTGCTGGCCCTTTTGATTTTCTATATGGTCTTTATTCAAAGGAAAACAGATGGAAAGCTTTGAAGGAAGTCACAAGACGGTAGAGAATTTACAAAATAAAATCTATGTGGGAAGGTTAAGAGAACTATGTGTGCTCTGCCTGAAGGCTATAAGAAGACGGAGTGGAAACATCAGAGCTGTCAACATGTGTATAAAAGGATATCAGAGCTACGTGTTCTTGCCATTGACCAGAATCAGGAGGAATTGAGTTAAATGTGATAGCAGGGAAAAATCTGGGGAAAGGCAGGCCTCACACCTTCCTCAACCTTAACCCTTCCTAAATCAATGCTGTCAAATTCTCATGTAAAAAAAATGAGAAGAATCTAGCTGTTATTCACATTCAGTAAAGTCTGAAATAGTTCAAGTCCAACCATGACAACCAAATGAAAATAGATTGGCCAATCGAAGAACTTGTTCTAAATGCCTGGCATCTGTCTCAGTCAAACGTTGGGTTTAAAAGATGCTTGCTATGAAGGTGTAGAGAGGCCAGGACTTTCTAAGTCTATTATTATACTAATGAATCTGCATCACCAGGAAATTGTGCATAGAGACCCCCAGAAAAGACACCTGGCAATCGAGAGGACTGAGTTCTGGATTCTGATACACAGTTAAACTGAGGGTCCCATCAAGAAGTAGGGGAATCACTCAGGTTCCTTCCAGCTCTTGTCCAGACTGGAGGTGTTTGTTTGGAGAAGAGCCTCTATAATCTCTTCTATTTTATTTTTTTCTTATTAGAACAGTTGTGAATTGCTGTTCAATTGTAGAACCTACTTTTAGAGCACTGTGAATTCTATAAACTGTCCCCTTCCTATATGTTATCTTAGTGAATCTTCATATATTTCTGAAAAACACATTATTTTCCCAATTTTAAATGCTCAGAGAGTTTCATAATAGAATATTATCAGTAAGTTCAGATCCAAGTAGGATCATAGAGTAAAGTCTTGTGTGGCCGTGTTAAATATGAGGGCAAAGACATCCAGGGAAAGCGAAAAAAAGTGAAGGAGCATCAGATTTACAAGGAAGGTGTGGGCAACCGAGTTGGTGAAATAACATGCTTACATTATCTAATTTAATCTAATTTTGTATTCTCACAACCATATCAGCTACTTTATTAAGATATTAGCACAGTCACTCTGTTCTTTAAGATCTTCTAAAATCACTTCAAATCCCATCTTATTCACATGGAAGGTCCAAGGCCTTCTCTAACACTTCTAATTCTTGCAGCCTTGAATTCCCCTTAAAATCCAGTTTTCAGGGCCGCCTAGGTGGCTCAGTGGATTAAGCCTCTGCATCCTGGCATCGAGCCCCATACCGGGCTCCCTACTCCCTCTCCCACTCCCCCTGCTTGTATTCCCTCTTTCGCTGTGTGTCTCTCTGTCAAATAAATAAATAAAATCTTAAAAAAAAAAATCCAGTTTTCACTCGATTCCATAACTTCCTCCCCTTCAGACTGCCATTCATAGGAGATGGTGAATTTTCTGTAGATTTTTTACACAGAAGAGATTTAAGGTGTAATGGAGACAAGCACTTCATTGCAAGACTATATAGCAGATGATTTAAAATAAAACATTATACTTCCTTGCTGTACAAATAAACTACCCTGGCAATTTTTGCCAGCTTAACAGAGTGTATGGACTGGCACTTTTCTTGTCTCTTACAAACTCATGTACTTAAAGGTTCACTATCTCTACCCCAGTTAGAGTCTGTTGCTAAATAAAGACATTCATTCTTTAGGAGAAATCTTGGTGTCAAGCAGAGAAATAATTTTAACTAATCTTATTTCACAGATGAAGGATTTCACAGTAGGAGTGGTTAATTAACATGTTTGAGGTGTTCTCACTTACAAAGTACTAGAATCAATATGTGAACTCAAGTCCTTCCAAATTTTTATATTGCCAAGTAAAACATATTTCACCTTATGCATTGCTTACCCTATACAGGCTTGACTCAGATTTGAGAAATATGTTGTAGTAGAATCTTTCTTACATTTCTCTTCTATGAAATACACTATGCATATGAAAAGTCTTCTAATTCTTTTCCAACTATCCTGGCCTGGGCCCAATGACTCACTAATTCCACAAGGCTGACATGAAGATCTCTACTTAGTGCACATGTATTTATGAATCCTTCCTGTTTGCTTGGAATACTCCTTGGAGATATCTTATCCTAGACAAACTTGGACTTCACTGCAACTATGTGGATGTGTAGGAAAAACAGTAGTCTGACTTCCTGAAGACATCTTTAACTTCAAGGCTGGACGAAAGGATCCTAGCTTTAAGGCTGTCATTTTTTCAAGGGTTTCTCTAGCTTTTTAGGAGAACCTTCCTGCTATCTTTTTTTTCTAGTGTTGGTGAGCAATCTCTGTGTTCAGATTTGAAGCAAAGGACTTTGGAACATCTCAGCCATGTCCCTGAGTTCTGATAGAATTCCACAGAACATTCTGTCCTTGCCTGTACCCATAAGTCCTTTTACTATGGAACTGTTTTTGTTGTTTTGTTTTGTTTTTCTACTCTTAAGATATATTCACATAATACAAGGGAGAAAGTAGACACCAGATCAAACCTGTCTTGGCAATTGCTAGGATGACCTCATGTTTCTTAAGGCCCCTTCAACCCTAACCTCCTGAAGCAGTAAGTAAATGATCTGTAAGAATCCTGACCTTACTTTTTTTTTTCTCATAACTTAACTAACAACTGTAATTATGCTACCCAATAAGAAGGAACATGTGCTAAATATCCTTTTAAAAAGGAAGGGCAGAGGCAGGGCCCAGTAGAGAAGGGCTTATTATCAGAAATGAGGGTGAATTAAGCAGGCTTTAAATTATTTCCCTTTCTAATTTCTCTTTAAATTATAATGAAAATTATTCATTAGATTTCCAATGGAAAAAAGATGCCTATTTTAAGACATTTACTAGATATCCTCTACATCATTATACAGTGGAGAGAATCTTGAAATATGCCATGCACAGTCACTAAAATCTTCCTTGGAATATTTTAATAGCATCTCTAGAGTCTTTCAAGATGATGAAATTCTGTAAAATGATTATGAACTGGAATAACAATCCTGAAAAACAGGTCTGATAATAAAGTATCTTTGAGTTGAATTTCCTTCCCCAGAGCTCACTTCTACTTTGTTAAGGTCAAATAGGACTTTGTAAATGATGGGAGTGGAACAAAGTTGTTGTTTGCCTTGTGTAGTACTTGTCCTTTTACAGAAATGGCAACCTCTACCCTTCTTTGTGACATTCTGATCCCTACTGTACAATGAGCTACTGCTGTCTAAGAAGACCTCATGCTCACGTTAAAGAGTATCTAATATTCCCACGCAGACCACAGGGAAGGACACCTGCATTGCTCTACAGTATGCGTATACCCCTTCCATCATCTTAAAAATACAGGATAATTCAAAGGCCCTCATGAGAGATACAAAGGTGACCACTGTCATGTCAAATAATAATACATAATTCATATTTTCCTTTTAAGAATTTTGAGTTTAAAATAGAATCCTGAAATATGCTGCTCACAGTCACTAAAGACTCTTTGAATATTTTAATAACATCTCTAGAGTCTTTCTACATGACAGTCTTCTGTAGAATGATTAGAAACTGGAATACAAGTTTGTAAAGCCACTCTGATTGTAAGATACTTTTGAGTCTATTCTTTCTACTGCTGTATTCGGTTCCCCTAATTTAAGGTCAGTCAGAACCCTTAAGAGTATGTTCCTGTCGGCTGATGAGCTAACTTAAAAGGCATTGAAATTGTTGTAACATGGTGGAAAAAAGGAAAGATAATATATATTAAGGTGGAAAATGTAAAATAAGCTCTTTCTCCCCGGGAAGCTGCAACCTTCCTGGCAGAGTTGAGAATATAAACCAAAAGTGCTCATGTCTAAAAATTTTATCTTTCTAAAACTGGGACATCAAGAAGGCCCTGAACTATTTTTTTTTTAAATCACTCCTCACAACCCTTCCTCATCTTGCATTTTTTTTTGTATTCCTTTTTTAATATTCTATATTTATAAAGGAGTCTGGCTAGATTTACATTCATATGTATCTCTCATTAGTAAATTCATTAGTAAATTAAGCTCTCATTAATGAATTTGAACTTTTTAGGACTTCAGTTTGCAGACTTCCACCTCTTTTAAAACTGTCTATAATGTGGAGTTGCAAATATCAAAACAAAAGCTTTAGAAATTCCAGTATAGTTTGCCACAGGTGATCAAAGACTACATGAAGCCATCCAGGGGTTAAATAACACTTAATCATAGATGGGAAATCCTCCACTTTTCCTACCACAAATACTAGAAATAGAGATCCTGCCAAGTAACCTATTGGAAATTATCAATTATGAAAATGGGCTGCTGAGCTGACAGCCCTGAAGAAGAGGAATTAATGACTCTTCGGTGAACTTTGTATGATCTTCTCCCTCTAAGATGGGAGAAAAGCCATATGCTGTCTCCAGCAACTGTAATCACACCCCAATGGCCTCACTCTGATGGCAAGCAAAACTAGTCCCAGAATTTATCTAACATGTACTGTGTGCTCTTTATTAGGCACGTATTACTAATGATACCACCCAGCAAGACCTTACTTTGAAAAAAACATCCAAATATGAATGTATTCCTATAAACAATAACCATTCAGGATCATATTTTTATCAATGAATAAGTACCTTCAGCTTTTGTAATGAAGGAAAAGGGTCAATGCATCCATCAATACTCTCAATAAAGCCTCATTTCCCAACATCTCCCACTTGGTGTGCACAGAACGTGGTACACATGTGCCATGCTGCAACAAACAGAGAAGAGCACTTGTGGCCAGGGCCATTAGCCCCAAGTCCACCACACTGAGGCCTGAGGGTTTATCCTGAGCATCCCTGGTTGTAGAGTAGCACTTACCTGAGACAATAAACTTAGTATTAAAGAAGAAATGGGCAACGGAATACTATGCAGCCATCAAAAGAAATGAAATCTTGCCATTTGCAACGACATGGATGGAACTAGAGGGTAGTATGCTGAGTGATGTAAGTCAATCAGAAAAAGACAATTATCATATGCTCTCCCTGATATGAGGAATTTGAGAGGCAAAGTGGAGGACTTGGGGGGTAGGGAAGGAAAAAACGAAACAAGATGGGATCGGGAGGGAGACAAATCATAAGAGACTTACTCTCACAAAAACAAAACAAAAAAAACAAAACAAAACAAAAAAAACCCTGAGGGTTGCTGGGGTGGGTAGGGGGAGGGTGGTTGTGTTATGGACATTGGGGAGGGTATGGGCTATGGTGAGTGCTGTGACGTGTGTAAGCCTGATGATTCACAGACCTGTACCCCTTGGGGCAAATAATACATTATATGTTAATAATTTTTTTTAAAAAAGAATAAATGGGCTAACAGAGAATAAATAGCTGTATTTACAGGCCCCATTTATGATCATTTTTTACAATTATCAAAACAGCTTATAAAGTAAGATATTCACTTTCCCATTCTTGTAAGAACACACGGGATAGAAATGCTTCTTCCCTGGTGTGACTTCTTAATGGCAGAAATCCCTTAGGTCTATAAATCCTCAAGGGCTTTAGAAATAGTAGATTCCCCATAAATTTTAGTAGAATCAATAGAAAACAATTACTGGAATATGCTGTGATATAACAAGAGCGTGGCCTCAACATTCAATATGAACCAAGGCTTTCTCTCTGTCATCATGGATGCTTCTGCACTCATGTCCTCCTCTGTCTACATGGGATTCTTGTTACTCCAACACCACTTCTCTTCAGCTCCCTTTGTCCTAATCTGCAATTTCTCTTCCCTTAGACTTTCTTCTTGTTCATTTTTGTTTATCCTCAATTTTATTTTTTCCTATTTCCAGTAATTTCTTATGAAATAGATGGTAAGTAATAGATGGTTAGACAGACAGATAGAATGAAAGATAGACAATAGATATGATATTGACATCCTCTAGGTACTGTGAACCTCTTTCTTATCTAGTTCCTTAAAAAGCCTGTTCCCCTGAAATCACCAGTGGGGTTAGTGGTACAACAAGAAATAAATCTACACTTAATATTTTTATATGCCTATAGCATGCCAGGTGCCCAGCTAGTATCTCTCATAAATTAACTCATTTAATCTTCCCAATAAATCTATAGAGGAACTAATTTTATTATCTAATTTTATAAATTAGGCAAACGAAGCACAGTGAGTCTGTATAACTTACCCAAGGTTATGCAGTTAGTGAGTGGCAGGGTCACTATTCAAAATGTAGAAATGTGCCACTGTGATTAAGCAAGATTTTTATCTTATGTAAGTTAGACTCTAGAGTGCTGAAATGTCCCTCCCCA
Source organism: Lontra canadensis (assembly GCF_010015895.1). NCBI lineage: Eukaryota > Metazoa > Chordata > Mammalia > Carnivora > Mustelidae > Lontra > Lontra canadensis. The sequence goes on from NW_022631005.1 coordinate 20,614,688, forward strand.
CTTTAAGGAGCTGCTATAGAATACTTAGCATGGTGAACCCATAGTTTTAGACCAGTTTTCTCAATCTAAATGGGCTTCTGAGGCTCCTCACTTTGGGACAACAAGGGACAGAGGAGGCACTGGGGATACCTTGCTCCTCTCTGCACTATGTGTCTGAGATTTTATGCATTCCTTTCATTGTTTATATGCTAAATCCGCAGGACGTGAAAATAATCTCAACCAAGATCAACTCCTCACTCTCAAACAATTCACAAATCAGGCTTTGTGGTCTGATCTAACTTAAACAAACAAACAAAATTAACCATGATTTGAATTTTAAATTTTTTTCAACTATGATTTGTATTTTTTAGATTAATCTATGATTTGCTACATTTGGAAACATTTTATCTATGAGTTTTTAGAAGACTGGATTTTTCAGTTATATAAGGGACGTAGGTACATAAATATTACTTGGCACATAATCTTTATCTATAATCTTGATCTATACCTCTAGCTAGCAAGCTAGCTTAAAGTACAATAATAGTTAATATTCTTAATATTCCTTACCCTTAAGGAAAATGTTAGCAATTAAATGAACTTGGAATCTTTTCACAGTTCAATTACCAAATCAACTATTTAGTTGGAGAGGGTACCCTCTGTCTTGATTAAAAATCATTACTGGCCAGGAGTAAACAAGACTATTTACATTTTAGAGCAAGCATCCAGTCTATGCAAGGCGCAAAGTCTTACTGACGCTAAAGCAATTATTCTTCATATTAGACATGTAAGCTAATATACAATTCAGGAAACTAATGATTGTTCTTCCTGCAGACATTCCAGACAGGCCTTTAGCTGTGCTATAAATTGCTATCATGTCTCTAATGTGGGGTCTTTCCTCACCTAGTCCACAGTCATTGCTTTGTGCACACCTTCACCATTCCTTAATGGGATCCTTGCAATCCCACTTAATGCCATTCTTTCTCTACTATTACACTAAGACTTGGAGAGCCCTTAACTATTTGCTTATACTTATTATATTACCATTTGCACTTGTTCATCCATTCATTATTCATAGATACAAACTTTGTAATAAGAATAGTCTCAACTTTGAATAACAGATCTGCTTCTTATTGTGGCATTGCCTTGAGCAATGCCTTGAACATTTATTCTTTTTCTGTTGCCAGAGCAACCTTCTCTTTTCTCCCATCTGATCCCCTAACACCTTAAATTCTTCAATTGTTCCCCAACATCTATACAGTAAAACTTCTTATCCCTCTACTGGGTAGTCCTTATTTTCATCTAGATTTTCTCTCCTCCCTTCCTCTCCCTAATCTGTGTGCCCTGGAGGCCTGATCTATACCTGCATCATCAGCGGGCTACCTTGCCATCTGGCTTGTGGTTGGGTTTGGTAATGAGAGATAATGGCAAGATATTGCAGGTGAAAAAATAATGAATTTAGGGTATTAATTTTCCCAAGTTGTGAATTGGTTGTATTTCTCTACTGAAAAGGAGTCCTTTGTTAGTATTGCAATTACTCTCTATGGTATTGTAATCACTTTCTCCCCTTTTCTTTTCAGGTCTGTGAGTGACAACAGCACACCAATGTTGCTGGCTGAGGGATACCTCGTCAACTCACACTCACGCCTCTGTAGAGAGACCCTGCATTAGTGTACTCTCAAGTATATCATGTAAGTGTCCATTTGCTCCCTGCTAAGATCTTGAACATGGCATCCAAGGTACCACATACTCTGGTTCCCTTCCATTCCCTTCCAGCATGCCTGTTTCTTTCAAGTGCTATGTCTATTTAATACTAAATTTTTGTGCTTTTAGTGCCTCAAATAAATCATGCTTTTTTTTTTTTTTTCCAGTCACTCTATCCATTTGCTTATGTTTGCGTCCCTTTTCCTAGGGATCTCTTGCCTTCCTTGTCCATCACAATAACCACAATTCATCCTTTAGGCCACTGTTTGAAGTGCCTTTTCTGCTAGATGTCCTGGTGAGACTTGGAGAGCCCTTAACTATTTGCTTATACCTATTATATTACCATTTGCATTTGTTCATCCATTCATTATTCATAGACACAAACTTTGGAATAAGAATCGTCTCAACTTTGAATAACAGATCTGCTTCTTATTGTGGCATTGCCTTGAACAGGTTTTTCAACTTTCTCAACCTACTTTTGAAAAAGATTAATAATTCCTACCTCACAGTGTTATTTTAGGATTATTGAAAAAAAATGTATGAAAATATCTTGATACCAAATAAATGCTCCATTGGTTATAGCTATTGATATAAAATTTCCCAAACACCCAGTGAAACAAACAGCACAGAAAAATTGGTCAATAAATGTTTATTTAATGTTTGATGTTAAGTCAAAAGCAAAAAGCACATTCTTAGCTCCACAGAATAAGTAAAATAGCTGAAGAGAAACTTAGTAAGCCCACAGTCTTCATATGTATGATGTTTTGATCTCTGTAAATATTAATTTCTTTCCTCAAATCCCACTGATTGATTAATGAACTAACTATATGTTAACTTTGACAGTGCTCAAAAATTCCCATGTCTCTATTCTTCTTTCAGGTTTCAAGGCTTTCCAGCTACACACACACACACAATCAATTTTTACATATAAAGCACAAAATACCAATTAATGTTGTGATAAATAGTAAATATTTTAAATTAATTTGCTTAAATTTGAATGTCAGCTAAATGCCAACATTTTCTATTATTATGAATTTTTTATTAGAATATATTATAATCATATTTGTATTCTCAAAGGCATACTGTCCAGATGAGTGTTTGGATACCCAGTTCTGGAGCTCTTTTGATAAAGATGTTTTGCCCATCCTACCAGGACCTCTGGACAGAGATTTGGCCAGGGCCAGTGAGCCTGCTGGCTCTCATTCAATGGATCTGTTCTGGGAGCTGAAGTTCTGGGTGAAGTGAGAGCGGATCCATAGAAAAATAATTTACAATAATTGCATGGAACACTTTCCAATGAGACATGTTCTAATTTATTCTTTTGTTCTTGAAATAATGTAAAAATTTGAACTGAAGCTTCTGCATGACTGAGATTGTTGTAGAAGTGCCCATCAAAGTGAAGGAAAGTGCACTGTTCTATTTTGTCATAGTCATGATGGCTAGTGTGTCTTCTCTTGCAGAGTTGCAAATTAAAAAGATTTTTCTTCAGTGACATTTGCCTACCTGTCTATTACCCTCAAACCATTTTCCCAGTCCCCTGAGGCTACTTCTGATTGCTCAATCTATTTTTCACTTGGTATTAAACAGGGCTCCCAACACCAGCTGACACACCGTGAGACAACCTTCATTAATGGACAACAATTTGGCAAGATATAGTAAACCTGAATATGAGCTAACTCTTCCACCAACAATTCTATTTTGGGTTTCAAAACTCTCACATAAGAGAAAGGGAACCATATATAAATATGTCTTTTTAACATTTGCTGTAAAAATACAAAAATAGAAGCAACAAATGTCCCTGAGTAGTGAAATATATAAAAGGGTGTGGTGTATTCTGTACTATTTATACAACAACTACATATATCAACAGGTATGACTTTTTAAAACATCATATAAAGTAAGAAAATCAAATCTCAAAGTGATACAAATAATATCCTGTCATTAGTGGAGAATTGTAAAACCATTTAATAAACTATTATTGCTATAATATAAGAACTCAAATGGAAAGGATACAACACGTTGAACTTGGTACTTATCTCTACAAAACGGAGAAAGAAAACAGAATACAAAGGAAGTTCAAATTACTCAGTAACAATTTGTTTTTTACAACAGGCATTCATTGTATTACTCTCTATGCTAGTCTTTATATTTGAAACAGCTATAATAACCCAATCCATGAAGAAAGAATAAAATTGATTAAAAAAAAAAAAAACAGTTGCCAGCTAAAATTAATAAATTATTGAACACAAATGTTATGAGATTGGTAGTCTTAAAGACTATTCTGTCCAACCAAGGGAAACTGTGGCATTGGCTCCTGATTCCTGATTCAACCCTACCAGTATTTGTGAACTAACATGTCAGAACTGGCTAATCATAGCTCCAAAGGTTGAAAAGGAATGAATATTCATTCCCTAATTTGGTTGACAAATATTTTGTATTTGATTTCTGAGTCCATCCTCAGAATGATCACATTTGGGAATGTGCCACAGGGATTTCTATAACTACCACCACACATACACACACACACACACACACACACACACACACACACTCCTCCAAGAAGGTATAATTCTCTAGCAGATTAGCACTCAGTGAGGTGGCAGGTCATGCTCACAAGATTTGACCAAGGGCAAGGATGACTAAGTCTCAAATCTCAGGAGCCTTCTTCATGTGTTTACTGTCTCACATCTTTCACCTACATTTGCATTCCTCTGTCAATCACTGTCCTTTTTGTGACAGCTGCACAAATGTGAAAACTCATAAGTAAAATATTTGCAAACAAAATCTGACATTATAGGTATTAAATGCTTTAGAAGAATAAAATGTCATAACCAGCTATGGCTCAACTCTATGAAGTCCTTTGATTTTATTTGCTGCATGAAAGTTTAAAAGTAAAGAAAAACACTTTTATCTCAACAGATATGCCACAAGAGGATTTAATAAAATTTATCATATATTCCTCTTTAAAATCCTGATAGTTTTAAAATGGAAGGGATCTATAAGACATTAAATATGTTTCTTACAGACAAATATGAACTGAGTAAGCAAATGGGAACCAATAACATTTTATCCAAAATATGAAAAAGAGGTATTTCTATTAATATCAAACAGAAAAATACAAGTAGCTTGGCTATGTGAGAATTATATGTACATACACACACACACATGCATCCAGGGATATCTGGAAGGGAAGAGCACAGGGAAGGATAGCACTTGAAAAGGCTAGAGATTAAGTCAGAATTGTTTAGGGTGCCTGATTTGCTACTTCATGCATCATTTTGCAAGATCCTCTGAGACTTACTTTTCTAACACATAAAATGGGTAATACCAGTAATGATCTCATAGATTAAATATGAAGGTTAAATGAGAGAGCAAATGTAAGTTGTAAGTCCTTTAGCCTTGTGTAATATACAGCAAGTGTCCAATAAATACAGTTGTAATTCTGTAAATTCCAAATACATGCAGATAAATGTACATAATGGAACAAATGGACTCAGTCCATTCAAAGTCCATTTTCTCTCTTCTCTAGAATTCATAATTAATGACATTTACAATATCCTTTTACTGCTCACCAAATCCGTGTAAATTTGCATACATTTTCCAAATAGATTCTGTTAAAGGAAATGTCCTAGAAAAGTGCCTTTAAGGGTGATGGTTTAATTAACCCTTTTCTTTCTGTGTATGCAAAAATACCTCTTGCTTAATTTTGCCTGAGGGATTTTTTTTTCTTTTAGCTACAATTTCTATCCAACAAATATTCAAATGAACTTTTAAAGTTATGAGTGACAGTCTCTAGGCAAATTAGACTAGAGTACAATAATACACTTCTCTTAACACTACTATCTTCCTTTTACTTGGAGAATGAGCATGTGGGAAGGGACATAATTTCTTGAGAGAAATATAATCATGAAAATATTACCCTAATAACTTTGCCTGTGCTGCCTATGCATTTCTTATCTAGACTGGCAAGTCTGGAAACATAGGAGTTCTTTTTACTTAAAAACATGTGTCATTATATATAATATGTTTTTGGGAGGGTAACATAGCTCAAAAAAGTAAGGGAACAGAGCCATGGAAATTTTTAATTTATGGCTCAGCCATTAATCCCTGTGCAATCATCGACAAGTTGCTTAATCAGGCCCAGTGTCAGGAACCATTACAATGCACGTAAGTGTTTGGAGAAATATATACCAAAGATCAAGTTCAATAGACCAAGGGGAATCAGGACAGAATGATTAGAAATTTGAGTTTTTTAAAAGATCTGTCCCAGTACTTGCCCTTGCCTTAAAAAAGAATAAAGATTAAAAAAAAAAAAAAAAAGGAATAAAGATAGAAGTTAAAACTAATGATGGAGGTTTGAGACATGTCAAGATGATTCTTCAAATGTAATCACACATAACCTTGGGCACATTATGTAACTTTTTTGAAACTCAGTTGCTTTATTTATAAAATGCTGGCAATAATGCTTCCTTCAGAATAATTCCTATAACAATTAAACAAATTAAGTCACTTAGGTAGAATAGCTCAGGGAATGTCTCTCAGCAGATAGTTTTATTTTTATCATTAATAACAATTAAGAACCATATGGACTGCTCAAAGGAATTTACCCAAACTTATCACTGTCGCTGTCTTCAGGAGAAAATAGTCAAAATCCTGAAATACTCTATTGACTAATTAGTTTACCTATGTTTAGTTTCTGATCTAAATATGCATTTGTATATTATGTACATATATGTATATGTGTTTATATATATTCATCTATATATGGATATAAATATAGATTGGTATAAATTCATAAATATATCCTCTGTTTTGCTCTAAGGAATCTTGGACCCAAATCAGTTTTTGATGTCCTATCTTGGATAAGCATAGTAAGGCTGTAAGTGACCTATATGACTTGTCATTTGTTTACTGTGTAGGCTGGAAAAAGACCCAGAGTTTTGCTTCCTTACTTTTTCCCTATACCTCAACACTGTAAGTCTTTCACATTTTATATTCAATCTTCAAGGGTAGGAAATCAGAAAAATTGAATTACTTTTCTATTTTTTTAAGGACTTTATTTATTTGTCAGAGAGAAAGAGTACAACTGGGAGAGTGGCAGGCAGAGGGAGAAGCAGGTTTCCCACTGAGCGAGGACCCTGATGCAGGACTGGATCCCAGAACCTGGGATCATGACCTGAACCTAAGGCAGACACTTAACCAACTGACCCACCCACGCATCCCTAGAATTGCTTTTCTTAAGGCTTAGAACAGAATTGTCCTAATTTGGCCTTCTTATCTGGGTATAGATTTGTACCACACAATAACTTTATGTTTATCTGAAAAGTCGTTTAGAAGAACAAATTTTCTGAAGCATGAACAAAATATCATATACAGTTAAGAATAATAGAAAAAGAATATGCACATATCAGTGCAAGAATTCTGCATTATTTTTGACCATGTATAGATAATTTGGGTATTAGGGTTCTAACCAATAGAGAGGGAGTGTGTGTGTGTCTAGGGAGAGGAAAGAAACTAGAGAGGGATTCATTTTAAGGAATTGGCTCACAGGGTTGTAAAGGCTGGCAATTCCAAAACCTGAAACTAGAGGCTGAAAATACAGAGAATAGTTGTACCTCAAGTCCAAAGGCAGTCTGTTGGCAGAATTCCCTCTTTTAGGGAAGGTCAGAATTTTTCTTAAGGTCTTCAATTGATTGAATGAGGTCCACCATATGATGGAGCACAATCTTTATTACTCAAAGTCTACTGATTTAAATGTACATCCCAGAGCACCTGATGGCTTAGTCAGTCAGACTTCTAATTCTTGATTTTGGTTCAGGTCATGATCTCAGGTCAGGAGTTGAGTCCCACATGAGGCTCTATGCTCAGCAGGGAGTCTGTTTGAGATTCTCTCCTTCTCCCTCTGCCCCTCCCTCCACTCATATGTGTGCTCTCTCTCTCTTAAATAAATAAATGTTTGAAAAAATGTAAATCTCACCCCCCAAAAAAAGAAGTTTCGTAGAAACATCTAGAATAGTGTTTGACCAAATATCTAGGTGCTATTACCTAGCCAAGTCAACACATAGAATTAACTATTGTAATTTATTTAATGAAATATGCAGGTCAAAAAATTAAAACCCAAATTCAGCCCCAATAAAGAAATAAACTATAGGGAAAATATTAGTTCCTTTTGACTAATGTCTATTTCAAGGATGATAATATGGTAGACTACATACAAAAGGGGACTTACAACATATCTCCCCATACAAGGGATCCTGGAAAGCTACAGAGAACAACAGGATTCCAAAACCTCAAATATAATCTCAGTTGTTTCAGGAGAAAGGCCTGGTATGACTCTAAAATTTTGCTTCATGGCATTCAGAAGACTGGCCTCATCAGCTCCACCAAACTCCGGAGACAGGTTGCGTAAGAGAATTGGTGAGTCATCTCAGACCTCATACATTTCATAGGACAGAAAAATCTTCTTAAAACTAAAACTACTTACTTGATTAATTATTAATTATTGTGTGCATAGTTTGTATACTCTACAATAGTATATTGATAGAAATTATTGCAATGATCCTTATTGCAAGTTTGAGATGGAGTTTGCATGCACAACAAACCAAAGTATAGCAGACCATGCATGGTATTGATGTTAAGTGAGTTGAAAGAACTGAGCTCATTGCCAACTAAAATTAACCACCAATCTAGAACAGTCTCCACTAAGATACTTCATAGAGTAAGTGTACCCCCAAGTAGGTGCAAAAGGAAGGTAGTTTAGATAACATTAACACCTAGGCTAAGATCTAAATTTGTCCTAAGATTTTCTTGCACATTGGAAATCGAAGGCTTTTCTTTCTCTTGTATTTCAAACTATGATGCCATATTTCCATGATCATCTGAAAAGAAAGATCAGGCTTTACTTCCATTGTCAAGCTACAGAAAATAGATATGACTAATAATGACCAAACAAACCAATTAACTGAGGCTATATTTGCATGACATCTTTGGAGTTTAGGGAAAAAAAAAGAAGAAGGAGGAGGAGGAGGAGGAGGAAATGACAACAGCAGTAGCATATTTGTGATTCCCTCTCTATCCCCACATAAAGTGGACAAGACAACTAATAGTGAATGAATAAATGAATGAAATCTATGGAGAGTAACTGCCACAAAACACATTTTCACAACCACAATATTCAAGCAGGTGAAATGAATCCAGCTACAGCCACAAGACCCACATGGCAGAGGTATCTGTGAGGGAGAGAGCAGGGAGAAGAAAGAGGGTGAGTGATGCACCTGAGAGCAGAGGAGCCCTAAATCATGAACAGGCAGTTCCAGGGAATTATACTGGGCCAACATGAAAATGGTAGTTGAACCTAGGAGAGGTTTTACCCAGTCCTCCATCCAGTGAGTACAAAGGTCCTACACCCTTAAAGAGAGTGAGAAGTCTAGACCCTATGACTGGTTGAAACTGACCAGCCAAAGCTCTCTTCCAGAGCAAGGATCTAAACTGAGGAGAAACTAGCTGTGTGAAATGAAAATAGAGCAGGAGTGATAGAAGAAAAAATGTGAGAAGACACAGTGAGAGAAGGAACGAATGTGCAGATAATAGTGGCTGCACAGAGAGAGGGGGCAGAGAAGAGAACCAGGAGTCTGAGAAAGCAACATAATTTTGAACACCACACAAAATAGCAGAGAAAGAGCTCTGTGAAGTGATCAAAGCTACCCCAAATCATCTTTTCCTCTAAATTTTGGGGAAAGCTGAGTTCAAGTAAAAATGAGCAGTAGAAAAGTATCAAAATCAAATCCGAGCAGCATTGTTATAACAAAAAGAGGACAAGGAGCAGAATAAAATTCTTACAGACCATAATAGCATATACCATACCAGAAAGACATATCCAAGGAACAGAACAAAACTAAAACTGTTATAACCTATGTTTAGATGAGCTAAAAATATAAATGAATAAATACTATAAAAATTAACAAAATGATGAAATACATTAAAAAACAATGTAAATCAAAACTAGAAAAATCCAGAAACAATATGATTTAAACAAAAAGAAAAAAAATAATTCTTAACATAAATACCTAATTAGGAGGAACACAGAAAAATAAACACAGAATGTGATGACTTAAGACAGATACAAAATGAGAGTTTTTTTTAAATCAAAAATATGAAAAAACATATAAAAGATCAGACAAAATGACATTTACAATAGGCAAAATCTAATGTATAGAAATAGGAGTCTAAAGAAAATTGAAGCAAAAAAACAGAACAAAAGCTAAAATTATTAAAGCATTCATGAAATTTAAAAAAATTAAAATTCTATGTTAAAAAAATCACATTACATACCTGAAATATAATCTATTAAAATTTTGAAATTTTGGGGGGCACCTGGGTGGCTCAGTGGGTTAAGCCTCTGCCTTCAGCTCAGGTCATGATCTCAGGGTCCTGGGATCGAGCCCAGCATAAAGCTCTCTGCTCAGCAGGGAGCCTGCTTCCCCTTCTCTCTCTGCCTGCCTCTCTGCCTACTTGTGATCTCTCGCTGTCAAATAAATAAATAAATAATCTAAAAAAATTTTTTTGAAATTTTTTTAAAAGGAGAGAAAAATTATTTTCTCTGGCAAAAACAGCAAATTACTTATAATGGGAAGAAAACTAGATTATCTTTAAACTATTCAGCTGCAATACTTTGTTAGAGTAAAAGAGTTACAAAACTAAAATACTCAAAAAGTATATGAGTCATTGGTTTTATATTCAAAAATATGAGGACTTTCAGTATAATGAACATGAAATTTTATCAACATGCAAAGACTCACAGAATATTGTTTCCATGAGTCTTTCCTGAGGATTCTTACACAGATCAAATTCCATATAACCAAATGGCAAGAAATAGATGGTGATATAGTTACTTGTAGAGGTAAGACTAGAGGAGGGGTCAAAGGAAATGACAATATGATGTGGCTGTATGCTCAGACACGTGACTCTCATAGGACTATGAAAAAGTGAGTAAAGAATAGAGAATATGTATGTAAGAATGTTATATTGATAAGGATGATATTAGAATAGTTATTTTAAGGCTAACGTGTGAAGTAGAATCAAAGAATAATTCTGTTCATGTTCCTGAAAAGCAATTTTCTTAGTGTGTAAGAAAGGTGAATAATGCAGAAGAAAGACAAAGTAATACAGAAAAGATTAAGCAAAAACACTACACAGTTCTCAGTCTGATGTAGAATTAGTAGGTTGAACTCAAGAGAGTTTAACGTGTACACCTATAGATGTGAACACATATTATACACGTATATATGCATGGATAAATTTGGACATATTCTCTAGCTATAGCCACTGAAAAGGCATACCAACAATGACCAAATGCAGTATCAATAAGGATCCCTAGCACTCAGGTATCTTGTGGTCTTAAAATTTTGTTTTTCTAAGCTATGTCACAATACTATTTTCTTCTTTTGCAAATGGCCAGTTCCATACCCAAAGCAAGGAATGTACAAGATAAGCTTGAAAATTCTTATAACTGCTAAAGAGGAAACTGTCAAAGACAACTGATATCATGTCAAAAGAACTTGAGAACAAAGTGAAAGAGGCTCTTACAGGAACAGTTTGAGCCTCAAAATAGATAAGTACAATTCATTGAAATCCATCAAATATGTTTAAATCAATGATTAAAAATGGAAAAACTAACTGGTACCCTACAGAGATGATAGCAAACTAGTAAATTAAGTTAAAGGATGAAGCATTTGTCTTGCCTTTCCTATATGAAATTGGCTACTGGGTTTACAAAATTATAAATGAAGGTAAGCATTTCTATATAAAACTATTTCAGGGGCCCCTGAGTGGCTCAGTGGGTTAAGCCGCTGCCTTCGGCTCAGGTCATAATCTCGGGGTCCTGGGATCGAGTCCCGCATCAGGCTCTCTGCTCAGCAGAGAGCCTGCTTCACTCTCTCTCTCTGCCTCTCTGTCTACTGTGATCTCTCTCTCTGTCAAATAAATAAATAAAAAATCTTAAAAAAAAATAAAAAAAATAAAAAAAATAAAAACCTATTTCAACTAACACATGAAAAACAAATTTTATAACTGGAATATCACAGTTTTGCAACTCCCAATGAATAAGTACATTATTGATCATCACAACTTCTAACTACACAAAAAGAGAGACACCCAGACATTCTGTGCCCCTGACAAAAAATACACCACCAGCGGTATCATATCTGAGTCTCAGGAGACCTCTTGATCCAGCTGCCAAATCTTAGGCTACACAGTGCACTGGGACACATAGCAAAGAGTATCAGGGAAACAGAAACATCTGGACAAAAAATCTAAATTTACAAGATCAAACAATTGTGTCTAGAAATGCACATTTAGAGGGCACCTAGGTGGCTCAGTGGGTTGAGGCCTCTGCCTTTGGCTCAGGTCATGGTCCCCGGGTCCTGGGATTGAGACCCGCGTGGGCTCTCTGCTCGGCAAGGAACCTGCATTCCGTTCCCCTCTCTCTCTCTGCTTGCCTCTCTGCCTACTTGTGATCTCTGTCTGTCAAATAAATAAATAAAATCTTAAAAAAAATTTAGAAAGGCACATTTGGATAATAAACACTAAGAAGCGATTGCTGTAAGTCAGGAGAATGGTTACTTTTTAGTGAGAGAACAGAGGTTTATTGACCTTGGGACAGGCACGGGGAATGTCTTCTTGAATGACTGACAACGTTCTATTTTTGACCCCGGGACTGGGTGTAAAGGTGTTTGCCCCATTAAAATATGTATTTCTTGGGACGTCTGGTTGGCTCAGTTGGTTAATTGACTGCCTTCGACTCAGGTCATAATCCCCGGGTCCTGGAATAGCTTCCCCATTCAGGATCCCTGCTCAGCAGGGAGCTTGTTCTTCCTCTGCCTGCCTCTCTCCCTGCTTGTGCTCTCTCTTTCTCCCTCTCAAACTAAATAAATAAAATCTTTTTTTTTAAAGGAAAATAAAAATGAATCTGCTTATAGTTTATTTTCATGTAAGTCAGTGAGATTTACCCTATCTTTTCAAGATTTACTAAATTTAAAGCTGCCTAAAGCAAAGAGGGGGAATTGGTTAAATCAGGAAAGCTATTTTTTTTTAAGATAATTGACACTAGTTTGGCTTAACTTTTCACTCTATATAATTACATACTCTGATTAAACTTAATTACAGTTGAGGTAGCCTTAAATCTTTGTATCTTTTCCTGTCAGCTCAGACATAGGGGGAACAAATATTAACAAGAGAGAAAAAAAAAAAAGACATAGGAAAAGTATAGTATTATCCTAGTATCTTCTCTGGGATTCTGATTATAGCTGGATATTTAGACAAATGTATGATCAATTCTTACAAGAATAAATGTTTCTTTTTGGAAAAGAAATTTAACATAATATAAAACACTCTTTAATGAAATATTTCTGATATATGTTCCACAGAATTACATTCTAAATGAGAATTCACGTTTCAAGTCAGTACAGAAGGAAAAAACAATTTTTTTGTGGTCAAAATTAACTGCAAGACCCCATTGTGTGTTGAATTTTAAATCACCCCTCCCCCCCCAAATATCTTGAAGTACCTGTGGTACCAGTACTCTGGTACCTGTGAATGTGATACTATTTGGAAATAGGGTCTTTGCAGAGGAAATCAAGTTAAGATGAGGGCCCTAACGGAACGTGATCGTGTCTTCAAAAATAGAAGAGACAAGACACAGATAGAAACACAGACACAGAGAGAACACCATGACCACGGAAGTAGAAATTGGAGATTGGAGTGATTCATCTAAAAGCCAGGGATAGTCCAAGATGGCCAATAACACCAGAAGGTAGGAGAAAAGCATGCAGCTGAGTCCCTCCTAGAGTCTTCAGAAAGAGCATGGCCCTGCCAACACTATGATTTCAGATTTCTAGCCTCCAGACTGTGAGAGAACACATTTCTTTTGTGTAAAGACACCAAGTGCATGATACTTTGACCCCTTAGAGAAGCACTGTGTCCGAGGAGTAAGTGGGACTCCACGATGACACACATCCCACACAGGCATTTGTTTTCCCTCCAGATTGGGATAGATCACTATTTTTCCATTGAGCATTGGATCTAGTTGGCTTGTGTTTCAAAGCTATTGTGGCCAGTGCAACAAATCGACCAGGAATGTGAGGGTAAAAGGATGAAGAAAAGAACTCGAGAAGCAGAGATGGGGGCAGGAGGAGCCTGAGGAGGATGTCCAACAGTGCTGTTTATTCAAAACATTAAGGCCATATATATAGTGATGTTACAATAGGAGAAGCAATACATCTGTGTCTAGTTAAACAACCACGAGTTCCCATAAGAAGTTTCACACTTAACTATAAGCAGACCTCATGATGCCAAATGGCTGATGCCAGTACAATTGTTCTGTATTTTTTTTTAAGATTTTATTTATTTATTTGACAGAGAGAGAGCAAGAGTAGGCAGAGAGGCAGGCAGAGAGAGAGGAAGGGAAGCAGGCTCCCTGCTGAGCAGAGAGCCCAATGTGGGACTCGATCCCAGGACCCTGAGATCATGACCTGAGCCAAAGGCAGTGGCTTAACCCACTGAGCCACCCAGGTGCCCCCAATTGTTCTGTATTGATACAGCAAACCTGAAAGTAATTTATGGGCTGTACTAGGGCAGCAAGGACCAGTCATGAAGTTATGACCCCTACCAAATTGCTCTCATTTGTTTAGCAAGAGTGTGGGAAGTCACATAGGCGAGCACACAACACATAGCACAGACCCTTTCTCAGTGCTACTCAACTTTTCCTGTCCTCAACCTTTTGTTAGGTTATTCAGACTTTAAAGTAGGCACAAGTCAGGGCCTGGTTTGGTCCTCGTCTCAAGCCTTATTGCAGCCTCCCACATCTCCCCCTTCCTTTTTTAAATAAGTTAAGCATATGAATTTGTGCTTGCGTGTGTAATCGTTGCTGTCCAGTACGATTCTGTACAATGTACCATATTTTAAAAAAAGCAAGTAATATAATGAGGAGTCCAGTAAACAACCAGAATGAGTGTTACTAGTGCTGCTATTCCTGCTATCAATAGACCCAGAAAACGTTTGACTCATTTGAGCTGCAACTGTAATTCAAGGGCAAACTGATAACCATAATTAGCATACCAAGGTCCTTCTACTTCTACAGGTAATAACATATATGGAGGTTGCATAGTTACAAACACTATCATGGGACCTGTGCTTGACGAAGGCAGGGACACAGGTAGACAATTTGTTAACACACAATGGTCACAATGGATATTATACAATAGATGTCCCCCTTGGAAAGAGGTGAGAACTATTGATCCCGAGCCCACTACCAGTAAAAAAGGTCTAGGAACACAGGCCCGCAAAGTCAGATTGAAGTCTTTTGTGGCAGTATAACCACTCCTGGCTATTTGCACTCTGATTCGTCCCAGAGCAGCAACCAGTTTCCAGAGTTCTGCATGAAACATCCCTCCAGCTGTAAAGGGGGGGGGGAGACGTCTTTTTCTCTCTTCTGGCCGTTCAACATGAGGCGAGCCATCCTCTGTTGGAGATGCAAGGATACGGCACCACCTTTCTGGAAGCCAGCGTGGGGTATCCTCATCCTGAGGAAAAACACAAACAAAACCACATCCTCTGCAGAGGACAGGATCAGGCATCTAGTCTTTTTCTCCTTTTCTGAAGGTTTCCCTTCATAAACCTTCTACAACTTTCTTTTGCATTTAGGTTTTGTCCCAAGCCATTTTCTTCCAAACAACCATCTTATTTAGGACAAAATTACCTTTTATCTTTAATAAAATGTTATTTTTATCAGTCTTACAGTTAGTAGAATTTTGTACTCTTAGAAACACCTTAATCTCTAGGAAAGACTAAGTATTAACCAATTGTTTTGCTAACAGATTTTAACAAATAACACGAGCTTATTTGACATTCAGTGAACTTTGATAAAATAAAAGCTTCACATTTACTGCTGTAACTTCAAAGACATGTCTATCTTAATTAAACCAACAAACTTAACTTAGTTTCAATACTGACTTACGTTCCACCTGGGCCCACTCCAATTTGAATGTTTACCTGAGACACGAGTGGGGAGATCTGGAGTGGGGGTCATTAGGTCCAGGGGGTGCTCTTCTTGCTCCTTGACAGTGAAGAGAGAAGGAGCCGTGGTGCATGATCTAAAGGCTAGTCATGCAGGCTGCACACACGTTGGTGCAGAAACAGGAGAAGGGGGAGACAGAAGAAACAAAGTGCTGCTAGGAGGTAGAGAAAGGATTCCCAGTTTTAGAGCTCATCAGCTCCGAGAGAGGAACAGACGCCATGCTTTCCCACCAGCAAGGGGGGAGGGGTTAAGCAGTCCAAGTGGGGCCAGAGAAGACAGGGAAACTTCCCCAAAACAAAGAGAGTTTCGGCAGCTGCTTGGGAATATTCCCTACAGTCTCTGTCTCGAGTTAGACTAACCCCAGTTGGCTCCAGTTATAGCCATTAACACTGGAATTGAGTGAGGGAGAAGCCCCCATGTCTATTAGGAAAAGAGAGAGATAAAGTCAGAGTCCCCTTTGCTAGGGATGGCCCAGCAACCTAGGTTTACTAGAAGAAGGCTTATTTACATAATTACCTGCAAGGTCCTTTTAGAGACCTTGGACCTTTTTTGCTTCATAAGGGCTTACAAAGCAGTCATAAAGAAGACCTGTTCCATAGACTGCAATTGCCCCATGTTATTTTACTCCTGCTATCACCTATCAACCCGGGCTCCTCTTACCTGTCGGCAACTACTTGCCTGTATGTGCACTCCCTTGAAATGTTCTCAGGTCCCTGTTCAGGCGCCACTTGTTGTGGCTGGCATGACAAGTCGACCAGGAAAGTGAGGGTAAGAGGATGGAGAAAAGAACTCGAGAAGCAGAGAGATGAGGGCAGGAGGAGCACTGAGGAGGATGTCCAACAGTGCTAAGTTTATTCAAAGCATTAGGGCCATATATATAGTGATATTACAATAGGAGAAGCAATACATCTGTGTCTAGTTAAACAACCACGAGTTCCCATAATAAGTTTCACACTTAACTATAAGCAGACCTCATGACGCCAAATGGCTGATGCCAGTACAATTGTTCTGTATTGATACAGCAAACCTGAAAGTAAATTATGAGCTGTACTAGGGCAGCAAGGACCAGCCATGAACTTATGACCCCAACCAAATTGTTCTCATTTGTTTAGCAAGCGTGTGGGAAGTCACGTAGGCGAGCACGCAACACATAGCACAGACCCTTTCTCAGTGCTACTCAACTTTTTCCATCCTAAACCTTTTGTTAGGTTATTTGGACTTTAAAGGAGGCACAAGTCAGGGCCTGGTTTGGTCCTCGTCTCAAGCCTTATTGCGGCCTCCCATACGATGCCAAGGGGGATGAATGATAGGGAGATATTTGTAAGCACTAAAATCTCCCTTAATACAGTGATCTGTACACACTCTGAGAGGTATCAGGGAACACAGACCAGCTGGGGAAGGACATTGATTCATGTTTCTTTTCTTTTTTTTTTTTTTTTTTTAAGATTTTATTTATTTGACAGAGATCACAAGTAGACAGAGAGACAGGCAGACAGAGAGAGAGAGAGAGAGAGGAGGAAGCAGGCTCCCTGCTGAGCAGAGAGCCCGATGTGGGGCTCGATCCAAGGACCCTGGGATCATGTCCTGAGCCGAAGACAAAGGCTTTAATCCACTGAGCCACCCAGGTGCCCTGATTCATGTTTCTCCTCATGCTTGCTCCTGGTGACTAGAGAAAGGACAGGCTGAATCGCCTGTACTCAGAATGTTCATGTCCACTCTCTCCCATCTAGGCTGTGTAGCGGAATTTGCACAGGTGATATCTGAAATACACACATTATTTTGTACTTTAGATTTCTTTAATTTTAGTTGTTTCTGAAAAATGTGATTTATTACATGGCTTCAGTTTTCAGGGTTTCAAATATATGTGATTTATTGCCCTTTAATCTGCCAAAAATTAATTTTAAATACACTGTATTCAATATGTAAATATTATAGAAAATTTTTTTTCCTGCTCTTTAAATTATTGTACTTGGTTTACTGAGTATAGACTTGTGGTACCTTTGAAAAAATAATGCATATGAATTTAACCTACTCTTAAATCTGTTTAAACTCAATTATAAATGGAGCTAGGAACCGTGTATCTTTAAGGAACTTGCCATATTTGTATCTCATATGGGAAAAGACAAAACTTGGAGCAAAAACTAACTATGAAATAAAAAGAATGGTTTTAAAACCTGCTTGCTGAATAAAAAGCCTCCATTATGTCACTCTTTTATGGCAATTGCTCTTTTTACAAAAGAAAGAGTCCAGGAAATATTTTTAAAAGAAACTATTCTTTAACTGCTACAGGAACAAGTGAATGGGACTGCTGGTGTCCCCTCCAGCATCAGTTTATAGAACAGAAACACATACACCAAACTCCAGAGCCAAGGTTCATACTTAGAAGCAGAAACAACGAGGAGCTTTGATTCTTCATTTCCTTGTGAAGCAAGCAGATCCCAGCAGAGGCAGAAATGCGGGTGCCACGGTGTATGGCCCATAGTTGCGGCTTTTGTCCTCTTTGTGCAGGACCTCTTGGGGCAGGTTCTAGGACAGTCTCTACATAAAAACTCCATTTTTGTGCTCTTAGAAATGAATTCTACTTAAACTGGCAGTGATAAGATGTGAAAATGTATTCACCTTTCCAAACACAAGCTCAAACTGTAAACTTGACCAGCTGTCAAGCGAGTGCCACTGCCATGATGCTCCAGCTTTCACAGCAAGCCCTGAACAGTTATTTCATGATCCATTCCCGCATGCCTCTCTTCCCTTCTTGTCAAAGTAAGCAGGAAAAGCTAAAGAAAAATGGGGGATTTTACTAGTCAGTTACATCTTCCATGCTTTTACTTGCAAATGGAGTCAACCACGTTCAACTTTCCAACAAGGTGGAATTTAATTTACCACTTTGTTTATTTTGTTCTAAAGACCCTTCTGATGCAGCTAATAATTAACAGATTAATTTCAGATGTCCCCACTTTTCCAGCCTCTGAATTACACTTAATTTAATTGTTTAATAATCTGTGCATTCATGCATGAGAAGTTAATACTCAACTGCATTAGGAGAATTCGTATGTGTGCTTTATAGTGTAGCTTATTTACAGGGGAAAGCTGTTCGAAATTTCTCAACATTAAATGCCTTCATTTACCATCTGACCATGCTTGTTGCCATATAAATATTGTCTATATTTTACCCCATTTTAATATATGACTCCTAGATGCATATACCCAAAGGGATTTATTAGGAAGGGTACATATATAACCACATCATCCCTTCAAGCTTTAATGAATTTCAGCAGAAATTAATTTTTAATGGACTATTGCTTGGTGGCATATTCTCCCCTTTTCCTAGCACTCCTGGAAATCCATAAAATATAGAACAAGTTCTCTCCTGCACGGTTATACTAAGAAGTTTAATTAACAGAAAATACTACATAACATATATATCCAGTATTAAGTGTCCAGGTCTTTATTACCTCTCTTCTGGAAGACTATAAAAACCTCCTAATGTTCCCTCCACCTCTGGTGGCTCTTTTCTCTGTGCCCTGACACAGCAATCACATTCATCTTTTTAAAGCACAAGCCCTTCAATGTGTTCCCATTGTTGAGGAGATTAAATAAAATTCTAATTAAGTGCTTGGATGTTGAGAAATCCTGTGAAAAATTTACTCCACAAAATCCATTTCTCTCACCACCTGGAGGCTTTTTTTCTGTTATTTGCTTTTTCATTTTCATTTTTTTGTCTCTTTTATTTTTCCTTCCTATTGTAGAACTCCACCAGAGAGGCCACCTTCATTTTTCTCCAAGGCCGAAACTGGATGCATCTACATTAAAAAAAAAAAAAAAACCAAACACCTCTTTTACTCTTTACTTCACACAGCAAGGTCACTGAGCCCTGGAGGGAAGCAGAAAACACTGCCTACCTCCTGCCACCTGTCGTAAGAAAGCAAGTTGTAATCAGCCACAGGGGCTGCGGTCTCCAGCACCTGGGGTCAGGCTGCCACGCGGACTCTCAGTCCTACAGATTCTGCCTTCCCTGTGAAGCCCACACACACATGTCCAAGCTACAAGGATCCCAGGGTGGATATTTTCCCGGAAGCCGCCACACATTTCTACTTTCCCAGTTAGGATCTTAGGTTATACGGGGAGGGCTTTCCGCCGCTCAATGTTTACCTTTTTAACTTGCAGAGATGCTTTTGTCTGCCCAGTTTCTAGCCTCACTCCTCCTCCCTGTGTATCCTTGCATAGATGTGGGTGCTGAAAGAGAGACGGACAGGAAAAGCACACACAAAATACATATAAATACACCAGCAGGAAACAAGTCTTAGTTTAACACCAGAACTTAATTCACTAGCACATTGACACAAAAATGTAAAGTAGGCAGAGATTTGTTTTCTTCGCCTCTCTCGTGTTCTTCTCTTTAGAGCAGGCAACCTCTGTTAGAGTTTACAGCGTCTGCACCTCCTCGAACTCACAATGAGGCAGCTCATGGAGGCCTGTTTCCTACTAGCATCTCCTGTCATCCTTCATCTTAATTCAACTGAGCAGCCCTTTACAGAGATTCCATCTTGAAAGACATGCGGGTGTCTCTAAAAGGAGAATAACAAGCATAGCACTCCTGTGAGGGAGAACTTTCTTGTAGGAGGGAATTTTAAGTCAAGCCACGTCTGACAAAAGTTTGATTAGAAAACATTCAACACAACCTCATGTCAACACGAGAGGGGGGCTGGGCACACCATAAACAAATGATAAGAGAACAGAACAGGCAGTGTCTTCTTCATTTAAGGAGAAAAAAAAAATGTTGAGACTAAATCAATGATTTTGTGGCTATCCAGAGCACTCAAATAAGTTTAAGTAAGTCCTACTCAAACAGTAGCCTAAACTCTACTGTGAAGGGTTGATGTCATAGTCTTGGATTTAAGTCTCAACTTCACTACTCTTAGGATGCATTGTTATCAGCAAGCTGTTTAGCTCACTGAGATTTAATTTCCTCTTTTATTTAAAAAAAAAGTATACCTTATTTATAAAGTGTGTTTACTCTGGATTGATGAAAGTATGACATTGGTTTTCAGACTAGGATATGCTTAACTCTTTGGTACAGCATAAATGTATTAGGGGTTCCACAAAAATTGGATTCATGTTTTGTTTTATAATATATTTCACACTAGAAGAATAAGAACAGCAATTATAATGCTGATGGTAATTATAATAATTATAATGATAATGACGATGGTAATTCAAATCACATATATGTAAAATGCTGACATTAGAACCTGAGTCATATGAATAATGAGATACTACTTTCTCAATTAATAAAACAACTAAATAAACTGGACAGAAATATAGAAATGGTGTCAAATTTGTGTATTTTTATTTCTTACTATGCTCATGCAACAGGCTTGGGTTAGGTTTGGGGGGGTGGTGCAGGATACAAAACCTTTTGGAGGCCTCCCTTTTTTCTCTTCTAACTTTTCTCAGTGAATCAATCAGTTATGAAAAGTCTGCGTTACACATTTCCTGGAGCTCCTCCTTCCATTCATCCTTTTGATTTCATTCATTTCATTTCATTCATCTGTTCATTTGCTGGTTATGGCCCCACACCTTCATCAGAAGAATTTCAATCACTGCAGTCTTGCGGCTTCTTCATTTTCTCAACTTCTCGATTCTTTGTTTTTCCTTTATGTTAGTTGCCCAGTCTTTGCTTTATACCTTGAACCTTCTCATCTCTTAGAATGATCCACTCCAAAATCTTCAATTTTGAAATGATCATTATTGACCACCCTTCTATCATTTACACTGAACCTCCTTTTTAAATCCCCTCAATATGTCCTCTTCTTTCTCAGTACCTTCATGCCCTTAGAATGTTATATTCCCATTTCTACCTTCTTGTGTCTTTACATGACCATTTTTCCATTCTTAATAATTTTAGTAATGTTCTGTGACCCTTTAAATTTATTCCTTCCTTAGGATTATTTTGACAATCTGAAACTCTGAGACCTCACCATTTTCTTTGTTTTTCTTTTTCTTCCAAGTTTTTATTTAAACTCCAGTTAGTTAACATACAGTGTAATATTAGTTTTGGGTGTAGGATTTAGTGATTCATCACTTACATATAACACCCAGCACATAGCACAAGTGTGCTTCTTAATACCCATCGTGCGTTTAGTACATCCTCTTACCACCTCCCCTCCATCAACCCTCAGTTTGTTCCCTATAATTAAGAGTCTCTTATGGTTTGTTTGCCTCTCATTTTCCCCTGTTCTCCTATGTTCATCTGTTTTTGTTTCTATTGTATCTGTTTATATTCCACATATGAGTGAAATTATATGATATTTGTCTTTCTTAAGCTGACTTATTTCACTTAACATAATACACTCTACATCCATCCACATCAATGCAAATGGCAAGATTTCATTCTTTTTGATGGCTGAGTAATATTCCATGGTGTGTGTGTGTGTGTGTGTGTGTGTGTGTGTGTGTGTGTAGATAGATACTAATAGATATTTAGGCTCTTCATATAAAGAAATTATCCATCTATTGTGGATAATGCTGCTATAAACATCAGGGTGCCTATGCCCTTCAAATCAGTCTTTTTGTATACTTTGGATAAATACCTAGTAGTTCAATTACTGGTTCATATGGCATCTATTTTTAACTTTTTGAGGAACCCCCATACTGTTTTCCAGAGTGGCTGCACTAGTTTGTATTCCCACCAACAGAGTAAGAGGGTTTCCCTTTCCCACATCCTTGCTTACATTTGTTGTTTCCTGTGTTGTTAATTTTTGCCATTCTGACAGGTGTGAGGTGATATCTCATCATGGTTTTGATTTGCATTTCCCTGATGATGAGTGGTGCTGAGCATCTTTTCACGTGTCTGTTATCCATCTGGATGTTTTCTTTGGAAAAATGTCTATTCATGCCTTCTGCCTGTCTCTTAACTGGAATATTTGTTTTTGGGTGTTGAGTTTGATTAAGTACTTTATAGATTTTGCATACTAACCCTTCATTGGATATGTCATTTGCAAATATCTCCTCTCATTCCATAAGCGTTTTAATAATACTGTCCTTCCAGTCCATAAGCATGGAATGTTTTTCCATTTCTTTGGGTCTTCCTCAGTTTCATTCATAATTGTTCTATAGTTTTCAGAGTATAGATCTTTTACCACCTTGGTTAGGCTTATTCCTAGGTATCTTAATGGTTTTTGTTGAGATTGTAAATGGAATCAATTCCTTGATTTCTCTTTCTACTGCTTCATTATTGGTTTATAGAAATGCAACTGATTTCTGTATGCTGATTTTGTATCCTGAGACTTTACTGAATTTGTGTATCAGTTCTAGCAATTTTGGGGGGAAGTCTTTCAGGTTTTTTACAGAGTATTATATCATCTGCATATAGTAAAAATTTGACTTCCTCCTTGAAGATTTGGGTGTCTTTAATTTCTTTTAGTTGTCTCATGTCTGAGGAAGGACTTTCAGTATGACCATAGAGGAAAAGCTCTCAGTTGTTTCCCATTGAGGATGATATTGAGTGTGGGTCTTTCAAATATAGCCTTTATCATCTTGAAGTATGTTTCCTCTATCCCTACTTTGTGGAGGGTTTTTATCAAGAACGGATGTTGTATTTTGTCAAATGCTTTTTTCTGCATCTATTGAGAGGATCATATTGTTCTTATCCTTTCTTTCATTAATGCAGTGTGTCACACTGATTGATTTGTGAATATTGAACCACACTTACAACCAGAAGCAAATCCCACTGATAGAAGTGAATGATTCTTTTAATGTAGTATTGGATTCGATTTGTTACTATCTTGTTGAGAATTGTTGCATCCATGTTCATCAGGGATATCGGCCTGTAATTCTCTTGTTTAGTGGGGTCTTTGGTTTTAGAATCAAGCTAATGCTGGCCTCACAGAATAAATTTGGAAGCTTTCCATTCTTTTTTATTTTTTGGAGCAGTTTGAGAAGAATAAGTATCAAATCTTCTTTAAATGTTTGGTACAATTCCTCCAGGAAGCCATCTGGCCCTAGACTCTTGTTTATTGGGAAATTTTTGATTACTGATTCAATTTCTTTGCTGGTTATTGGTCTGTTCAAGTTTTCTTCCTTTCTGTTTCAATTTTGGTAGTTTATATTTTTCTAGGAATTTATCCATTTTTTCCAGATTGCTCAATTTGTTGTCATATAATTTTTCATAATATTCCCTTATAATTGTATTTCTGTGATGTTGGTTATGATCTCTCCTCTCTCATTCAGAATGGATTAAAAAAAAATCTATATGCTGCATATAAGAGACTCATTTTAGACCTGAGGATACTTGCAGATTGAAAGTGAGGGAATAGAGAATCGTTTATCATGCAGTTGGACATCAAAAGAAAGCCAGAGTAGTAATACTTTTATCAAACAAACTATATTTTAGACCAAAGACTGTAACAAAAGATGAAGAAGGGCACTATATCACAATAAAAGGATTGATCCAACAAATAGATCTAACAATTGTACATACTTATGCCCTTAACTTGGAAACACCCAAATATATAAGACAATTAATAACAAACATAAAGAAACTCATTGATAATAATACAATAATAATAGGGGACTTTAAAACCCCACTTACAGCAATGGACAGATCATGTAAGCAGAAAATCAACAAGGAAACAATGGCCTTGAATGATATACTGGACCAGATGGATTTAACAGATACAGTCAGAACCTTTCATCCTAAAGCAGCAGAATATATAATCTTTTCAAGTGCACGTGGGACATTCCAGAATAGATCACATAGTGGGTCACAATTAGGCCTTAACAAGTACAAAAAGATTGAGATCATACCATGCATGTTTTTAGACCACAATACAATGAAATTTGAAGTCAACCACCAGGAAAAAAAAAAAAAAAAAAAAAGGAAAATTACAAATACATGAAGATTAAAGAAAATTCTACTGAAGAATGAATAGGTCAACCAGGAAAATAAAGATGAAATAAAAAGAAAATACATGGAAACAAATGACCATGAAAACACTATGGTCCAAAACCTTTGAGATGTAAAAAATAGCCATAAAAAGGAAATATATAGCAATGCAAGCCTACCTCAAGAAGCAAGAAAAGTCTCAAATACACAACCTAACATTATACCTAAAGGAGTGAGAAAAGGAACAGCAAAGGAAGCCTATATCCAGCAGAAGAACTGAAATAATAAAGATTAGAGCAGAAATAAGTGATACAGAAACAAACAAACAAACAAAACAATAGAAATGAAAATGAAACCAGGAGCTGGTTCCTTGAAAAAAATTTATAAAAATCTTTTTGTAATAAGCCAGACTTAACAAAAAGAAAAGAGGAAAGACCCAAATAAATAAAATCACCAATAAGAGAGGAGAGATTTTTCCTTTTTTATGCTCTTGGTCAGCCAAGTCCACCAGGAGAAAATGGCAAAATAGCTAAACTATTGCTATTAAAAATTATGATATAAAATAGGAGTTGTAGATTCAAGGGCCTGCATTATTGAGAAGACAACATAAGTAAAACTACTTAACACAACATTATGAAAACAAAAATGGAGATTGATGATAAATGATAATGGTTTATCTAAGTGTAAACAGATTCATACTTCACTGTAAAGATAGAAACTATCTCCTTAATTTCTACATTTCTAGCACAAAAGGTCTGTATATTTTCCTTTGTTGTAGGGATATGAGAAAGAACATTCCTACTATGCTTCAATTCTATCACCTACATTGATATCTCAATTCTAATTTTAGAATATTGTTCCATCAGTTATACCTTATCACTATTTGTAATCATCTATTCTTATCTAATATAGCCTTTCTCTCTGCCTACGAACTTATTCCTAAAAGATTCATCTTTATTTCACAACACATCCCTTTTGTTGACTTTGCATTGAGATATAGTGAAGGAGTAGTTCTCATTCTTGGGTTAAAGATACCGTATCTGGTACTGAATACAATACCTCATTAAGTTTATGGTAGTTAGTTGATATTTACCATCATCCATCTACCTGTTGCCAAAAATATACTGATGTGTTAAATGGGAAATATGATGGGAGTCATCAGCCTGAATCCTTTAGTATTTAAGGATAGCACTAATCTCTACATTTCTACACAGGACTGAAGTATTGATTCTGATTTACTATCTTGACTTGAAGTGTGGGCAGATTTTAGAATTTTCCACTTTGCTCTTTCTAACATATCAGTTGTTACTCCACAGGTCAAGAAATCCAAGTAAGTATTTCACCAACTGCTAAATATATCCATCTCCATAATGCATTTGAAAGTGTGGGGGAGAGAAGAGGCAAGATGGCAGAGGAGTAGGAGACCTAAATTTCATCTGGTTCCAGAAATTCAGCTAGATAGTTATCTAACATTCTGAACACATACAAACTCAACAGGAGATTGAAGAAAGAATAATATCAATTCTAGGAATGGAAGAGTGACCACTTCTTGGAAGGTAGGGCATGAGAAGTGAATCTGAGGCGATATATAGAAAGATAGACTGCGGAGGAAGGGGCTGGCTTCTGGCAAGCAATAGAGCAGCGGAACACAAAATTGGAACTTTTAAAAGTCTGCTCCATTGAGGGACACCACTCCAGGGGCTAAGTGGGGGGTGGATCTCTCTCTGGGACAATGTAGTCTCAGGTCCCTCAGGGTCACAGAAAGACCAGGGGTGCCTGAGTGTGGCAGAGCTCTCAGGTATCAGAGTGGGCAAGCTGGCTACAGAGACGGAGGCAAGGAGTGCTATCAGCTCAGGGTTGCCACAAACCATGATTTCTGGCACAGTCAGGCTACTGTCCTTCAGGCAGGGACCCCACAAGTGGTAGATCCAGGGAAACTCACTTCCTCCACCAGGAGGAGCAGTGTGGGAGCATGTTGCAGTAATCTGCTGAGTTTGGAGACTCCAAACGGGGCTGTGCGCTAGAGTTAGAAACACCCGGTCATAGGCCAGGTGAGCTCAGAGTTCGGCAGAGACCAGGGACACAGAAGGGATTGACTGCTTTTCTCTGAAGGCACACTGAGGAGTGGGGCCCTGAGCTCTTGGCTCCTCTGGGACAAAGATTTGGAGGCCTCCATCTTCATTCTCCTCCTACAAAGCTGTACGGAAAGCGTTCAGGGAACAAAAGCTCCTGAGAGTGAACCTGAGCAAATTACTTAGCCTGGCCCCTGGCAAGAGCAGTGCAATTCCGCCTTGGGCAAAGACATTTGAGAATCACTGCAACGGACCCCTCCTCCAGAAGATCAGCAAGAACATGCAGCCAAGACCATGTTTACCGATCAATGAGAACTATAAAACACCAGTGATAGAGGAATACAGCACATAGGAATCATGGCTTTTTCTCCATGATTCTTTAGTCTTTAATAGTTAAATTTTTTAAATTTTTTTTTCTTATTCTGTTTTTTTTAAATTTTCCCCTTTCTTATTTTAACCTCTTTTAATGATTTTATCTTAACAATAGCTTTCTAAAAGTCTTTTTAAATTTTCATTATTATAGTCATATTCTATCCCTTCACTGTATTTAACCTTATTTTTTGTATACATATAACTTTTTCTTTCTTTAAAACTCTGGGATTACAGTTTCTTCTAACAGATCAAAATATACCCTAAATCTAGCATATTGCTTTATTCTAGTCTCCAGCCTGATCACATTTTTTTCTTTTTTTAACCAACTTCTTATCAATTCCTTTTTTAGAATCTTTTTAAATTTTCATCTTTACAGTCATATTCCATCCCTTCATCATGTTTACCCTATTTTTGTGTATGTATATGTAAGTTTTTCTTTCTTTAAAATTTAGGGAAGTAGTTTCTTCTAATGGACCAAAAGACAACCGACAGAATGGGAGAAGATATTTGTAAATGACATATCAGATAAAGGGCTAGTATCCAAAATCTATAAAGAACTTATGAAATTCAACACCCAAAGAACAAATAATCCAATCAAGAAATGGGCAGAAGACATGAACTTTTCCAAAGAAGACAACCAAATGCCCAACAGACACATGAAAAAGTGTTCAACATCACTTGGCATCAGGGAAATCCAAATCAAAAACACAGTGAGATACCACCTCACACCTGTCAGAATGGCTAAAATTAACCACGCAGGAAGTGACAGGTGTTGGCAAGGATGGAGAGAAAGGGGAACCCTCCTACACCATTGGCAGGAATACAAGCTGGTGCAGCCACTCTGGAAAACAGTATGGGGGTTCTTCAAAAAGTTGAAAATAGAGCTACCCTACAACCCAGCAATCACACTATTGGGTATTTACCCTAAAGATACAAACATAATGATCTGAAGGGGCACATGCACTCAAATGTCTATAGCAGCAATGTCCACAATAGCCAAACTGTGCAAAGAACCTAGATGTCCATCAACAGATAAATGGATAAAGAAGATGTGGTATATATATACAATGGAATACTATGTAGCCATCAAAAAACCTGAAATTTTGCCATTTGCAATGACGTGGATGGAACTAAAGGGTATTATGCTAAATGAGATAAGTCAGTCAGAGAAACACAATTATCATATGATCTATCTGATATGAGGAATTTGAGAGGCAGGGCAGGAGTTTTGTGGGGAAAGGGAGGGGAAAATGAAACAAGATGGGACTATGGAGGGAGATAAACCATAAGAGACTCTTAATCTCAGGAAACAAACTGAGGGTTACTGGTGCACTGGAGAGGGATGGAGTGGATGGGTGATGGATATTGGGGAGGGTATGTGCTATGGTGAGTGCTGTGAATTGTGTAAAACCGATGAATTACAGACCTGTACCCCTGGGGCAAATAATACATTATATGTTAATTAAAAAAAGGAAAGAAAGAAAGAGAGAAAGATAGAGAGAGAGAGAAAGGAAAGAAAGAAAGAACAAAAAAAGAAAGAAAGGAAGAATCCCAATACTGCAGAGAAGGAAAAAGGTTAAGTGGCTAGGGTGGGATGCCAAATCTTAACAATTGATTGATTGATTGATTGTTGATTTTTAACTATATCAGAGGCTCTAGATTACAAAATCAAGTTGGGACCAGAGTGTTAAGAATTCTAAATGACAGTAGAGAATTTTGGCTTTATACCATATAGATTCTGAGGGGCCACAGAAGATTTCTCAGCAGGAGTGAGTTTTGAATCACATTTTTATTTCAGAGAGAATTCAGAACCTTTTGAGTAGATTCACTGGACTTATAATCAAAAGTTGTAATTCTAATGATAATAAAAATGTATTGAGCATTAATTATGTACTAGGCATGTAGAAGGAGGAAAAACTGTATTGCATTTTGTTTTTAGAAAATAAACTGTTATAACTAAAAAAAAAAAGAAAGAAAGAAAAGAAAAAGAAAAAAGAAAGAAAGAAAGTCTGGAGGAAGTCACCATGAAGTGGGGCTGTGCGATCATTGGAATCAGTTTAAAATGTATTTTTCCTAAGCGTGTATATTTTCTGAATTTCATAAGGCCTGTGAGTTATGATGGACTTTTTGAAATTTCTGGTTTTACTGTCAACTAAGACCTTGTATTAGATATTCCCCTTTCTTCAGTGTACAACGACTTCAGCAAATGACCACAGATTCCTTTGAAAAATAAGTAAGTATTATTTTTGTATACATTAATGTGGTAAGGCAGAGTCTCTTCTTCAGGACACCTAGATTATCCTTCAATTGATGAGTTCTGTCTAAGAACTAAGGTTGATCAGGAAATTAGGAAAAGGACCACAATTTTGTATTAATAGATTGACATCAGCTTTCAACTTAATAAATCTAGATTTTGACTTATACAAAGCAAGCATTATCTTAATTGACTATCATCTATCCCATGCCTAGGAATACCACATTTGTTATCCTTTGTATGAATACCTATAAGTTAAGGTGGTCTGGTAGCCACTCAAGCCTATGGCCCATGATGGTGACCACATACATCTTGTCCCTGATGGTTGAGTGTTGCCACCTGTTCTGCTATTTTGGAATCCTGGACTACAAACCTCACTAACAATAGGAAGTATAGGTCTGTAACAGCATCTCTGAAGTTAACTCGGGCCAATAGAGAACAATTATCATTATTATTTCCAGTATTAGTATCCCTTCATAAGTTCATTCTTTATTGACTTAATGAAGGAAAGTTGGGTCCTTCTGAGAAAAGGGTCAATGATAGGTGCTTTGATCTCACATAATAAATCCATTCTAACACAACCTCCTATTGGTTTTCTGATCCCTCCCTCAATATCCAGCCAAGGTAATTCAGGTATCTCCAATACTCTCTAGGTTATTATTGTGTCCACACTTCAGGAATTCATCCTAGTCCTATATGAGGACCAGTCTCAGGTAACTTAATAGATGCTAAATCCTGTTTCATTGGAGAACACTATTAAGGAAATATGTCCTCTCAGCCTTATATTTCATTGTCATTTAAACATCACCATTTATACAAGCATTCCCCTGCTTTCCGCAGGTATGTCTTAGCCTACTTGGGTTAACTTGAGAACTGTGGCACTGAAGGTAGGCAGGAGTGATCATGAGGAGAGTAAGTACTATCTTAAAAGTCATCCATATCAGATGGGGTCTTTTATTATCTCCAGGCCAAGGAAGGCTGATCTCACCTAGTGAGTGGAGATGGGAGATCTATGTCTGTAAGCCTGGAAAACTCATCAGTTTCTGAGAGTTCAAAGTTCTCAGGGGCAGTAATTCATATGCCCCCATCTCAGGTCATAAGGGCACAGTTTTTTTCTTACTAGGAATCCTAGGTGACAGTTCAATCTCTTTTGCAAGGTCTACCACACTTACAGTTAAATTCTAGGCCTTATTTTAGCAGTCTGCAATCCAGCTGTAGAAGACATGGATAGCTCTGAATATTGCCATGAGACTTTCACAGTGTGCCCTGAGAAATAGCTGGCTGAACCAACTTTGTTATTGTTTTTCTTCAAGACACTAGTGCAGTTAACAAAGGTCAGGCAACTTGTAATTATCTTTGTTATTATTCTTGTAATTACCTTTGCACCCATAGATGTCAAAGGCTAACAGTTTGGCCTATGACAGTTCTTCTTCAGGTGAATGGATAAAGAAAATGTCACACACAGACACAATATTATTCAGCCATAAAATAGAAGAAGGAAATCCTGCCATTTGTGTGTGTGTGTATGTTTTTTGCTTTTTTGTTTTTTTAAAGATTTTATTTGACACAGAGAGAGCACAGGCTGGGGAAGCAGAAGAGGGAGAAGCAGGCCTCCCTCTGAGCAGGGAGCCCAATGTGGGGCTCAATCCCAGGACCCTGGGATCATGATCTGAGCCAAAAGCAGACGTTCAACAACTGAGCCACCCAGGCACCCCAAATCCTGCCATTTGTAACATGGATCAAACTAGAGGACAGACATCATGCTAAGTGAAATAAGCCAAACACAGAAAGATGAATACTGTATCACCTCATTTATGTGAAATCTTAAAAAGTCAAATTTATAGAACCAAAGAGTAGAACTATGTTTGCCAGCAGGTTGGGAGTAAAGGAAATGGGGAGATTTAGTCAAAGAGTAGAGACATTCAATTATAGCATGAATAAATTTTGGGGAGCTAATGTATAGCTTTGTAACTATACTTAATAATACTGCCTTATATACTTGCAAATTGCTAAAAAAAAGTCAATCAACAGTGTTCTCAGCACACACACATAAAAGTAGTAACTATGTGAGGTGATGTATGTGTTAATTACCTTGATTATGGTAATCATTTTACATTGTACAGATGTATCAAATTACCACATTTGTACACCTTAAATATACATAATTTTATGCATCAATTATATTTTAGTAAAGCTGGAAAAAATAAAATAAAAACAGTGGCTTTAGGTTCCCTCTTATCCTTTTCTCCTGTAAGTTCACTTTTCTTCCAACCAGCTAGATACATTTTTCATGTATAAGTTCCCTCAATCTTATTATGTTATGTCTCTAACCTCTCTTCCCTGTTATTCTCAAACTTCAACTATCACCTATTAATCTATAATTCAATGCTCTGGACTTGAATCCTTCATTTTCACCTTCTAGACATCTCCAGTGAGAAGTGCCAAAAGCAACACAAGCATGGCTTGTCCAAAATATGTCCATCTCAGAACAGCTCATTTTTCTGACTTCTTATTTCTGTCTGAGGCAACATCTCTCAATTCTCAATATTGACATTCCTCTCACTGACCCCTTTCCCCTTATCCCATAAGTTTCCAATTGCTCTCTCCTCTAGAGTGTATTTCTGTTAAGTCTTCCCTCACTTCTCATTTCTGCCTTCGTCCATTCCTGTTCAAGTCCTCGCTTCATCCAATTAGGAGAGTTGTTTCAACTCTATCTCTCTTCCTAATTTGTCTCACACAGGGCTAGCATGTTGTTTTCTTCTTGGATACATCTCTGCTTCAGATACAATTTTCTAGAATGCTTTGGATGACTACCCAATAATAATAGCTAACATTTACATAATAGTTTCTAAATACACACACAACGCTCCCAGGTACTGTTCTATGGTCTTTGTATTTATTAACTTATTTGATCTCCATAATCGTTAGTATTCCCATTTTATAGATGAGGAAATCAGGCCCAGAAAGTATAAGTAAATTGTCTTAAATTATTTACTTAGGAGCAAACAAATCAGAATTCAGACATACAGCCCGATTTTAAACTTGGTGCTCTTAGCTGATATGCTCAAATGTCTCACAGACGCAACAGAGAACAAATGACAACAGAGTAAAACCACAAATACTTAAAATCTTAGGTAACTTCGTTTCAAAATACTTCTGAGAACTAACTCCCATTTTTTATTATTTATTTAGGATTTGCTACCCTAAACTTTTAATAAGCATTATTTTATTACTTCTCCAATTGACCCCAAAGTTCTTATATCATTCCTCCCATTTTTCTCAGTTGGAGAAACTGAGGCTTGTAGAGGAGATCTGGTTTGCCTCAAATCCCCAGGGCCAGTAGATAGTGGAGCTAGAAATTAAAATCATGGCTACTTGCCTTCTAAGTCTATATTTGGGCTATCTTACCATACTGCATTCATTTACCTGTTACTTTAGAGAAATGGTGAACTCTTCACCATTCGTATATGATCCTCCATGCCCAGCTTCCATGCCATTGCTTTTATTTTTTGTCCTTCAGATAAATGGCATTTCCTTCTTGAGACACTTCTGTAGGCTCCAACCCTGCTTATTCTTTAAATCCTGTACATAAGAGTGCCCAGGTGACTCAGTCAGTTCAGGTCATGACCCCAGGGTCCTGGGATGGAGCCCTACATCGGGCTCGTTGCTCAGTGAGGAGCCTGCTTCTCCTTCTCCCTCGGCCTGCCGCTCCCCACCCTGCTTGTGCTCAATCTCTCTGTGTCAAATAACTAACTAAATAAAAATCTTTAAAACTAAAATAAAATAAAATAAAATAAAGCTTATATCCAATGACTCTTTCTTCATGAAGTTCTTCTTGATTGTTACCTTAGTTGGAGATAGTCTTTCCATCATCCGGACTTGAAAAACTCTGTACCTCTCTTATACCAATCACTGTCTAACCAACATTTATATTACATGTCTTCATCTCCCTACTTCTCTATGCTCCTTGAGAAAAAGGCTTATCTGGATTGCTTTGTTGTCTCTGTGGCACCTAACATGTCTGTAATATTTTTGGAGAATTATTCATTTATTTTTATAGTAGCTACCCGTGAAGGGGAGATAATTACTTTCATTACCTTTCAAAATAAACGGGTCTGCATGCAGAGATAAAATAATATTTGAAGAAAAGACACAGGCCAGAAAAGTATATTAATTAAACTTTTAATTGCCTAAACAAGAATAATTACCAAAAGGTGACCATTAGGTAAAAAAAAAAAAAAAAAAAAAAGATATTCGGGTACTATGTTTTAGAACTTATGAATACAGATACTCTACTCTTCTGCTAAATACTTGTTGAGTCTTGCTAGGTGCCAGGCAACATGCAAGATGCTGTAGATACAACAGTGAGCATCATTTGGACCTCATCCCGGAACCTAAGACCATTCTAGTGGAAAAGACAAACATTAATAAAAGACCACCCAGAAATAAAAAAAAAAAAACATTGCAATTACATTAAGTCATATAAATGAAATTTCAAAGGAAAGTATCTGACAAAAGAAGACTTTAAGGGACACCTCCGCTGAGTTCTGACACATGTGTTACAGTTAACTAGAAGACACTGGGAAGGAAGAGTATTCCATGCAAAGAATATGCAAAGGGTGGGTAGGGGGACTAGTGCAAAGGATACAAAAAGGTGTGCTGTTTCAATGTATCCAATTAGACTCCTAGGGTCAGTGCAATGGATAGAACTTAAGAATTGGGGCTGGTGACTTGGATAAAGAAATGTAAATGTGGTAGAATAAAATTGTGAGTCATAGCAAATTAAGCTATGAATAGTGATTAGATTACATAACCCCAGCTTAGTTATTAATGTTCACTATAATGAAATAATATTTTATGTTTATTATTTTAGCACTTGAATGTGCTCAGGTGTTCTGGGAGATTTAATATGAATTCATTCATTGGATCCTTCAAGGTGATAGCTGTCAGAATCTTAAATATTTTCAATATTTGATTAATTTTAATTAGCAATAGTTGCTTTAAATTAAGTCACTTCCCTTAAAACATATTTTTTCTTGGCCAGACAAACCCAAATTATTGTTATTTTAAGATTACATTTAACTCTAAGTTTAGTCATTTTAAAGAAAAGTTATCTTAAATGTTTTATTGTTACTGTACTTTAGATTTTCATGGCATAGTAGAAATATCTTCCTTGGGACACCTGGGTCTTTAAAAATATCTTCCTGAAATAAAAACAATTAGTTATTAACACTAAGAACTTTGATTTTTTATAACTATAAATTAGAAATAAAACATTTTTTGCAGAAAACAATACTAGGGATTATAAATTATTAATCTAAAACTCACTAGGGCTTATAAATTATTAATCTAAAAACATTTTGTTACTACTACTCTCATATTTATGGAAATTTTTAATATCAGAAGAGAGGAGAAGCTTCAAGATATGTTTCTTCTTAGCCTTTGCTTTCCATTAGAAATATAATGCCAGCCACCGACAGGAGCTACATTTGAAATTTGAAATTTTCTAGTAGCAAAATTATAGCAGTAAAAATAGGTGACTAAGTTTGTCTTCCTTAATACAATTAAAAATACAAACATTGTAAATGAGAGATTGTACATTTTGTTACAAAGTCCAAGATTTTCATGTGTGTTTTATAGTTACTAAGGGCACATTTCAATTGACAGTATGATTTCAAATGCTCATAGCACATGTGGATAATAACTACTATTTTAGACATTGTCAATCTTAGACCAAACCAGTTTCCTTGGACAATTTTCTTGAATCATCTCCTACTAATTAACAATCCAAATTTCCTGAATTTTTAGTGAGGATACTAACCTACTTCTGCCTATTTCACACACACACACATATATATACATATATATATATATACGTATACATATATAAATACACACATATATTTATGTATATACATATACATACACACATATATTTATTTATATGTATATACCTACTATTATATTCTACTATATTATCTATTACATACTACTGCAGTGTAATATATATGTAATATGATGTGTATGTGTTCTTCATTCATTGAACAAATATTTACCACACACTGATATACTGGGATCAAGGTAAATAATGATGATTAGGACATACCTGAACACTGCCCTCCAGGGACTTACAAGCTATCTGTGGCTCTCTGAGTTCCTGTGACTGCAGGTGAATTTACCTCATATGTCTCAGTAACTGGGAGCCTGGACATAAAGTTGCTTTATTTATTACTTGCATTTGTTATCCATCATGTGTGATAGTATAGTATCCAATCATGTCAATAGTACAGACTCTTGATTGCCCAGGTTCAAGTTCTTGGATTCATCTTCAATTCCTTTCTCATTTATCTCTCCACATCCATAAGTGTTTTATACTTCCCACTTTCAGATTTAAAAACCCACTCACCTCTGTTTCTTTAAGCTTATTGAAGTACTCTCTTTTTTTTTTTAAGATTTTATTTTTTTATTTGTCAGAGAGAGAGACAAGCAGGCAAAGTGGCAAGCAGAGGCAGAGAGAGAAACAGGCTCCCTGCTCAGCAGTGCAAAGGATACAAAAAGGTGTGCTGCTCAGCAGGGAGCCTGATGCAGGACTTGATCCCAGGACCCTGGGATCATGACCTGAGCGGAAGGCAGTGGCTTAACTAACTGAGCCACCAAGACATCCCATAAAGTACTCTTTATCCATGGTTTTCTCGCTCTCTCCTAAAAACAATTAAATAATATTTCTGTCTTCCCCTTTTCCCCAGAAAATGGAAATATATTTATTTTAATATGAATTATAGAATCAGGGATGCTTATTATAAGAATGACAATTGAAATATAAAGGTATGGCAACAAAATATCTCTGCATTTCCTTGAATTCACTTTGCTACAAAAAGCTGCTAAAATTCAATATAAAAATTGTTGATAATTTATGTCTTTTTTATGAACCACGAAAATTATGACATTATAAAAAAGTAACAATGCTTTGATAACTTCAAGCACAATCTCAAGAACATCACAGTTTAATGATTATTTTATTGATGCCACTTGAAGTATGACATTTAAGAAAATGGGTAAATCGTGTTTGTAAGAAATCTGATATAGAAGTTGCCCATAACAGCTGAGCCTATAAATTGTTATAAGCTTCACTTACAAAAGAATGCATTATGAATGTAATTAACTAAGCACTGATACAACTACATTATACTTATTAGTTCATTAATGAAGGAAAAATGCTTAATGTTCAGCTCTTAGTTTAATATCTTTGGTAATATGCCATTAACAACAAATCAGTGGTAGGAAAATGCAGCTATTAGGACAAATACACCATATCTCTGAATATAAAAATAAATATTGATTGTATAAGTCCACTTCTCCTCATAAAATAACATGGCAAAGGATGAGAAACTGCAAAAATTCAATCTCGGAAAGTGTATAAAATGGAGAAAAGCCATTCAATAAGCTCTTTGTCACAATAAGTATCATTCATCCTGGGCAAGGCAACCACTTTTTATGTGATGGGCAAAGAAAAACAATAACACATACAATAAAAATATAATAAAATTCCACAAATCCATTTCTTGAGATAAAAGTAAGAGAGCATTTCCTTATTAAAAATGTGATTATCTATGTGTGCCGCCAAAACACACTGATGGAATATAGCAAATATTATAAATTAATTAAATTTAAATAAAATAAGCAAATGTGGTTGGCTGCATGATTATGCCTGGTCCTTCACACTAGCTTCTCCATCATCCGATGAAATTAGTTTAGTCTGTCATGACTTGCACTTAATTGTGATCACTGATTTCACTTCTAAGTGCACAGAAATCATCCCTTTAATAATATTTGTTAGGATCGTTCCCAAAACTAATATCAAGAGTTACAAACTGAAATGTCTAGAGGCCAGGAGGATGACAGGAGCAGAAGGTTCGGGGAGTGTATGCCTTTTTAAAGCTAACAGTGGCAACTAAGCTCTGGCCAACGGTGGAGACGAAATCTGATTTCCGATGTCAACAAAAATTCTGTACTTTTGACTGTTCATTTCTTTGTTTTGTTTCAAACACTGGAAAGCCTAATTGCTTCTGTTAACCAGATTCAGCGTTCACTGTACAATCTCAGACATACAGTTTTAATCAAGATTTGGTCATTGTTTTTTTTTCTTTTCTTTTCTTTTTTTAAGATTTTTAAAATTTATATATTTGAAAGACAGATATCACAAGCAGACAGAGAGACAAGCAGAGGGAGAGGAAGGGAAGCAGGCTCTCTGCTCAGCAGAGAGCCCAATGCGGAGCTCGATCCCAGGACGCCAGGATCATGATCTGAGCTGAAGGCAGAGGCCTTAACCCACTGAGCCACCCAGGCACCCCTGTCATTGTCTTTTTAAACTCAGAAAACCTCCTCATAAATAATTTCTGTGTCCCTCTCCCCTGCACACCTATGTACACACACTGCCAACAGACAAGCCAGTGTGCGCAGAGTCAATGAAAATTACCTACAGATGGCATCTGACATTGTGATCCTCTGGAGCAATCTGCATTTGGCATTCCTTTTGAGGCTACAAGCTCTTGAGGGGTAGTCATTTAACTAGGAAATGAAAAATTATTTCCATTTAAAAACAAGGACACGAAGTAATTTTTAAAAAAACTTTTTATTTTGGGATCTCTTTTCACAAGCTCAGAACCATCCGTTAATGGATTTGTTCAAAGAACTGATTCTTCTTCAACAAGCATATAATTATTTCATACTTACTTTATATTAATCGTTATGATAGGTGTTTCTCAGCAGAAAGATGAATCAAATATATTACCTGTCTAAACTCACTGGCCAGTTGATTTAGTTGTTAAGTGGAAAAACAATGAGCTTATTAAATAATCTTGATATTCTGTCACAAACGAACGTCTGTTGATTTTATTTCCATCAGCATCCTTTCTCTGAACAATTTAATGTTTTGGCCTCCTCTATTTAGAAATCTTTAATTCCGTCACCCCGTGACATAGAAAAATGCTCACTTTCCTTTTGAGCCATATTTTCTACATCCGGTGCTTATCCGCCTGAACATGAGGAAAGCTTAGCTTATTAGAAATTTTTGTTCACAACCATACAGATTCTAACTGTGAAACAGAAAGACAGAATGGAGTTGATATGGGACAGGTGTTTGTTTGTTTTTTTGTTTGTTTGTTTTTATTGACGATAAAATATAATTTAGACAGGGTAGAAACACAAGGCATCTTTGCCTTCCATGCTGCCTGTGATCACTCTTGATTTCAAGCGGTTGAGTGCTGCCATCCTTTTCCTTGTTCATGGTCAGATATCTGAGTTTCACCTATGGTGACCACAGACCATGACCTGAAATAAAAATGTCCAACTCTGCTCAACTGTCCCTTCTAGTACAATCTCAGTTCCATTCCCTTCCTGCACCCTCTGCGACCTACTACTCTTAATAGCATGGATTTTTTTTTTCATCTGTATGGTTTATGCTTAACTTTGATTCTTTTACCCAAGGCTGTATTGCAAAAATTGCTACTTCATCTACACCATTCCTTAGTTTCATTATTAATTCAATATTTATGTATTTGATTTATTTTTATTTTTAATTGAAGTATAATTAATATACAGCATTATAAGCTACACCATTTTCTTAATTTGTTCATTTTTCTCTAGCAGCTTCAACCTTTTATAATTCGACAGGTTTGTTTTTTGTTTTTTGTTTTTTTTTAAGTAAACTCTACCCTCAGTGGAAGGCTTGAACTCACAACCCCAGCATCAAGAGTCACATGCTCTATCAACTGAGCCAGTCAGGCACCCCTCATCTTTAACCTTTTAAAAGAATTTGTGGTAACTGTGAATCTCAGAATGCTGGCGCTCTGCCATGGTTTCTGCGGGGATGGTAGGGTTTTGTAGAGCCATTAGTAATATTTTCCCCTGATTTCTTTCCATCTAAAACCTATGTTTGTGGGGATTATAGCTAGGGATAAAGAACTGGAGAGACTGATGTTAGCTGATCCCTAAACACATTGGAACAATAATCTTGACATTGTGGTGTCAAATTTTCTAAGCAAGCTTGCTAGCTAACCACCTGTGGTAGCCAATGCCATCTGCCTAAGAATACTCATCCAGGGAACCATAGATGGGCTCTTGATTTAGTTGTAAAGGCACTTAGTAAATGTTTCTTGAGAAATGAATAAATAGTAATGGTTATTCACTTTCTGTCAAGGAACACTTTCACTTTCATTAGATGGTAATAGTGAAGCCAAAAGTAAATGCATATTTTCTTCCTTACCTCATTATTTAATAAATATTGTAATTAAAGAGAATTGGGAAACCAGAGCTTAGCATATTTAAGATTATAAAGTGGCAAATCTATTTTTCAAGGTACTTTTCTTTCTACTGCATTCTGTATTATGCAAAAATATGCACATCCTATATCAACATTTGTAACATAAAAGCACCCATGGTAGAAAGATGTTATTTGCAATAATGTTGGTAAGATACGAAGTTGTGTGGCTGAATGCAATGATGCTAATTTGGAGAATGCAAACATAACCAATTGCTAGACCATTAAGGATCATGTTTGAATACAAAGTAAAGTGATCTTAATATATGTAGCATCAGAAAAAAAAGATACAGCCTTCATCTGCTCTGTATTAGTTGATTTCTAAAACATACATTACAGTGTCACTACTGCAATGCTTTCTCCTACTTTAAATATCAGATTGGCCATGACAGGAGGAAAAAAATCTCACTTCAGCTCTGCGAGTAAACAGTTTGAGTACTTTAAAATTTGTAATTTTCCCAGGGAATGATGTCAAAACGTGATAGACTAGAAACCCTTTTTAAAAATTCAGTAACCTTTTCATATTCCAGTTAGAAATCCCAAGGTATTACATTTCTACTTTTGTAATTTATAGAAGCCAGAAATATGACAATTACAACATTAGAAACAAAGTTAAAGTAGGATGTGACCCTTTTTAAGAAACAAATATTCAAGTTAGTATTTATGTTTCATGTTGATCTTTCCATTTAGTAATGACTTACAGTCATTTCTTCATATACTCTATATTTTGATATCAGTAAATGGCTAATTTAGCATTTTAATCTTCACTCCAGTAATTATTTTCTTTTTTCATGTAAAATTGCTTTTTTCTGTGTATGATAGCTCCACCCAATATTTAAAATTTATCTAAGAAAAGAGATTTCACGTAATTCATTTATATTCACTTATAGAAACTAACACATCTCTGGCCAAACAGTAAGCAGTTAATAAGTATTTGTTTAGCTAACTTGTTGAAAAATTGAATAACTTATTCATTTATTTACAGAGTAAATAGTGAATCACTATGTATGTTACCATACTAAAAGTGGATTTTTTTCTCCTTAATAATACAAAATACATTTTTACAATTAGCTTCAGAATATTCCTCTGAACTAAGAAAGTTCTAGATACAGGAAATTTTCAACAGATGATTATTTGTAAAGTAAATTCTTTTGAACAGTTTATTTTTTTATTTCATAGATATGCTTTTGTAGGCATAATGTTTTCAAAATATGCATACTCTATTTTCCAGACATTCATAACCTAATGAAACTTCATTTTAAACTACCGTTACCAAATTATTCTCATAAACCAATCAATGGTTAAATTTAAGGAAAAAATGCATTTTCCAAAATGAGTTTTAAAAATATGAATTTAATGGGCTTTCACAATGGCATTGTCCTCTTGCATTAAAAAACTGGTACTCTTCCTAGGTTCAAAGATCTGTACTAGATAAATTATAGATAGGTTATTCTATTCCTCAAACATCTTCTCAATCTCTGAGTTAAATGGGGATACATATCATTCATTTATATAATGCCTTATACAGTTATAAGGTCAGTCATGGAGGTGCTGGTGTGTTAAGAAGTCATTTCTTACTAGCTTTGACTTCCTCTAGTAAAGACAACTATACTACCCTCTTAGCGCATCCCCAACTATTGTTACAAATTAGTTAGTAACTGCTTTCTTATTAGGTACTTGTTTTACAGAATGTATTTACAATATGTGTGTCTATGTGTATTCATAGATGTTCCTTCTTCAGGTTTTTAAAGTTTTTTCTACCTTCTGTCACCTGCCACATTAGGGTGGAGTCAGTTTCCCTAACAGACTTTTCACAGATGCATTGGGATTTCAGGCAAGGCTGCACGGTCACACATCAGGAGCCCAGTGATACAGTCAAAATGAAACTGATTCTAAAATGTATTACTTAGATGGCTGTTTCCTATTTCATTAGGAAAGTATGGGTGTGCTATCCAAAACAAGTATCTGAAAGTTTCAGGATCTTTGAAGGAATGGTGGTAGAGGTAAGGTAGATTGTGAAAACAAAAGAAAAGAGGGACTCAGAAAGCATAAAAAACGATAATAGATGCAGACCGATCAGATGATTATACAAAGAATTCTATGAGGCATGGGGCCACAATGAATATACTCTAGTCTCCACTAGTCAACCAATTCTCTAAAAGATAGAACAGCCCATTACTATAGTTCTTGTTTCCCTTCTTTTCAGTGGTTCCAAATTAGTCCTTAGCCATCTAGGCTTATCAGAAACAGTTTAGAAAATTATACAACATTGTAACCAGATTTCTTCTAAAGTTGAATTCAAATGCCAGCTTATTTCAAAAATTATCATAAAACATAACCATTTTATTCTACTAACATAGTATTGAATTAGGCAAGTCAGGGCCTACCTATAATATCAGTTTAATCACTCAACCAAAACGTTGATATGACCTTTGAGGATTATGTAAGGTACAGACTTGCATATTTATTATTAACATATTACTTCATTTTCAACTTAGCTTACAATTGGTATAGAGTCAATCAATATTCCAGTTTCCAGATAGACGTTATGAAATATATTTGTGAGTTGTGCAAATCAATCTCAGTGCCTGCTGCATCTCAAATACTATTTATTGACTCATCCATTAGTTAAATATTTGTTAATTGCCTGGTAAGTACATGTATTCAGAACCAGCTAGGGAATTTAGCTCACCCATAGTGCAGTGAAGGACACAGTGTGGCTCAGTGCAAAGCTCGGCTTGAACCAGCACAACGTTTTCTCGGAAATTTAAACAGGAACATGTGGGGCAAAATCAGTAAGCAGTAAACACTGAATTTTAGCCCCAATTATATGTGCACATTAATTGCAGAGAAGAACTTATATTTAGGCTTGCAGTTACATAAAACTTCGATTTTTTGACACTGTGGTCAAAGTCTGTGCACTTAGAATCCGAGTTCATGGTTTCTTCTGAATCCCACTTGGTCACATGCATTAGTAAATAGTGACACGGTGACACCAATTGTTACAGTGCAAGCTCACGGTTTTTATCTCTTTCTCATTCTAAAGATGAAAGCATACATTTAAGGAATTTACTGTTTCATTAAACCTGTAGCTTCATTTTTCTCCCCAAACTCAAAATTGATCTCCTGAAAATAATTTATAACTTTTGATAAATATGTATCCCATGACCAGAGTCAGAATTTCATGACACATAGATTGGTTGTTTTATCTTGATTTATTCTTGAGATGTGAAATGTCTACCTATATTATTATTGCTTGCCTTGCAAACACAGTAACTCTTTATGTCTTTTAATACTGTATTAAGGAATAATCTCTTTTCAAGGTAATTTAAGAAACAATGAGGGATCCAAATTCAATTTAAATATAAACATTCTATGCAATATGTGCCCTCCTTAATACCCATGAGAACTGGGTGTGGTGCATAAACAATGAATCTTGGAACACTGAAAAAATAAAATAAAATTTAAAGAAAAGAAAAGTAACACATGTTCAAAGTTAAAAAAATAAGTAAATATGAACACTCTGTCTTTATCAAAGCAGATAATATAACCCAGGTGACAGTGGAGAAACAGCTTTCCTCTCTGTATGGCTAAGATCCCCCGTGCACAAGTGTCCAGAAAGTTGTTTTCTCTTTCTCTGTCATTCTGGACTTGTATAATTTGAATTTCATGAGATTCCTTTAAGATCTCACTCTCCAGGAATATCCCTCACCTTACTTTAGTAGTGCTGGACTCCATACATTTTAACAAAAGTTAGAAATAAAATGGAGGCCTTCCTACAGTTTTCAATACTACTGTAAAAGATAGGATCATATAATTGTAAAAATAACATAGTCTTGTTCTGCCAAATATGGTAGCCACTAGCTATGTGTGATTAGTTAATGTTGATAAAAATTAAATATAATTAAAAATTATTTTCCTTAGTTACACTAAGCACACTTCTGGTATTCAGTAAGTACCTGGTTAATTCTCAAAGCAGCTCACACATACTTTCACACACACACCCCTAAAACCACCAGGTCTTCCTTTCTGGTTTGTATGTTGTATGAAGTTCCCATCCTATATGTAAACTACAGACTGTAGAATAGGGAGAAGTTTCTGACTGTGTGCTTCATGACAGTGAATCAGGAATAGTACAGCCAGTGGAAGTGCAGAACTTTTCTTCTGTTTCTTCTGAATGTTTCTTCCAGAACATTCTGGTGGGAAGAGGTACTGTTGATCAGCTTTAGCCATAGAGAGCAGAAAACAAAGAATGTGCATAATTGATAATGCTAGCAATTGTCAACTTTTGGTACTCTGGGTTTTTTTTTTTTCCCAGAAAATTACTTTTGTTATAAATTCACACGAAAAGATTCTACACTACTGATCATGTTTTGTAAAGACTCTTCACATTGTGAATCAATTTCAAACATACAGAAAAGTTGCAAGAATAGTACAAAGAACTCTTATATACATTTCACCCAGATGAGTTTATTTTTCTTCCTTTTTCTGTCTCCCTCTAAATATCTTCTGGTCTCTGTCTCTCTGCCTCTTCTTTTCCTCCCTCCTTCTCTGTATATTTTGTCATTCAAAAGTAAGTTGCGTAAATCATAATCATGGCTCTTTAACCCTAAATACTTTAGTTTGTGGCATTATCTTATAGAAGCACAGTAGAACTCTGAAAAGCAGCAAAAAGTAACCTAGAAACTAACAATGCCTATTGTATTTTGGGACTTATCTTTACACAGTAGACTCCATAAGATCCCAAAAGAAAGACATCTTTGAAAGTCTTAACTCAGTGCTACTCTTCCCATATAGATCTTGTTTATATAAAATATTTGTTGATGTTTTCCAGGACCTTGTCACCATACCTGTCTGATT
Organism: Lontra canadensis; assembly: GCF_010015895.1. Classification (NCBI taxonomy): domain Eukaryota; kingdom Metazoa; phylum Chordata; class Mammalia; order Carnivora; family Mustelidae; genus Lontra; species Lontra canadensis. Next base: position 20,659,199 of record NW_022631005.1, read on the forward strand.
TCAGAAGTAATCCCCAAGCTAAGCAAATGTTTAGCCATGCAAGCCATTTAGCATAGTCAATAAACTTCTCAAAGGTCAGTCACTGAATATACCAGCTTTCTAATTCCACCAAAACAAGACCCATGGCTACTTAGAAATTAAATTAATTGATCCATCCTCTAATTTCAAAAGTTGAAAATTTTCAAATCTCCTTTTAGTCTCATTTTCTGTTTGTTTGTTTGTGTGGTTCAAAGTTTTGTCAGTTTGCTGTTAAGAAATTGGAAAAAATAAAGATTGAAACAAGGTATGTAAAAACAAAACGTCCTGTCATTGGGCACTTATCATGCAGTGTATCCCTATTTCATCAATACTATTGTTCTGGTTCATCCTGTTTAACTAGACATTGGTTTTATTTCTCTATCATGCATAGTAAGTGGAACACTTAACACACACACACACACACACACACACACACACACACACTAAGCAGATATATAAATCAAGCTTTATCCCCTTAACTTTTTCAAATAAAGCTCCATAGACTTTACATCGTGCTTTGCTGTCCCTGCAGCAAAGTATCGCATTCTGGGTCCCCACCGGGACACCAAAACCTGGTGGAATTTGGCTGTATGAGAATAAATCAAACAAGTGGCAGGTGTCCAGCTTTAAGATTATAGGGAAGGTTGTTCTGAGCCCCAAACACTACCCCATTGAAAGAGAAAAATAGTGTCAGAGAAATTCATAATGGAAAAAACTTAAAAGAGTATTAGCCTGAGTCATCTTGTTGCTACTGCCAAAGGGTCTCCTTTCTCTACATTTATTCCAATTTCATTGCACATCTCAACTTCAACAAGTGTAGAGCTTTCTCCCTTATATCACTGCTTAGATAGAAATGAGAAATGACTCCAACACAAGGTGGGTATTTGCATGGATGGCAATGGTGGCAATGTCTCTGTTCACACTTTCTCTAAATCCCCTCAAATTTGTCTACCAATGATGATAGGATTATGGTATTTTGCACACAGTTAGACCCAAGAAATGTAAAGTTTGAAGGAACTTAAGGATTCATCTAATATAACTCTTTCCATAAGATTTTAAGTACTTTTAAAGGCATGATGCCTTGTTTCTCTTATTAATCTTAGCAACTAGCATAGTGCCCAGCTCATGGTGAATACTCAAAAGTGCTGGTGTTTGATTGCAGGAACTGACACCTTCATTGCTGTTATGAAAAAGTAAACTGAGATTCAGAGAAGCAAAGTAATTTCTCCAGGGCCACAGAGCCTGTTAATAAAGGATGACGGACCTGGAAGGAACATGTTAGTATTAGTTCACTGCATATCAATTTCACAGCACAATATCGTGTATGGACAATGGCTATAATCACCCTCTTGCAACTGAACAATTATTGCTAAATATCACTGTTCACAGAGAATATAGGTTTTTCCTTCAAAAATGTGGGTGTGCCATGAAAATAGCACTGAGTATGAGTCAAATGCAGGTTTACAAATCTGTCCCTTAAATAGCTATGTGCAACTAATGAGTCATTGAACACTACATCAAAAACTAATGATGTGCTTCATGGAGGTTAACTTAAAAAAATAGCTATGTGACCCATAGTTTCTCCATCTACAAAATAAAGATAATAATTCTGACAATAATTAGCAACAGTCTGAAACTTTTTTCACATAGGACACTTTTTTTCACATGGGACTTTTTTTTTTTTTTTTTTCCACATAGGACACTTAGATGCTCCACTATTTGGGCACTAGAATGCTCAAAACTACTAAAAAGGAAATTGTAATTTTTGTTTCTAATGAGGGAATTGTTATTTTAACTTTATATGATGTTATATATTTAATATAATGTATTGGATATAAGTTAGACAAATTAATTAAATTATTTTTCAATCTAAGTCCAAAAGGGTCTCTCAGGCTTATAAACACAAAGAAATCCTTGCTGAAAGTTTGAAATATGACTTAATATATGGGTGTACTTTGGCTCACAGGCAATGTCAAATAAGAGTAATTAGCACCAAGTAGGAACCTCCTCACAATTTTCTTTCTGCTCCTCCTCGTCCATATCATGTCCTGTGCGGCCTGATTCACCATGCTTCATTACTTTTCCTAGGCCCAGCCCTCCTGAGCCAGGAGAATATCATATGCTATGTTCTGAGAGCAAAAGCTCCTGGTGTGAGACAAATTAACACAGCACCGGGAGCCATTTAACAAATTACCTCTTCCAGCGCCTGTACTGGCGCCATGGTACCCCCTTAAAGCTCAACGTTCACATCAATTAGATGAGCAGTTCAGTCCCAGAGGCCGTTTTCTTCATGCCTACTCAGGCTGTGAACTTCCTTTAGAGCCAGAAAATGAGCAGATCCAAGATGGGCAGACAAATTTTCGAGACAATTTCCTTAGGGGAGAAAAATCATATACTTGAGAAACTCCCTAGCTGTTTCAATTTGCCTGTTTGTGCCATTTTTACTTTTAAGTACATATATATATATATATATATATATATATATATAGAGAGAGAGAGAGAGAGGGAGGGTATATATACACTCAATATATATATATATATATATATATATATATATATATACACTGAGGTCCATAGTATTTGCTTCTATGCTTCCAGCCCCTTTCGTATTTTTTTCCCATTGTAAATAATAAATAACTGCCCAATAAATTTTTACTTCTAAAATTAATCTATTGCTTTTTCTCTTTTCTTTACTTTTGGTGACCTCTGATTTCTTTTCTAAGCCTGAGTGTGTCTGATTGATCTAGTTATTAAGCTGCAAACAGGGGAGAAAGTTTTCATAATGAGAACTGTAAAGGAGGGAACAAAAACAGACAAACTAGAAAGAAAAAGAAGAGAGAGGAAAAGAAAAAGAGGAGGTTTGAAGTATCTAAAAATATTCCTGGGGAGGTGTACAGAAATAACAAACACTTTTACTAAAGTCTTGGGTGTTTTATGACAGCGTGAAGTGTTTTGTAGGGGAAAAAATTCATGACATGGTACTTTCTATAAATACAGCACTTTTCTTTGGCATCTCAAAGACAGTTTTTTCATTTATTATTCAGTTGATCCTTTCACAATTTTTATAATGAGAATCTGAAATGAAAAAAGATTTCCCCAAGTCTTCCCCTCCCCATTCTTCTGTGGGAAGGTGGGGAGGATGAATATAGGTGGGAGGTAGGGAGGGCAACCGCTGACAGTTTGGTGCCCCGTAACTTCCTCTAGGGCAGGGAGAGCAACTGTAATTATAGGCATCGTGGCATCTTAAATAACTTGAGACCAAGGAGGATAGTGTATACAAGCTCTGCATCAAGTGAGGTCCCCGCAAACCTCGTAACACGGGTTTCAGGAGAAAGCCTTCCCTTCCGCCTAACGTTCAGGTGTCTAGTGTCCTTATGATGACTGTTTCCCCTGGTTTTCTTTCTCCTCTCCACTCCCAAGCAGTTCTTTCTCTTAGTAGAAAAGAAAGGAGGAAACTTAAAGGGCATAAATGAATTAAATAGACACAGGAAAACTAAAAACCTCCCAAATTTCCCGTAGCAAAAAAAAAGACTTTTCAAGGCAAGTATGTGCTCTGGAAAGAGCAGTTAGCTGGCCTGTTAATGGGGGAAACATACAGTTCCTGGAATCACACAGTGTTTCTGTGGGGAAGAGTGGAGGGAATAGAAGAGAAGCAAGGCAGATAGAGGGTAAGCACTCAAAAGGATTGTTCCTCTTTTAGAATTCGGCCCAATTGTCTGGCCACCCAGACTTTGTTGCAGCTGACATCATGAAATACATTAACCCTATTAACGTGCTTCCCTTCCAATGCTTTATTTGTGGTTAAGGTGACATTGAGCTCAATTATAAGTGTGATACTCCGATCAAGTTTTATTTCCCAGTTTAAAGGGGATGGATTTATGCCTTAAGGGAATAGATAATTTCCTGCCCATTCTTTGTCCAACACTCTTCTAGTCATTCTATGTCAAGGCCATATTCTTGAGTGTAGAAACTAAAAAATGCAAAGGAAAAAAATGAAAATAACATGTCTTACAACATACTTCATGAAAATGGCTTTGTACTATTTTCTGATCCTGAAACTTAATCAATAATTTCTCTCAGACAATTGGATGTGGGGTTGAATATAAGAGGTCTACTGAACTCTAAGGGGGCATTTTAATTACTTTTTTGATTTATTACTTACAAGGATAATTCCTAAGAGTCAGCAGAGTTGCTTACCAGAGCTATGAGAAATTGCTGGTTGTGAGTTACAGGTGAACCACATTAATCATTTCTGGGGTTTTGTCAGTGTGGGTTTTCACCCCAGGAAACTTCTCCCCCAAATAGTAAGCCATAATAGGTTAACCTTCTATCACGTCACTATTCCTTCAATCAGAAATTAAGGTATCTTTATCATACCACCCCAGTTACATTTTGGAAATAAAAAATACTGCCAAGTGAGATTAATCTGGCTAAAAGGCAATTAAATAAGCCAGAGAGATAATGTCTGTCCTAAATTTGAACATGCTTTTATTGATTTATTTATTCAATAAATAAGTTTTGTTTTGTTTTTAGTGCTTACTTTTTTTTTTTTTAAGCATACTCTTTTAGGTGTTTGAACCACAATAGTGAATGAAATCTGAGTGCTCACTCTCATGGAGCTTATATTCTCATGATGGGAGACAGAGATAAATACATTTATAAAATCCGATAAGTGGTAGTAATCGGATAGAAGGTAAGAATAAGGGATGCTACTTTTATATGGGATGGTCAGGAAAGGTTTCTTTGTTAAGGGTATACTTGTGCAGAGATCTCTAGAAACTGAGGAAGAGACAATGAGGGAACTCGAGAAAGCACAGTAAGAAGTACTTCACAGGGCTGAGGTGAGTGAGTTTAAGGGCAAACAAGGAAGATTATGTGGCTGGAGTAGAATGATGAAGGCAGGGAGCAGTAAGAGGAGGTAGAAGGAGAGCGGGAAGCCACCACATAAAGGGTCAAGAACACAGCAAGCTGAAGGTTTAAGACAGAAGAGATATAATCTCATACATATTGTGTTAGTATCACTGTAACTGAGATGGGAAGAAGAGATAAAAGGGGGACAAGGACGGATTCAGAGAAACTATGTCAGGGAGTACCAATAATAACCATGTGAGAAATGAAAGCGATTGAAAGTGTTAAAGAGTGGCCATGTTTGCATATAATTCAAAGGTGTGTTTAATAACAGATCAGCCTCAAGGGCAAGAGACATGTGACACCAGACCACAATACCAAGGTGATACAAGGGTTTTCAGCCCAATAAATTGGTAGTATAGAAATCCAACCTTTGAGATAGTAAACCAGGAGAAGATTAGGTACATTTTGAGTTAAAAGCTTATTTTTGAACATATTAAATTTGAGCCTTTTAGATATTTAAGTAGAGATTTCAATTTGATACTTGGATACACAAGTCTAGACTTCATTAAAGAGGTCTAGACTGGAAAAAATAAAAGCCTTCAGAAATTGTCAAATAGAGATGATATTCAAGCTATGGGACTAAGTGAGATCAATTAGCAAGAGAATATACAGAGAGAAGAAGAATTAACAAGACCAAAGCCTTGGGTGTACCTATGTTTAGATTCTAGGATAAAGAGGAATAAAGCAGACAAACAAATAAAAAACCGAACAAGACAGAAAAGAAGCAGACAGACTGTGGAGGAAATAAATCAGGAATGCTATGTAAAGAAATTGTGGTGATCACAAATGTGTTGTTGACAGGTGGAATGAGATGAGGGTGCAGACCGTTCGTTAGGATTTGACGATGTGGATGTCATTGGAGGTGTTAGCAAAATTCAGAGTGTCTTCTCCATCATTCATCTAAAATAGCAATCAGTCATTACACACCATTTCCTATGAGGAGGCCAGAACATTTGCTAGAAAAACTAGTATCTGAGATAGCTAACACCAACATAAAAAATTACACACTGCAATGAAAATTGACACCAGGAGAGGAAATCATAAATCAGCATCTTTTTCTCTTTTACAGATAAGGTTATTTTAATTTTATAATCATATAGAGAAAATAGTTCCTTTCCCCAGGTTTGCTGTGGGGGGAAAATAAACATTAATAAGGAAAATTATTTTCAATTTGTTTGAATTTGTCTCAAATCTAAACAAATGAGTAAGGTCTTCAAGAAACTAATGTAGATGGTTGACCACTCAAAGGAGTTAATTCTTAGTCCAGTGTCACCCATTAGAAAAATTTGCTTCTCTCTTAATCTTAATCTTAATCTCTTAATCTTAATGCTGATTGTTTAATTCTGAATACGTTCTTTTTCTTACTATTTTTCCTCTTAATGAGTGGCAATTCAGCGATTTGATCAATACAAAATATAGTCGAAATTTTACGGGTTACCTAGAATTTGTTTTGTTTTGTTTTGTTTTTAAGTAGGCTCATGCCCAGCGCAGAGCCCAGTGCAGTCCTTGAACTCACCACCTTGAGATCCAGACCTGAGCTAAGATCAAAAGTTGGATGCTTAACCAATTGAGCCACCCAGACACCCATTGAATTTGCTTTTTTCTTGCATCAAAACTGAGTAGGCACATAACTGGGTAAAATGAATATTTTAACTCTGTTTTATTTTTTTTCTGCAGAAAATAAAATATTAAACTCACTGATGCCAAAATTTTATTTAAAAATTAGTTATGTGAATAACACTCACAAAGTATTGCCTAAAGTATATGAAATCCCATGCTTTGTATCCTCTTGGTGATTATCTTTCAATCTTTGCTTTCAATAGGGGGAAATCCAAACTTGAATAGTTACTGTTCCTCCAGAGTCTCAAGGAAAGTGTGGCATACACTGGCTTTATTTTCCTCTCTGGGTCAGAATGATGCCACAGCCCGTTGTCCACCATATCATAAAGTTTGAATATGAATCCAGACCATAGTACTCAATGACCAAAATGAGAGAATAAAGGAACCAAGGTGTTTAGTTGATCATTCAACTGCAAAGAAAAGAAAGTGGGATGATTAATCATTAGTTTAGTTTCTTTCAGTAACTCTTCTAAAGTAAGCCAGGGAAACTTCAGGCTGCCTTTAAAAAGTGGTTTTATTCATTTCCAACAGTTGCAGGTGCATACAGACGTGCAGGTGCACACACACACATGCATGTGCGCACAAACACACTTCAAATGCAATAATTTGAAGAAATTAGTTAATATGCTACATGGCTGGAGTCCACTTAACATTTCCCACCAATTGCCGCTGAGTGAATAGAGCATGTTTATTACATACGCACTATCTTGGGTTTTTGACTGCTTCTCCTTTGAGATGGCACAGGACTGTGCGTGTCCTCAACGCTTGAAGCAAACTGATTTGTGAATACGAGCATGTGCGTTTCAGGAGAAAGCAGAATAATACAGTGAGAGTCATTTCTGTCACAGCGCTTGCCTTTTCTAGATTATGATCATACGGTGGAATTTGCTGCTTCATGTTTTGTATGCGGCACCCATTGCCAAGTAGCCTCCAGGTGCATGAACGATAACAACAAAGATGCAGTGAATAGCCATATTAAAAAAGAAAGCTACTTATTGCAACATTAAAATAAGCTCAATGTGTGAATGGTGGCTTGCAACTTCCACAATACTGCCCCTCGGAGAGAGCCCAGTTTAAAATCATGGTCTTAAACCACACCAGGAGCTTATATTCCAAGGAACTATGTTGGATTCAAAAGCAAGTTTTTCAGCTTTCCAAAAAAAAATGTTCATTTCCTCATTTCGCACTAGGTAACCCCAGGTGCCATTATCAGAAGTATGAGAACTAATATTAATCGCAAAGTGGTATCAGAGAGAGATATATCATCACAAGGCTGGCCAGTAAGTAAACTTTGAAGGGTTTATGGGAAGAAATAAAGTCTGGACTCTGAAATTAGATAAGCAGTTCCCTGATACAGGGCTACATGTAGTTGGTATTTTGAAAATGTAGGTTTGTATAGTCAATATAAACATGGAGTCAATAACATTTACTGCAAACCCGAAGTGTGCTGAATATTATAAAGCATATAATAGAATGAGGTAAGAGCTGTTATGATGACTGTTAACCACTTAGGAAACACTGATACATAATAATAAATGTGAGTTGGGTTCTCTAACACCTGGTTTTGGAGTAGGAGGCAAGTGAAGGTCATTTCAGATCCAGAATACAGATGTCATCCAGAATTAAAACAGAAAGGGTAATCCTGATAATGTCCATGTCAAAAAAAGGTGAAAATCCTCAAATTCTGTGCCCAAAGGGGACCCAGTACCTATATATCCAGGTTGGCTGTGTAAACTACAGTCATCAGAGAGCCAAGCACAGGGTCCTTGGTGTTTAACTACAAAGTCTTCTTTGATTTTTTTCTCATAACACTTCCAGAGTTTTCTTTTTGAAGCATTGAGACTAGATAGATAAATATCTAAGATGGTCTAGATATTCATTTGTAATTAAAAAATATATATTTTGGGCTCCTTCCCAGATGGGTTATGTTAGAATATTCTTATTTCTTATGATTATGGGAAGAAGTCCTAAAGTTATAGCCCAGTCAAGAGGAATGAAGGTTGTGGGAAAGTCACCGGTTTTAGAATTGTGTGTAAGTAACATTCAGCCACATAAGATTTTCTTCTCATCCTATCCCATTATATATGTTTTCCTAATCCTTTTAAAATTTAATTGTAGAAATAAAATGAAAAAAATCTAAGTCTTCCATTTTGGCCAAGGGTACTTTTCAAATTCTAAAACCAAGATGGTGACATTGGTTGTTCCTGAATTTGCTCCCTCCTCAGGAGAACAACTAATATCTGCTAATATCTACTAAGGAACAAGACAGCACTGAGAGTATTCGAGAACATTCAGGGATAAGCCTGAAGCCTCCCTGCACCCTGGAGACCAAGAAAGACTGTGTTAGAAAGGTAAGAGTAACAGCTACCATTTTACACATCCTCCTTCCCCCAGCTCAAAGCAGTACTACTCAGAAAGGTCTCTTCTGAGCCTCTAGCTCCTCCAGTGGGAAACCACAACCCAGGGGAGGGGTTGGGGGAAGGCAAACAGCCTCTCTCAGCATTGTGGGTTGTTTTGTGGGAGTCCTTACTCAGATCTTGTACCACAGGCATTGCAGGGAAATCTGCAAGGCTCAGCCCCTGAGAATCTGATGGTGATTCATAACCAAGGCTGAGGGTGGCTCCCAGCTCCTCTTGACCAGGGAGCCTGGTTGGGAAAATAAGAGTAGCCTGGAGTGGCCCCTCCTACTTACACAACATATCTTAAACTTAAATTATCTATTTTACACTGACAACAACAACTTAACTCTAATAGAATTTTACTTCTTCTCCAAAATAAACAAGTGAAACTACATTAACAAACCATCAGTAAAATAAAAAGCCAACAGATCAAATGAGGAAAAAAAAACAAAACAAAACTATTTGCAAACCATGTATATGATAAGTAGTTATTATCCAAAATGTATAAAGAGCTCATTTAACTCAATAGCAAAAACCAAATAACCTAATTAAAAGCAGGAAAGGACCTGAATAGACATTTTTCTAAAGAAGATATATAAAATGCAACAGGTACATGAAATAATGCTCAATATCATCCATTAATGAAATGCAAAGTAAAACCACAATGAGCTAGCACCTCACACCTGTAAGAATGATCATCAACAAAAAGGCAAGAGATAATAAATGCTAATAGTATATGGGGAGTAAAGGGAACACTTGTGTACCCTTGGTGGGATTGTAAATTGGCACAGTCACTATGGAAATAGTACGGGGCATCCTCTAGAAATCAAAAACAGAACTACCAACTGATCCCACAATTCCATTTTTGGGAATATATCCAAAGGAAACAGAAACACTAAAGTGAAAAGATATATGTACCATAATGTTCATAGCAGCATTATTAATAGCCAAGAAATGAAAACAGCCTAAGTGTCCACAGATGGATGAATGGCTAAAGAAGTTTATATATATATATAGAAGTTTATATATATATATATATATATAAAATTTATAGTAAATATAAATAAATAAAATAGAAATAAAAATATTTGACTATATAAATATAAAAATATAAATATAAATAAATGAATATATATTGATATAGATTCATATATATTCAAATATATGTATGTATATATATATATATACATACATATATATATTCAACCACACAAACAAAGAATTCCTACCATTTCTGACAACATGGTGGACTTTGAAGTCAGTATGCTAAGTGAAATAAGAGAAAGGCAAATACTATATGATCTTACTTATCCATGGAATCTAAAAAAAAAATAAAAAGAAACAAAATAAAAAGATAAAAAAAATTAAAAAGAAACCAAACCAACCAAACTCTTAGAAAAAGACTTGTACTTACCAGAGGTGGAAGGTAGGGAGAGGGGGAATTGGGAAAGGTTCTAGTTATAAGATAAATTAGTATGAGGGGTAGACTAGCATGAAGACATAGCCAACACAGCTGTATGACATATAGGGAATTTTGTTTTGTTTTGAGAGAAGAGCAGAGGAGCAGAGAGAGAAAAGGGAGAGAGAGAATCTCAAGCAGGCTCCATACCAAGTGCAGAGCCTGATATGCGGTTTGATCTTATGACCCTGAAATTATGACCTGAGCCCAAATCAAGAGTTGGATGCTTACTGGACTGAGCCACCCAGGTGCCCCCATTGGGAAGTTGTTTAGAATAAATCCTAAGAGGTCTCATCACAAGGTGACTTCCCCACCCCAGCCCACCCCCGTATTCTGTTCTTTCTTTTCTTTCTTTCTTTTCTTTCTTTCTTTCTTTTTTTTTTTTTTTCTATCTATATGGGAAGACAAATGTCAGCCGAAACTATTGTGGTATGTACCTCAAAATATATGTAAATCAAATCATCATGCTCTACACCTTAAACTTACATGGTGATATATAGCAATTACTGCTCAATAAATTGGGGGAAATGTGCTAAAACAGAGCTGAAGGGGACAACTGAAATAAGACAGCTGCTTCCCAGTCTTTAACTCTAGTTTACTTTTTATTCATATGGGAATTTGTTCATAATAACCAATGAAATAAATCCATATAGAATTGAAAAAGAAGATATAAAAAAAGTAGACACTCTAAGGGCATACAGAAGATTGAGGGACATTTTACACCTGAAGTCAAAAGTTGTAACCACCTACAGTTAATTAATAGATCTGCAAATATACTTCAGTTGCAAAGGTAGGCTTGGTATCCCAACTTATCTTCAAGCTTATTTTTAACTATTTAGATTAACTTTACATTATGAACAAAATATGTCACAACTGCTGTATTGTAGAGATCAGAGAAAGATGCAAAAACCACTGGCAAGCAGCATGTGTTTCAAAATCCCTAAGTATTCCACTTGTGATTATCACACAGTGAGAGATAAAGGAGAGTGAGCATCCTTTACTTCTACCAGAATTTCAAGTTCTGTGATAAGAAAGCAATTGTAATAACCTTGTAATCATTACTGCCTACCAGAAAATGTGTTAGTTGTTCTAGCTCCTAAATTTTACTATACTAAGAATGAAGAATGAGATCAAGGTGAACTAAAACCTTGCTTCAATGCAGCTGTTTTAGGGGAGATAAAGGAAGAACCAGTAAGCCTTTGTCTCTGGTGAATGGATCTCAAGGGAAACATCATGGTAGGATTGAAACTTGGCCACAGGCTGGGGCTAATACTGTCTATGTCTTTGTTGTTACCAGTGGTGCCTTGAAACCCAGTTTGATTTCTTGGCTTTCTCTTAAACAAGAAACCAATTTGGGAGAAATCTTAGCATCAGTCAGTGCAAGATCCAAAAGTAATATTTATCAATATAGCCTCTGCTTGCTAAATTCATGACTGTGAAAGTATATTGCTTTCTATCAAATAGTCACAATAATGGGAAACACTGTTGTGTTTTTCTGCCCAAATAATTTTAACCACTGGAAAACTACTTGTCCCTCTCCTTATTATTTCTTAGAAAATTAAAAATTTCCAAGTTTATACAGGTCCACAGGCCAGAAGCATAGGCACATGACCTTGCCTGGTTAATCATAATGCTCCTTACCTCTATACAAAATGATTGGTCCAAGAGTGAAATACAAGTCCCAGAGAGAGCTAATTAGAGTCTATGTGATTTGGTAGATGGTTGCTGGGAAAGAAAGTATTTTCTTCTCTCGGGGTTATACGTTATAAGGTTTTGTTTTGGAAAATATTCATGACCAAGCCTGTCTCTGACAGGGCTAGAATGAGATCAACATACAAAGAGAAATGGAAATAAGCAAACTGAAAATAAGAGAAAAAGAAAGACTAGAGAGAAAGAAAGAGAGAGTAGGGGAGAGAAAAATAGAGAATCCCAACATTATTTTGGCCCTAAAATCCAACACAGAATATCATCAGCCCCTGGATTTCCTGGATCTGTTGGCAAACAAGTACCCCACTGTTTTTAATCTGAAGTCAGTCTGAGTTGGCTTTCTGAGATTTCGAACCAAAGAATCCCCAAATTTGCAGTGCCACTACTTTCCACTTATTAATTTTATCCCTAATAAATAAACCTCTGCTTCTAAGCTTAGGTGTTTGAAGAGCTTAATTTTATCCATCTAAGTGGGTAATTTGATTAGGACTCTGATAAATGATTCATTCCCTCCTTAGTCTACTACACAAATCTGTTCTTTCCAAAACAGCTAGTCTAAAACGATCCAAATCCTTAATGCTATACATAATGGAATGTCACTGAATCCTATGTTTTGTCCTCATTTTCTCTTGAATGGACAGGAGTTCAGAACATCCTCAGGCAGGTGTCTTTGTAAGAGCTCTTCTGCTCTTCATTCTAGTGCCTAAAAAAGATTAGGCTAACGGAAGTAAAATTTCCCTGATAGTCCTCCTGACCTTTGTAAATCCTCACCAGAGAGGCTCCAGCTTGCTTTGTTTTGGTAATTCCAATCTATTATGGTCATTCAGTAGAAAGCCAGATTTGGATATAGAATGGGAAAAGTTAAAGTGATAGTGCTAAGAATCACAATAATCCTACTTGGAATTGACTTGCCTTCATAAGGAAACTTTACCAAAAAAAAAAAAAAAATGTATACACACACACACACACACACACACTGATATACTGTTTAGGACTCAAATACTGAAAATCTTTTAGCAAACCTAAGCTCTAAAAAACAAAACAAAAAAAACCAAAATAACAACAACAACAAAATGCCACCAAAGTTTACCTGATCTGATTGTATGTACTAAATCAAAACTTAAAATTATCAGGTAGTTGTTCCATAAACCAATAATTCAAAAGTCAACAAGTTGCCCTCTATACATTGACCATCCCAGAATATCCCTACATAAGACTTGAATTTTTAGCAGTTGCCCTTTAACAGATAGATATGCAGCTCCAAACACTGGTAAAGCTATGTCCTCAGGAACAGGATATCTATTGTTCAAAAAATAACAAAGCCCCACTTTAATCTACTTCTGATGCCATCAGTTTGTGCTGTGTGTGTATGTGTGTATGTGTGTGTGTGTGTGTGTGTGGTGTGTTGAGTACACTGCAAAAATATGAAGCCCATCTTGCCCACACTGCTAATTATTCTCAGTACTTGTCAAAACCTGATTCTTAGGAAGTCAATGTTCAGGATTTGTTGAAGAATTCAGCTCTCTTACATATCATCTGACTCATCCAATTCTTTCTTCCAGTTCATGATTTAAGTTTTATTTTTGGAGTCACATTTTGTATGATCTCTGACTCTGTTCATTATTTAGGGCTTTGGTTTACAAGTGATAGTCTATTTGACTTGAATTACAAGTTCTTGAGAAAGCCATTTATTTGAATATATATATTTTTATTATATATTATAAGTTATTATAATATAATTTAATGCTATAATTTAGGGGTGCCTGGGTGACTCAGTGGGTTAGGCCTCTGCCTTTGGCTCAGGTCGTGATCTCGGGGTCCTGGGATTGAGCCCCACATTGGGCTCTCTGTTCAGCAGGGAGCCTGCTTCCTCCCCTCTCTCTGCCTGCCTCTCTGCCTACTTGTGATCTCTCTCTCTGCTATAATTTAATATAATATAATGTAATATAAAAAATATATATAATATAATATAATATATAATTATATAAATAATCATACATTATATTACATAAAAATCTAATATTGTTATATATAATAATATATACAAATATATATAAATATATAGAAATAATGATATATAAATATATATTATAAATTACATAGAATTCTATTTGAATTATATATGAATATATAAAATATTCTGTATGATAGCTATTATATACAATGAGATATTATTATGTATAATATATATAAATTATATATATTATAAATATATATATTTTTTAATATGAGGGTCCAAGTTCTGATAAAGCTTTATAGTAATCACAGTATCTAGTGTAATTCAGGCATGTATACTTTTCAGTACCCCTTTAGATAATATACACATGCATTTTAAGTGGAATGCAAGGATATGGGGGGATTGGTAGAATAATGTAGCTTGAAGTTATTATCTTCCATATACAGAGAAAAGTGTCTGGTCTGGGTATGAGATTCTTTATTAAGGTCATAAGAAAACACTGGCATATTCAACATACATCTCATGATTCAGATCTAACATATTAGTAGCAGCAATCATCTTCCCAACATTAATCTCTGATTAGATACCATATAATCATCATGCTTCATTACTAGTCATAAACCATTTGATTGAACAAAATCTTAATTTTTTTTCATTATTAGGAGATATCAAAGTTATTGGCAATTAAAATATACTTATGCTACAGATACTGCATTGACATTTGTGCACCGATTATTTGTCATCAACTATCAACAGTTGACAACAATTTCTCAAAATCACTGACCTGCCTCTTCATAATTTCTTCCATGGCTGTTAGCCTCTCTCTATTCAATTGCAATCATCGTTACGGATATCTGTGCACTTATCTTCTGCATCCTTAACCCCTCACTTGGTTGTGTACGCTTCAAGGGCAGAGGCTACATTTGTGAACAAAATCTGAAACATTGACTTTGACTTGGAGACACTTGACACATCTTTCTTTAAACAGAGAATCATTGACCAACAGCATAGGAAAATGAGGATGCTTCTGGTTGGTGCTATAAAGAAGACTTTTTTTACCAATTATACTGGGAAAATGTTGGATTGTAAAAAGTATAATAGATTTGTTAACTTCAGAACTCTCAGTGCTTTAATAAATATCCTATGCGACACACCAAGGTGGGAGGTAGGGTGAAATACAGGTTATACAGGTTATAGCTTACAGTGATTCTTTAATTTGTTAGAGATTTTTCAGCAGACTGCTTCTAAGGACTCAATTCTGCAGATCTCATTTTGGGAAATGATAGTGCAGTGATCAAGAGTATGGGCGTTCCAGTATAGGCTGTGTTTGACCTTCATCTCTGACATTCACTGACTGTGTAATCTTATATAAATTATTGAATTAACATCTAACATTGCCCTAATCCAATGTCTAATATGTGCAATGGAAACAATAGTAGTCACATGCAATTATGTTGTAAGGACCCAATACGATGACATATGTGAAGTGTTTACTACAACGCCAATATTTAAGAGTTTACTGATTTTTAAAAAAAAATAATTGGGTTGATTAAATCAAAGGTCATCTTCATTTTATTTATTACTGACTCTTAAATTTACTTTTTACTCGATCATTCTTCAATTTATCCTCCTCAGGCAATCTCTGTCTTTTTCCATAAGTCTAGACCTGTTTTAAAGGACCTTGTGAAATGTCTAAGCTCCAAGAGCCTATACGAATCAAGCCCAAGCCGAAAGGTTGTACCGTGGGGAATTTAAAATATCCTTTGGGATGAGTGGCAGAACTTCCCATGGCAGTGAAATTCTTTAAGTTGCTAACCAAGCAAGCTCCTTTTTTCCCCATATGAAACAGTGCTTTGTTTCCCTTATGGAACATTATTTCCATTGCTTGACCAAAGTTTACTTCATTAAGTTATCCTTGGTCAAAGAACAAATTTATTTTCAAATATATATTCCAGTGATTCTGCAAGCTCTTTTGAGGGCCGCTCTTCCCATTGCAGAAGGGTTTAGAGAAAATGTGCCCTTTCTCTAGCTATTTTCAGAAACTCTCCCTTTGTTTCAGAGACAATTCTGTTTAATTTTGGCCTTTTGTGCCTGTGCAATAGCAGGTTTAATCCAATCAAGCGACAGCCTTCCTTTACTAGGTTATCAACTACAGCCAGAGTGAAGGGCTATTGTCTGCCCGTGGACCCGACTTACACAATTTGCATGCTCCTTAATTCCAATTCTGTTCTATTGTAGTGCTGTGCTTTACCGTCTCAGCTGGAAGAAAAAGTCAACCCAACACAGCAGTGTCTCAATCAACGCAGAACCACAAGAACATGCCTAAATCAGAGGTCACAATGTGAGCTCGGAGGCTTTGAAAGTAATCAGCAGAGAAAACGAACACATATATAGAAAGCATTTTTCCCTCTTGTTGCTGCATTCTCTTTACTCTATCCTTCCCACACAGCAACCCTATTCATGAACGAAGTAATACCTACCTAGCAGCATGATGACTTCCCATTCGTGGCAAACTGAAAATAAGAACCACCATAGTGACTGAATAGTCACCTAAGAATACACTTCAGCAGGACAATAAAAGTCTTTGGCAAAATGAACAAGAGGTGCCAGAGAGACGGAGACAGGCTGTGCAAAGAAAAGAAATACGTCGTGAGTTCTACTTCTTATTCCTGGTATCATTTGACACTGAGATTTTTCTATTACAATCAACACGTAAAGCATACAAAAAGAGATACACAGCAATACCCTGGAAATGGAGCAGTTGTTTGCAAAGAAAGAATTTTAACCCCAGCCACAGCAGCTGAGGGATCATTTAATAGGGGGGAATAGACATCGTCCAGCTAACACTCAGCCCAGGAAATGACAACAATCAATTTTCCCTTCTGCAACTACATCAATCATTTGCAGGTGTTCATAGGTGGAGGGCCTTTTGCACATCATTATCACATTCAAGGAAAGTGAAACAACTGATGTGTTCTATGTTGTTCAGAATCTGATAGAGCACAAGGAAGTGGAAAAACCCAGCTGAGGCATTAGAAACAATTCAAGAATACAATTTTGGGGGTTGTAAAACTTCTGTATTTTAAAGCCAGAACTTTTGAGCAACATATCCGAGCTGTGGTTGTAAAAATGCTTTGTGATTGATATAGCCATTCCAATGCAAAGGAATAAAATATAAAACGATTCATCTGCAGTTTGGATAGAGACCAAGGTAAGGTATTGATTCCCGGAAATACATACTGAGTGCCTACTACCATATTAAGTGCTAAAAAGTCAATGTGTGGCCAGCAGGATTCAAATCAGTATTTGGAGCTTTCGGTAGATTTTTTTTTTTTACCTATCCCACTTGACTATGAGTTCTGCTCCATATTAGTGGGGGATGCAGATTACAGAGTACACAGTGGTACCTGAACAAAGGTAGAGTTGTCCTGATACCCTAATGTTGTAAGTTTGGTCTTCAACCTTAGACATAATATAGTTACATCCATATTTTAAGGAAGAGTTACCCTTAAGCTAATTATTTACTCTACAAGAAGACTCAGGGTTTTTTTTTTTTGTATTAATTAATTATTCATTAATGATTGTTATTAATATAGTAAGTTACAGATAATTCTTTCTTATTATATCAATACCGCTTCTGCTATCTTGTTTCCAGATTGGCCACTATCAATTTCCTCTATCCATGTGTGAGTATGATAGTCTCAAAACATCCCCTTAGATGGAGCAGAGCTTGATGGCTGGGTGGATGGATGTCAAGGATGGTGATCCTTGACAGAAAAAGTCTGAGGGATTAGAATTTGGCTGTGATTTCTGAAGGTTACGTATGTCCTGTTGATGCATGCGTACCATCTTAAGATGAGCATCAGTTGGATTTAACCAGGTTCTTCTAATTCCAGCTGTTGGTCATTTGATTTTATTGACATAAAAAAAATCTAGTATCAAACCAAAGAAATGTTTTTTCCTTCCCTTCTGTCAACTTAATAGATGCCTGCTATAGTCGTCATCTTATTTTCAGTCCACTTAATTGCTTATATTCTAGTAATTTCTAAGCTATGGTTATATTGTATCTCTAGTGTGCAATAAAAATGCATTCAACTCTTCAAGAAGCCAATTTGAATTCTGATCAAGTTGTATACTCTTGTCAAATTTCAGCCACGTGAATACTTTACAGACAGTAATTGATTTGGCTCAGAAGTTCATTTTATTTTGGCGGCACTATCTATATCCCATCCTTCTGAAAATATGCTGATCGTCTGAACTCACTAGTTTATGGATTACCAGTCAATGGAAAAGTGTGACTGGATCATTTACCTACGGAAATCCTGGCTGTAGCAAGGCCACCTGCACAGCTTCTTCGGTATCTGAAGTTTTGCAACCTAATTCTTTTGGTGCATTTATTATAATAATACCTTCCATATCAGTTCAATGCAAAACAAGGTCATATCCAAATTAGATGAAGACCCAAATACAAAACCAGATAGGCACATGATGGAAAACAAGCCCATATAAGGTTCTCTATTTTCTTTGTACCCATGTCACAAATTGTTGACATGCCTTCTTTTATTTATTCTTCTAAATACATAGATTCAAAAGGATCCTCTATAAATCCCATCTCCTTGTAACTTATTGCAAAAGGACTATCATTTAGTATAATAAACAGGCCTCCTACTGAGTCTCTTGTCTAGGTAGCTGATGACGCTATTCAGAAGCTAAATTTTTATGTAATCTTGAACAAAGACCTAGTATGGTGTGAGAGGGACTTGATCAAAGGATATGAGGTCCCTGGTGGGCTAAAAATACACTAGAGAACAAATAAATGAGTAAATAAATATATGAATCAACACACATAAATACTATTAGCTCATGGTATATTAAATTGTATCGCCACTACTTATAAAAACAATCCACCTTAACTTTTTAATTTGGAACAAAAGGTTAATATATCCAAATGGCAAAACAGCAAGACAGCACAACAAGGGAGGTCTCCCTGTTATCTCTGCCTTTGCTGCTTGCCAGGAAGCAGGGCATATCCCTGCCATTATTGTCACATTATAGCTTGCATAGTGCTTTAGAGATCAAAATATGATTTCACTTATAGTATCTCATTTATACTCAGCAGCCAACTTCAACAATAGAGAGACAAAAGATTATACTTCACGTTTTATAAATGAAGAAACCGAGAGAAGTGATTTTTTTTTTTTTTTCCCCTCTGAACTCATCCTATTGAGACGGAAAGCATATCTTAAAATCAAGTCTTCTGATTCCGGCGTTGGAACCTTTCATTTAATTCATGTCATAAAGGTAAATTCAGAGGGCTTGGATAGCCCTGAATCCCCCCCGATCACCTTCCGTTTGCAAAAGTGGTATCTTTTAAAAGGAAATGTACTCAAGATCAAAAGTTGGATGTGTAGTTGAGCCCTGAAAGTGGTCAAACATGTCTAAGAAGTGAGATCCAGCGCTCTGAGAAATCTTTCCGCTTTCTCAGTAGACAACTGGGCGGGCAGTCGTGGAAGGGAAAGCAGGAGGCCATGCAGAGCCTCTAAATCTAGAGTAAAACTGGTCATTACAACAAAAGATGATTTATGCAAGTCAATAAATCAAACTGACACAACTTCAGAGATTTCTACTTTTTTTCCCCAAAAAATGCAGTGCATTTAAATATAGACGTGGCTCGGTGGTGCCTTCAAGCTCGTCTGATGCTTTCTTCTGACCCTGGAGCATAGGTGCTATTGCTTGGGGCCACTTAACTGCTTTATCTATCGGGGGACTCTGTCAGCAGGCATATCTCCCCACACAGCATAGTCAGGATGAGCAAGCCCTAGGCATGTCCCCAATTTTTATCTCAGTCAGCACTGCGCTGCCGGGTGTGCGGCTCCCTTGTCTCCAGCAGGTCCCTGGAAGCATGGTGACAGGTAATTATAAGAGTTAAATAGGCCTGGCATTGTCATTTTCAGAAACTGCTTGCAAAGCACACAAACTCCACTTGCTGCACTCCCCTCTCCCCGACTTCAACATCCAAGACAAATTAAAAGGATTTTTATTTAGAATTTCATGTTCCACACCATTCTGCGATTTTTTTCCCCCTCTCCCCAGGAAGAACTTTCATTTGCTTCTAGTAATAGTTTTTTGTTTGTTTTGTTTTGCTTTTTCGTTTTCAAACCGAGAGTTTATTGTGGCTGGCCAACAGACCAGGCTATTATGGCCAATTAAGAATAAAAGATAGAGAGGGTTCAACTCCAGTGATGCAAGAGATAGTGGAAAACTTTCCACTCACCGTATTTCTCCAGCTTTCCCACAAAGGAATTTGTTTCTTAGGATGTCATCTTAGATCTGAACAGCTTTTCCATTTCCCAAGGACTGTTCACTTCAGTAGCAATTCGACACAGGTTGCTCTAATCTAGTGTTGGAGGGGTGGGGAATATTGTCATTATAAAGCATTTGGAAACATATGGTTTGGTATAAGAGAGCAGAAATACTCTGTATTGGCTTAAGTCCATTTGTTTTCATTAAGCGAAAACATGCTGGTGACTTACACACATTGGTCCCATTAGGATTCTTTTTTTCTATTTGCTGGCTTCGACAATTTTAGCTTGAATTATGGAAGAACTGTTTTCTTGTGCCCTCCACATCTTAATCAACCTTTGAAATGTACATATCTCATAGTTGTCAGTAAACGTAGATTTTTGTTTTCAAGAGAAAGTCATGCCCTTCCTTCCATACATAAACCTTGCCCTTTGCTCCATCTCAATTGCTTTAATCTTGTTACTTTCTCAATAATTCCATCATATAATTCAGTTCTCCAAAGCGATAAACTCAAATACAGCAGTGAATACATTGTCAATTCTAATTTGGGGAGAGCTGCTGATCTTAACTCCTGAGGGTGTCTGCATAGCACTTAAACTTGTAATTGAGTGATGAATGCGTTTTTCATGTTCTCTGGTAATCTAAGTCTGGGACTGCCAGTTATCATGACCTATCCTGGCTCTGTGTGAAAAGACTTACAAATTTGGCTTGGTGTCCAGAGGTCAGTTCCATAGGAGAGTCAGAGGAAGAGGAAGATTGTCAAAGTCAGACGTATGCCTGGGAGGATTCTGATAGTTTAGTTTGCTGCCTGAGCATCCGACCATTTATTTAGCTTTCCTGAGAGATTTGGTAACGTTTATTTGCTCTTTTGCAATTGGAGTTTTCCTACAGAGCTTGTGGAGGGGGGCAGGAAAAATCAGAACTAGTTAGTATCAACTTGAAGCATCTCTTCAGAGTACTTAAATTGCATCCAAAGATAGGAAAGGGGGGAGGAGAAGACATGGGAGGCTTGTGGGAAAGCAGGGAGATAAGGCCGCATGGTCTGCTTGAAAGCACCCACTTTCCGTCGTGAATATCATAACAAGTAAGGCAGAATGAGACAATTAAGGTAATAGAGCTTCAGGGACTAACAAAGGCCAAAGTCTAAATCTTCTGGAATTGAAATGGACTAGAGTATGTATTCTCCAGCAGACTAAAATAATACTTTATTCACGCCAGATCTAGAAAGGTAATGTTAATGGGGTCGGATAGAAGAACTTCCATTGAAAACTTCACTTGCCCTGAAGGAAACCAGAGAACAGAGTTCAGAAGGGTAACTGCCTGCCTTCAAGGCTCCTGGATAGAAATCTCTGGGATGTATGTACTCTACACTGAAATTCTTAATTAAAAGAAAATCTCCAAATCAGCCTTAGATGGGCCATTTCTTTCTGCCCCATGTTAGGTTTTGTGGGAAGTGTCAGAGAGTAAGCTGGGTCGTGATGCTAATGAAGTCTCCGTGAGCCCACTCCTCTCAGCCAGCCCACCTTCCTGTATGAGCACAAATGGCAGCTCCTTTGAAGGCAGTGTGAAGGAAATGAAACATTTTGAAACACTCTCTTGTGGCAGTGCCAGGATCCCTCACATAGTCATTCACAGTCCTGGTCCATTTTCTTTTCCATCCTACACATGGAACTGTTGGCAACCTGACTCATTCTGAGGTTGTCTTTTTCACCTCTAAACTGGTGGCCCATCCTTCTTACCCATACTTCTAACTACTTATACCATCTCCTGGTCACCTTTCTTAACAACTGGCAGAACCTCCATCAGTGTCCCTGGAACCCAAGGTATCACATGCCACAGGTGTCCATTCATCTTCTGACTTCCATACTAGAATCACTGGATCCCATTTGCTGATCCCAAACTCAGGAAAATGTGCACTATTGTTTGACTCTTCTTTCTCTTCTGCAAATCACATCCAATAAATTCTCAGTGTCTTCCACTTTTACTCTTCAGAGATAATTACCTTATCATTCTTACCTCCACTATTCTCCTGTTGCCTGAATAAGGGAGTAAAAATAATTTTATCTCTACCCTTCTAGGTTCTTGGCTAGGACACCCCTATTAAAAAAAAGACAGATTAACAGGAGCAAAATAGAAGTTTAATAACATATATAGCTCTTGTATACATAGAAGATACCCAGGAAAACTGAGTAATTCCCTGAAAGGGCCCAAAACACCACCTTAGGTATCATCTTTAAGGACAAAAGAAAAATGTTGGGGGCTTGAGAGTGGCAAGGGGCCACTTATGGGGAATTACCAGGAAACCACAGTAAACAAAGATATGGTTTTCATGCAGATTTGTTGCTTCCTTCTTCACTCACAAGAGTTTCTAGAATTTGCTTATCTCCTTCTCCTGCTACAGAGAGGGACACACACCTTACAAATGGAGATTTTCCTTAAACCTATGAATGTCTCCTATGAAAGGATAACTTCTCAATGTTCAGGTTACCTCCTATACTTGCTGTTTCTGAAAATTAATCAGCTTAAAATAGAGTTGGTGCCAAAGAGGCATATGTTGGGGTGACATACTGTTTCCCTTCACCTGATTTAACTTTCTAAAGTATAACTCATTGATAGGAAGAGCTTGTTCTATATCTTTGAATGGGACCTACAGACAAAGGCCACTCTACTTAAATGGTATGACACTTCCAACTAACCAATTTCCCACCTTATGTCTCACTTCAGCCCTCACACACTGTTATGGCCTGGATCCTCCCAAAGTTGATGTGTTGAAGCCCTAACTCCCAATACACCAGAATCTGTTTTTGGAGATAGAGCCTTTAAAGAAAAGATTATGTTAAAATGAGATTGTTAGGGTGGACCCTAAACCAATCTGACTTGTGTCCTTATAAGAAGAGGCAATTTGGGGCACCTGGGTGGCTCAGTGTGTTAAGCTTCTGCCTTCGGCTCAGGTCATGATCTCAGGGTCCTGGGATTGAGCCCCACATCAGGCTCTCTGCTCAGCAGGGAGCCTGCTTTGCCCCCTCTCTCTCTGCCTGCCTCTCTGCCTACTTGTAATCTTTCTATCTCTGTGTGTGTCAAATAAATAAATAAATAAAAATCTTTAAAAAAAAAAAAAGATTAAAAAAGAAAAAAAGAGGGGCGCCAGGGTGGCTCAGTGGGTTAAAGCCTCTGCCTTTGGCTCAAATCATGATCCCAGGGTCCTGGGATTGAGCCCCACATCAGGCTCTCTGCTTAGCTGGGAGCCTGCTTCCTCCTCTCTCTCTCTACCTGCCTCTCTGCCTACTTGTGATCTCTCTCTGTCAAATAAATAAATAAAATCTTAAAAAAAAAAAAAAGAAGAGGCAATTTGGACACAAACATGTTTGCACACAGAGGAAAAGCCATATGGGGTTATAGGAAGAAGATGACCATCTATATAAGCCAAGAAGAGAAGATACCAAACCTGCCAATACTTTGATCTTGGACTTCTAGCTTCTAGAACATAAGAAAATAAATGTCTGTAGTTTAAGCCACCCAAACTATGGTATTTTATTACAGCAGCTCTAATAAGTTAAGACAAACATTTTAAAACTTAGTAAAACTGCACTATTCTCTAGTTATAGAACCATGATTCCAATATTTCTTGTTAACATTTTGTACATCCTTTCCGGTATTTAATTCCTTTCCTATATCCCTATACTTGTTATCCTCAATGCTAAATTCAACTGTTATCTTTTTCTGGAAGACATCCTAGATTCCTGAACTTAGAGATCTTCCTTCTTTTGTTCACCAATAGCACTATTTTTTGTAACTCTAGTCATGTACTTACCACGTGACACAACATGGGAGAACTCTAGAAGAATGGCCATATTTGCATTTACTCATCACCTAGCCTCACAGCTCTAGCACAGCTTCTGTGAGAAGTAGCACTCTAAGTATTTATGGCACAAATATATGCTCAAACAAATTGATTAAAAGGAAGCTTAGAAACCAAGCAGTTAATTGTCCTCATACAACAAGTAGCAAAAATGATATATCGAGAAGTCAATGTCTAACTTTGAGTTTTCTACTTAATTAGTTGTCTAACTAGGGCTACAATCTGGATCTCCTCAGTTCATGGCTGCTTGCATAACTCAGTATATTGCTTTCCTGGAATAATATGACCCCGTTAAAAAGTGAGTGCATTCAGGGCAGAAAAACAACATGAAGTCATTAATATGTATTATATTTTGTTTATTATGTTACCAGCTTACTGGAGTACAAGGCTTTGCGAGAATGAGACCTGAATAATCAAATGCATAAGGATTGACATTATCAGATGACAGAAAATATGGACTGATGCCTGACCATTTTCTCAAGTATGGTTTTTCACTGAGATGCCAGTTCCTCAGGAGTCAGACATCATGAAGACATTAGACACTACACATTTCTGCATATTCACGCTCACGTGAAAAGAAGCATTGCAGCTGGAGTTCAGGAAAACAGGGGGATGGGAAGCGCTCTGATGACAAACTCAAATTACTTAAGTTTTATTTAGCAATTGTTTTTTATTGTTGTTGTTGTTTTAGAGAGAGAGGGAGAATGGGAGGGGCAGGGAGGAAGGGAGAGAGAATTTTAAGCAGGCTTCATGTCCAGTGAGGAGCCCAACATGGGCCTGAGATTATGATCTAACCTGAAATCAAGTCAGAGGCTTAACCAGCGAAGCCACCCAGGTGCCCCAGCAATTGTTATGGTATAATATTATTTTATCCCTATCATTGAGTTCTACTTTAGAAAGTTAAATTAGTTGAAGGAGAAAATAATATGTTACCCTAATAGAGGCCTTTTTGGCATAAAAATTATATTAGGCTAATATTTTTAAGCAGCAGCAAACATAAGAGAAGCTCAGAATGCCAAGAAGTTACCACTTCCATAAATGGTTCCTGCCACCCCCCGAATGCTCTAATATTTCACATTCTGTTGGGTCGGGATCATTACTTACTAGTATAGCCTATTTGCAATAGACTATAGACTATAGAACTCATGTTATATTTGCAATCAAACTAATGTTGAGATAAAGACATGTTTTTCAACAGCTAGTAGTTAATAAGCCTGACACTTTCTCATGCTTACCCTCATAATGCAAGATTTGTCACCCTTGGCACCATTCACATGTTGGACTAGATCATTTCTTTGTGGTGGGGGTGTCATCCCGTGTACTGCAGGATATTGTAAGATGTAGCATCTTCCCTGCTCTACACTCTACACTCTATCCTGCATTCCAATAGCATCTCCCCACTGAGTTGTAACAATCAAAAATGTCTCCAGATACTGACAAATGATCCTTGGGGAATAAAATTATCCCGGATTGAGAATCACTGTTCATAATAGGAAAGCTTTTTGGAGAGTCTATTCTTTAAGGCAAACTAACTCCAATTCAAACAAACAAATAAAAACAAAAACAAACAAACAAAAAAACCCCACAATTCCAGTGGCTAAACACAGTAATTTATTTCTTGTTTACACCAGTCTAATGTGGGTCTGGATTGGGAAGGAGGGAGGTATGCAGCTTGTCTCATGCAGTGACCCAGGCGACTGGTGGCTTCATCATCTTCAAGGATGCCCTGTCTTTTTGATATACAGTTAAAAGATAGGAAAAGAGCCAGAAGGACTGTGTGGTCGATTTCAAATGGCCTGGCCTGAAACTGGAATATGAACTCTCCACTCAAATTCCTTTAGTTTGAAATCAATCAGACCTCTCTTAATTGCAAGGGAATCAAAAATGGAGTGTAGCTCTGTGAACGAAAAAGAAACAGTTTTAATAACATGGTTTCTTCTGCATGTCTAATAATGCTAAAAGGGGGGAAAAAAAGTTGCTTTTCTACTGAATATGTCACAGAGGAGGATGCTTTGGGCCTGTGTTGGGCCCAGGGTATAATTCATTAAGAGTAAAGGAGTGCCTTCTTATCCCTGAGAGTTAGTTTTCCAATTCCCAAACTAATGATGATATAAGCCAGAAAATGTCCATCCTGAATCACGTCTTGGTCCAGGAGTAGAGTGGGCTACGTGTAACTTAATATATACTTATGTAAGTGTGTAGTTGATGGAAATTCTTTTTGGTCTCTCTGAGATAATATGTATTTTTTTTTAAATCATCCAACATTTAAATCATCCCCCCCAAAAATCCAAAGTTAAAGACAAAACTGGAGGGCATCTGGAGGGCATCTGGGTGGCTCAGTTGGTTAAGCGACTGCCTTTGGCTCAGGTCATGATCCCGGAGTCCTGGATTCGAGTCCTGCATCAGGCTCCCAGCTTCATGGGAGTCTCCTTCTCCCTCTGGCCTTTTCCCCTCTCATGCTCTCTCTCCCTCTTCTCTCTCAAATAAATAAATAAAATCTAACACACACAAAAAAAGCAAAACTAGATTCTTATGAAGAAATCCTTAGTATATTCAATAGACATTTATGTTCTGAAGAGGGCAGAAAACTGAATCTCTTTTTCTCATTTTTGTTTTTATTTTCATTCATGGGACCTATGTCTCCACTCTTCTACTGAGAACAAATTCATAAAAGGGCTGGCCGGAATGGGGAGAGTCCTGTCTGTGATTGTGGAGCAGAGAAAACTAATAGATCACACAAAAATCCAATCTGTGATCTCAGACCCATGATGTCTGTACCATGTTACAAGAACAAGGATCCAATCTGTGATCCCAGACCCATGATGTCTGTACCATGTTACAAGAACAAGGATCCAATCTGTGATCCCAGACCCATGATGTCTGTACCATGTTACAAGAATGAGCTGACTCTAGATGAAATATCTTCCTTCCACTTTATTTTTTGGGTATGTTCTACCTTCAGGAGCTTTACATCTCGTCCCAGAGCTCTTTTCAAACTGCTTCCTCTCAGACCAACATATGTTACCAAGAAAAATCATTCAAAAGCACATGACTGTGCCACAAAGTGTTGCAAAGACACCACCTCTGTTCTCTCTAAAGAGAGAGCCGTGCAAACAGCTAACCACATTCAGCATGACACAACGGCCTGACTCTAGCAGCTTTCACTGACTGCGGAGTGCAGGCGATGGGATAATTAAGCTTAATTGGGGGACTTTTAGCAAATGACTCATAGAGAGGAGTGGAAGTGGAAACTTGAAGGGTATATGACTTTTAATAGTCTAGGAGAAGAGAAAAGATAAGTGTAGGCTAAAGGAACAGTTTGATCAAAGGTACAGAGATGTTTTTGTGTATCTGGTGTGTTCCGGGAAGGCTGAATAGTGGCAACAGAAAAATTAGCTTAGCCAGAGGTCCTGAGCTTGAGACGGTCTCTCAACTCACCTCACCCTCGCTCCACAATTTCCATTTGGTCTCACATTCCCTATTTCCTTAAACACGACTGAAATGAAACTGGGCTCACTCTCATTTCCACTGCTCTCCTCATGCATGCTCACACCAACAAAAAACGCACTACCTTCTAAATCTACACTTAGCCAATGTTAGTCTCCCTCCTGAAACTTGTTCCCTTTGATGCCAATTCACTTCCACACAACCCCCCAATTCACATATATTCATATCTTTCTTCCCACACCCATTTTTCACATTTAGAGGTAAATAAATTCATGCTATATAATCTCATTTCTGTAGATGTGGTATGTTTCATTTCTTTTAACTGAACAATACAATACACATGGGCAACGAACATGACCTGTAATTACTGGCAACATCCTTCACTTCTATGAGTGCAACTGCAATATAATTTATTCCCAGCAAACTTTCTAAACAGGTCAGAAACTTGAGGTGGTAACAGAATAAGCTTTGGTATTTAATTGTAACATTAAAATAGTCGTCAAAGAATGGTAGGCAAAGATTCATCTTGCATTCAGTAGTTAGAATGATTTAAATTCATCACTAAGTGTCCCTCTACCCATCACGTATCTTTTGTTGACCTGGCAGAAGGGTTTGCATATTTAATCCTCTTTCTTGTTCTGGACAGCTGCACTGTCACCAGGAAGATATTCTGAGAGGAATATTTCTGTGTCATCTAACAAGGGAAGAGAATATCATGTTCTTCAACTCATAGAATGTATCTAGAAACTCTGAAATTATGCCAAACAAAGATGTTGCTTTTTTTTTTAAATAGTGGAAGAGGGCTGAAAAGAATTAAAAGGACAAATAAGTTTTTTCTAGTTTTTTACACAATATGTCAAATTTTACTTGTAAAGAAAGATTTATGGGGGCCAATTTAGATAACTAGGTAACATTAGATTAAATCTATAGGCTTGGGAGGTGGTCGTCTGGAATTTGAATTCTGGTTTTATCATTAGCAATTTTACTAAGGTCTCTGTCTCAGTTTGCTCATTTGCAAGATGGGTTCTAATTGATGGTAGAAGTATACCAATGAACTTTAATTCATAGAACTCTGAACTGAGTTAATATATTCAAAATGCTTAGAGCAGAGTACAGCACAAAACAAAAATTTCTCAAGCATTAGAGAAATTCCTAGTCCTACAGGATTCCTTCATGTCACATTTTCACAATTCTGAAACAGAACCTCTCCTCATCTTTCCATTTTCTGCTTGGTTCCCTTGAGTTCCCTTGTTAATAGGAGATAAACTATACTAATGTTTGATATGAATAAAGGGCTGACATAAATAAAACTTGATGTATATAAAGAGTTTTAGGCAAAGATCTCAAAATTTCATAATTCTGTAACGGCAAAAGATCTACTGAAACGTGGAAAGAGTTCACTGTAATTAAAATTGATCAGTCAGACAGAATAGAAGTTTGACCTCTTTGATGTAATTCTCCTTCTCTATTTTCAAAAATACAACTATAAATTTCCCCACTGGGGCATATTTGATTGATAAAATAATCAAACTTTTCTAAAATCTATTCTCAGAATATTCTTTGTACTGTATACCAGTCACATGTGTGGAGTTGTGCTTCCCAATCACGGAATAAAAGCTCTAACCAGAATTTGGCAATTTGGTAATACATGGGATTAGTCCTCTCTGGGCTGCCTCTGAAGACATCTTCAGAGGCATCTTCAGTTTGTATCTGTGAGTGAGAGTGATTGTAAATAATGTCTCCTTTACTTCTCTAGTGAGAAGGCTTTTACTGAATGATCCTACAAAATGCCTGAAGGACTGAGCTCAGCATATTCTCAAAAGATTTATAAATATCCTCACAATTCAGGGATTTAAAAATACTATGCAGTTACCTTTCTTCTCCCAACAGAATTTAATGAAGTAATAGGTGAAACTTCAATTTTCCTGGTGCTTACCAGTGTTTAATTCTTAACCAGAAAAGAGAAAGATTAATTCTACATATTCAAGCTCTTTTAGAAAACAAAACTGAATGGATTTACTGAAAATCTGTCCAAAGTAAATGGTAGACGTTGATGTACAATGTGATGCAATTTTAAAACTTCCAGTTATTTATGCAAATGTAGTTGTTGAATGAGTTTTTCTCCCAATATATATGTGAGTATCCACGTGATTATGAGGGGGTGTGTAGACCTAGAACCTGTGGCTTTCTTGACATGGGAAAGGAAATAATTGTAATTTATTCACTTACTTATGACAATTAAAAGATTAGCCCAGTTGATTTGCCAAGACTGTCTACAATACTGTCATTACTTTCAAAATTAGAAAACAGTAATGAGAAATGAAAAAAGCTACATTAGCAGTTTTAGAAGGAAAAGGGCTTTATGTACCGAAAAAGAAAAAAAAAATCAGGATGATATAAACATTTTATATTTTACCAAGAAAAAAAAGATCTGCTTTTCCATCTTCAGCATCCATATCTCTGTTATGCATATTTTATGGAAATTCATTTTTTATGGTATTAAACTTGAAGCATTGATTTTAAGTTTTTAATAGCCGCACATATTTTGTTATATTTTACACAGAAACATAATATATTTAAAAATATAGACCTATTTAAGAGTGTCACTAAACCCTTCCAAAAAGATATACTTTCAAGGTTATCAGATGCATCTTGATGCATAATTTGGAGATGAATGTGTTCTCTAACTGCAAATCGACTATATTTGGTCTGCGGTTTACATAAAAATACAATTTTTAGAGAAAAATCATCATCTTATCTGAAAATGTTTCTGGGGATAGCTTGTTGTCCAGTGATCCATTCCCACAGATGATGGCGGATAAACTGCATATATTTAAAGACAAGGAAAGGCACTCTCTGCTACGAGATGAATTAATTTATCATTTTCACCTTAGGTGGTCCACTGGTGACTGGGGCTTAGGAAGTGGATATCTTCATTGCAGTTCTGCTCCAGGAGAGCAATCTTCATCATTTCTCTGCTACTGCTTTCAAATTACATAGAGCACTGTGCAGGAATAAAGTGTAATGTATGGCTACGGCCCTAAACATGCGTATACGGCTTTACAGTATCATAAAATGAGAATCCTGTGCAGGCAATTATTATTTAAGCTGCTTTACTATTGAGAAAGGCCACATGCTGCATCTACATTTTTAGCTCTTTTTCATAGAGATTCACCAAAACATTACTGCGAATTAATACGTTTCTATATCGGGGATAGAAATGGTCATAGATTAGTTATTGAGGGAAGGTGCTATATGGACTACCTGACAAATTGGACTTCAGTACAAATAACTTTATTATTCCAGATAACAAGAAGCTCAGGGCAAAGGTGTATTCAAAGGCTGGTTGACTCAGTCGCCCAAAGGTGATATCAAGGACCATTTTTCCTTCTGGCTCTTTCCTTACAATCATCTTTGGAGTCTTGTAGTCACTCTTAGACTAGTTTTGTTTATTGTCACAAGGTGTCTGCCCCAGGGCAATGAAGGCAGAATCTTCCTTGTTTATAATCACTTCCTTATTTGTAATCAATTACTTGTTTATATGAAAGCAATACAATTGAATATTCATATTTTTCTTTGATCTGGTTGAGCCTCTCTTAGTTATATGATGACTTCCTATCCAATATATCTTATCCAAGCCAATCCAATCCAATCCAATCCAATATATCCTATCCAATATAGGTCATGCCCCTAATGCTTTAAAGTCACTGGGTTCTGTTACTAGAGTGCTATCATTTGAGGAAGACTGAATACTTGAATAATTTCAGGGTGACTGTCAGTAAAAATGAGTAAAATGATTGTTCTTCTATAAAATCAACAGTGTCCCCCAGAAATAACCGAGACAAACATGAGTACCCAATTCATATACACTGTGTACTATGAACCTGACTGATCTATGGCAAATTATCAAACCCTGGAATTCATTTTTCATCTGCAAAGTAAGAATTGCAATTCCTTCTTCCTAGCATAGTTTTGATGATTAAAAATAATGTATGGGAATAATGTAGTACAGAGTCCAACATATATAAAGGTACAAAACTACTTACTCAAAAGAGGTAGTAAGGAGAAGTTCTTACTGTTTTTGTGACTACCGTCATAACTTTTCATATGGATGACCTGTCTGCTGGCATACAGCTAGGGGAACAAATTTATTTCAAGGAAAAGCAAATGTCACTCCCCAGAATATAACTAATTAACTTGTAAAGATTTTCATCAAGATCTACTGAGACATTTAGAAAATAGCTCTATAGATCCAGTGATAGCAGACGTCACTTCAGAAATAAGTTGGGGACTCTAGGGCCCTGGTTGTCACAATGCCAGCCATCACCCTGTTTCTTCATCCTGCCTGGGATAGGTTTAATATCTTCCATGGGCCCTAAAGCTAAATAGGATAATATGACAATTTCCCAAGGAATTCTTCCAACAGTTCCAATTGATCAATTCAGCTTTTCTCTTATTTTAGGGCAACATGAATCTTGACTATATCTTAATTGATACATTCGTCATTTCTATTTAATGCAATTTTAAACCTGTGAAATTTATTCTAATGGTATCTGTTATTCTTTCCTTCTGGAAAGTGCTACCTACCTGTCTTTACGGAATGTAAAAAACTTTCTGTTTGGACTTCTACAGGACACATTATATAATTGATTCCTATGCCAAAAAGGTACAAGTCAATGCTTTATTATAAATATAAATTATTTTCCAGACAATGACTCATTCATGGTTTAATTCAATAGATCTAAAATATATTTAAAGTCTGTCTGGCTACCTTCCTGAAAAATGCTGTAATCATCCTTCTAACTCCTTCCTTCTTTTCTCTCCTATTTTTATCTGTTTATTCATATTTCAAGGTGCAACAGTGATGTGCCTCCTCCTCATTCTATATGTGATATACGATATGCACATTAAAAGGCAGCAATCAACTACAGGCATATTGATTAAATCAAGCCATCATGAGGAAGAGCTGAACAAATTTTACATTTATTTAAATTTCTCCATCAACTAAGTCTGCCTGCCACTGTCCTTCACAGGATATTATTTACTTTGCTTTCAGTGCATGAAGCGTGAGTTTCAGTTTATAAATTAAATATTTTGGAAGGCATAAGTTCACAATTGTTTCTTTAAAAATGGAATGTATCACACATTTGGCTATGAAGTAGAGCGATGTCTGAGTCTAAAGGAGCTGTTTTTGAGCATTAATAAAGCAAGGAAGGTAAATTAAAATATAATAAAAATATATTTAGCTTCCTTTCAAAAAAGATTTAAAATTTAAAGTACAAGTAAAAGATAATGGATAAAGCATACAGAAATATTAAAAGGTAAGTATGTCAAAAACCTAGGCAAAATATCTACTTACCATATGTCTCAGTTAGCTTGGGTTGCTATAACAAAACACCGTGGACAGGGTGGCTTAAGAAACAGACATTCGTTTCTCATAGTTCTGGAGGCTGGGAAGTCCAAGATTAAGGTGTTGACAGATTCAGTCCACTTCCTAGCCTGCAGATGGCCACCTTCTGGCTCTATCTTCACACAGAGGAAAGAAGCGCTGGTGTCTTTTTCCCTTATCATAAGGGCAGCAAATTCATCATGGGGATTCTACCCTTATCTAAATCTAATCACCTCCCAAAGGCCCCACCTCCTAATACCATTATTTTAGGGGTTAGGGCTTCAACATATGGATTTGGGGGACACAAACAGTCAGTCCATACCCCATGTGATCTAACGATCTCATGACTAGGTGTTTATGCAAAAGAAAAAAAAACAAAAAACAAAAACAACAAACTTATGTCCAAAGATCTGTACTTGAATGTTTCTAGCAGCTTTACCCATAATTGCCAAAAACTGGAAACAACTCAAATGTCTTCAGCTGTAGAACAGATGAATAATTTGTGATACAATCATAAAATGAAATACTAATCACCAAACTATTGATTTATATAATAATGTGGGTGCATTTCAAAAGCATTGTGCTAAGGGAGAAGGCAGACAGAGAAAACAACTATGTGCTTCTGATATTCCAAAATAGGAAAAATTATAGGGACAGAAATTAGATCAATGGTTGCCAGAAACTGGGGTGAGGAGAGGAATTGGCTACAAAGGAACATTTAGGAAATTTGGGGTTGATGAAAATATTGTACATATTAACTGAGCCCGTGGTTATCTGGCTATAAAAATTTGTCAAAATTCATGTACATCTATATAAAAACTGTTCCTCAAAAAACTCAGCAGTAACAAAACCCCTAGACTAACATCATTAAAGGATGCCTTAGGAAAACTCCTTTAAACAGGCATAACTATCACCAGCAATATGGTTACTCATTAAAAAGTAAATAGAACACTAATTTTTGAACGCTGAGGTGACCTACACAGTATGCTAGTTCCTACTTGTGAGAAATGTCACTATGATGACCTGGTTGTCTCGGAGCTCCAGAATTACCCTAATGAACTCCAGTGCCTTGGGCACAGGCAGAATAGTTCTAACTTTGTGGTTGTGTGTTGAAGAACCTCAAGCTCAGCCTGTTCAACGGTCTTCCCCCCTGGTGTGCCAATGGGCATGAAATTTTCATCAGTAACTCTCTTTTGGATTAAGGAACTGGAAAAAGACACTGGGAGGGGAACTTTGAAGATGATATCAAGGTTAACATGACTCATTAAGAGGCCACAGGAATTAATGAGACATCCCACGAGAAGCACATTAAAGGAGCAATCTAACACACATCTGTCCTGGTTCTGATCTGCTCTGTTCACCGAGAGGCAATATAATGTAGAATCAAGACAGAGGTGATTAAGAAGAGGGATTTTAAATATTGGCTTTGCCCCTTAGAATGCTGCCCTGTTAGTTAGATTCCTTAGCTACTTTAGGTCTCAGTTTTCTTAGCTGTAAAAAGAAGAATATGTACCACTAGAGTGGTTTACAGAGCACACACACATACATGCCTTATTATGATAACATTCAGTACATATATATACAGTCATTCATACATAGTAAGTGCTTAGTAAATGTGAGCTACCCATTCCAATTAGTATTGCATCATCCCTTCCCACATGAGGTCTTTTTAACCACCGATCAAGTGTATACGGCAGTGTTCAGTGTTTGTGGAGTAACACACCACCTCTATACTTAGTAGCTTAAATAAAAAATGCTTTGTTTTGTCAGTTGGGACATTCTGTGGCTCTGTGCCAGACTTCACTGATCTAAGCTGGGCTTGCTCTTGTATCTTTGGTCAGCTGGCAGAATGTCTGGGGACTGGCTCTCATCAGGGATGACAGTGGTTATTGAACCTCCTGTCTCATTATCCAGCAGGCTAGTTTGGGCTTGTTCATACAATGGAGGCAGATTCCAAGGAGGTTGTTGGAAATGGGAAAAGCCTCTTGACTTCTAAGCTCAAAACTGGCACATCAGCACTCCCACACCGACTAGCCCCTTCTCTCCTGATGCTTACTCTTAATATTCTTTAGTATTCAGACATCCTCTGGTTTTCTGTTGTTATTGTCATTGTTGTTTTTCTGATTCTCATTAGTTTCATATCAGATTTCCAAGCATGTTTAATAAAGTGTAGGCTATAGTTCTCACACATAGAAGCTCTACACAAAAAACTATGCACAACAGATACGTAGCATAGCAAAGTCATATATACCTTTCATGTTAATTGATCAGTAGACATTACACTTCTCCACTGAATCTCACACTTATCTATCATTGCTTCTTTCATTATATTATAGTTGTTTACTTATATTCATGGCATGAAACGTTATTTCTGGAAGACAGGGATTTGATTTTTACTCTCTTGGTATCCCCACTACCTGGAACATTTTATTTGTACAGCATATATTTTGTTGAATAAACACTATTAGAACAATTGAGTAGTAAGAGACAGAGAGATGACTTTGATCAGGGATTATCAAGGGATAGTCTAAGAATGAAGGTGAACCACAAAGTCTGGGAAAGCATTATATTTGGAGAAAAGTTTTAGTGAGCATTCCAGCCAAAAGGGAGAAAACACAGACAATGGGGATAAAATGATGAGCAGGGAAGACTCATTTATTTAGCTGGAGCAAAATATGTGCCTAAAGCATTAATGCAAGTTAGGACTGGAAATAAAGTCAGAAAAGGAATCCAAAGAGCCCCAAGTTAAGGAAGTTACTTTAGATCCATTTATTATTTAATTAATGAGAGAAATTAACATTAATTAAATAATGGGAGCTAATTAAGCCATGAACTCTCAATGCCCATTAAGCTTATCAGATTAGTTAGCCTTTACCTTGATAAACAAGGGCATCGACGAATATAACCTAGGTAATTACACTTGGAAGGGTGGGTGACATTGATGGAAACAGAGAATAATGTACTGTATGGAAAATTCACGTTCCTATGTATCATGGGAGTCATTAGGAATATCTGAAAACTTCAAGGACTTGAAGAGAGAGAGTGGATACTGGAAGAAAAGTTATCTCACAGACTATGAAGATCCTCCATACTGAAGTCTCTGAAATGAGAGGCTGGGTTAGGAGGATATTTTCTGAACTAACATTAAACATGGTACACATCCATTTCCTGTCTATTTCACTGATCAGAATTTAGTTGCAAGGCCTCAATCTCCTGCAAGAAGAAAGCCTGGGAATGTAATCCTTACATGGCTTATCCTGTTTTGATTGCTAAAAACGTTACACAGGAAGCTGTACAATACAGTTCACACTTCTGTGCATGGCATAATGTAGCAGTTAACAAGGTATGTTTCATATATTAATGTGCCCATATGTGCACACAAACACATAATTTGGCATTGATAGTTTTGAATGTCTCAGATGGAGTTTCCACTCTAGTAAGTCATTATTCATAGCTGGAGGAAAAAATTAAAAAAGGGAGGATGACGTCAGAAAACAATAAGCTGATAATTTTCAAATTTAAGCCTGGATTCAAACCATTTGAAGATCTTATTAAACATTCAGGTGCCAGGGCCCAAT
This sequence comes from Lontra canadensis, assembly GCF_010015895.1. Classification (NCBI taxonomy): domain Eukaryota; kingdom Metazoa; phylum Chordata; class Mammalia; order Carnivora; family Mustelidae; genus Lontra; species Lontra canadensis. Next base: position 20,695,846 of record NW_022631005.1, read on the forward strand.
CTAAAGGAGTCTGATTTACCTTAAAAAGCTTTCTTATGCTTCTTAACATGTTAAGCTTCTTTATGTTAAGAAGTTTTTGAGAAACACTGCCCTAAACCCTTCCATTATTGGGTGATTCATGAAATGTAACTCCCTGTTTCTTCCATGTCTTCTGCTGATGCCCGTCATCATAGTAATGACAATGGCAATGGCAATGACAAAGACCAATCTAAAACTTGTCCAGGTGCTTGAAGGAAAACTGATTACTGGCTTCATAAGCCCATAAGTTACTTCCCAATTTTTTTTTTCCTTTTCTCTGGAGGCCAACAACATATTTCCCTCAGAGAAGCTGTTGAAAAAGAAACTGACATTCTATAGAGTTTAAAATGAAAAAAAAAAAAAAAACCCCACTCTATCTGATGCATGCATCTTCTTATTACATTTTTTCTGTTCTGCCAAAAGTAATAAATACCTTTTCAAGGTATTTGGGATTATCGCGTTTACTTTGGGCCAATACCAAAAAAAGGGGAAGAGAACCATTTTACAATGTTACCAAAAAATAGGTTTCCTTCAGCTGTCATGGACAAGTTAGAAATGGACCAGCACACCACTGGTAACCCTTTATCTATGAGTCACCAGGAGACTCAAAGTTCACTTAATCTGTCACAGAGTAGCTCCTGCCTCATGATGTCTCAAAACAACTTAACATATATGAACTTCCACTTTTTTGCTTTACCCTTGCTGCCTGTTGATCCTTATACAAAATTTTGGGTTTTGCTATTTTAGCATAAGAGTTATTTGTAAACTTAAATAATCCTCCCCCCCAAAAAAAACAAGATTTATTTACTTGTCAAGGACTCCTTTATTAGTAAAAACTAAGTTGTATTTTGGTTATGCTTTCATATTAACAAACCCTGAATATTAGCTGAAATCCAAATGTATCTTCAAGACTTCATTTTCACTTCAACAACCCAACATAGACTTTTTCCTCGAACCTGGACTATTATTGACAAAATTGTTTATCACAGTTCCTTCATACCTTTAATATACGGAACATTTTATTTCTATAGCATATAAGCAAACAACATTCCTAAACCCTGCCTGCCTCATGCTAACTCTTTGATCCAGATTGTAATGGCTCCCTTCTTCCTAAAAGAGACATATCAAGCTCTTAGCCTTGCACTTCATGCTCTCCAAATTCAGAATCTAAATGTATCATTGGCTAAGCCTTTTTAGCCAGACAGGTTGATGTATCCCCAGACATACCTTACTCAGCCTTTCCTTTTTGTTTTTACAGGTGATGCACTTCTTCCATCTTCTTCTATCTTACTCCTACCAAATCTAGAGGCCTCTGTAGAGCAGATTTCACCTTAAATCAGGGCAACCTCATGAATCACCTTTCAATAAATGGGAATTCAGCCTGTCTCTGTTTCTGTCTTGTTGTTAGTTCTGGAAAGCGAGCTTCCTGATTTCCACATTGTATCCCAGTTCCCATTAATCTTTCCAAATGAAGAGAGTGGTTTATTCCTGTGGATTTCTCCCCAGGCAGGAACTGGAGTCCTAATGCTGAGTAAGCCTCAGTATATTAAGGCCATTTTACCTACTGTTTCCAGACTTCCCTGCCATTGACTTCCAGCTGGCTAGTCTAGGATGATGAATGTTCCTGGGCCATCATGAGTATATCCCACCTAACTGCCGGGTCATCCATTACTGCAGGTAAGAACCCCTGATGCCAGCAACTATTCTGATTAATCATTCATTACTGCAGCTTGCTAGTTTGGTGGAAACAGAGCTGCGGTGGGTTCCACCTTGAGACTAATATCGGGGCAGGGGCAGCTATCTTAGAAATGTTGTAAACATGAGGTACAGTCTAGGATCTCAGACCTAGATAGCATTCCATGGGAGGACTCAGGAAAGTTGGATGGGATAAGTATGATATTAAAAAAGAGAATATCAAAGAACTGGATTCTAGGAGTAAAACTTATAGAGGGAAGTATTACAAAATAACACTACCTAACATTTATTGAGGGCATTGCCTTCCAACAGGCACTTCTAAGCTCTTTAGTTGCCTTAATTTACTTACTAGTCACAAACATCCAATTATGATGCACATTTTATAGATAAGGGAGATGATGCACAGAGGTTAAATAAGTTGCCCAAGGCCACATGGTGTGTAAGCGGCAGAGCTTGTGTTTCAAGCAAAGGTAGTTTGGTTCTGGAAACTTCATTCTTGAACATTATGAAATATTGCCAATATGTGAAGTGCATCTTCCCAATTTTGTTAAGTATAAAACGTGGAAATATTATGCCTATAATAAAGACTCCCATGATGCCTATTACTGCTGTTGCCTGTTATATAGTAAATAACAATTATGTGATGGGTCAGTTAACATTTTAAAGCAAAGTTTCACTTTAGCTTCATAAAGTTTATTTTGAAGAAGACATATTGATGGCTCTTTCTTAAGAAATCCTGCTGATTATCCTAATCCACAATTTTATGACAGGAAGCAATTGAGCATTAGAGTAGGGAACCAGAGTTTATTGAAAATTTATGTTCTAGATAATTCTGAGATTGTGGACAAAGCTGATGCTGCCAAAACATTCATTGAGGCCTCTGAGCTTGGAGAGAACCACACAGCCATGTCCACTATGACAAGTTTTCAGCCATCGGTGGCTGGATAATGGAATCCAAGCTGGCACAAGTGGCCGGGCAGCTTTTATCTTTCCCAAGTTCAACCACAATTCTATCCTCCCCCACAACTAGTGAGAAATGCCTGGAAGAGAGAATCACACACACACACACACAAAAAAAAAAAAAAAAGGAGGAAAAAGTGAAAAGCGGAATGATCCCAGAGACCGGTGGCTTGGAGTGGGGCTCTTGGTCCTAACATGACCCTGTTTGAGTCATTGTCAAGTAATCCCGAGCTTCATCCTGCAGCTGCCCCAAGACTCTCTGGGAGCCTATTAAGCAACTGTAGCAAATTACCCATCTTCTGTGCTTCACAACAGCTAAAGGAAGAAGGTATTTTTGTTATACGAGCAGATGCCTTTATCATGAGACTTAACTGAAGCTGATGTAGGTTGTTATGTCACTGATACAATGTCAGGAGCTTTATATAAGATATCTCACTTAATTCAATAACTCAACAAAGCCGAACTTAGCACTTCCCTATCTTTAGTGGAAGAAAAAAGAGTAAGTCTCAAAACGTCTAACTTTTTTTATATTTATTCTGACATTTCACATCTGATGTGAGGGGCGAAGCAAAACTTTGAACTCTAGACGGTCCAAATCTTCTGCTCTTTCTGCTCCACTCTGCTGGGGAGAAAGGAAGTATCCTTGTTTTCTGTATGCAAATCAAGCTTCTCCACTCGGCAAAGAAGTTAAATTGCTTCAGGGGAAAAAGAGTAAGCAGAAAGTACACTCCTCTGATTAAGGGTGGCAAAGTTGTAGGAAGAAGTTACCTCCTCAGTGAAAAGACCTTCCAGTTATCAGTTTCTACTGCCTTCGGGAGGAAAAAACAAAGGCAGGCATAACCTATCTGGGAAGGCATTCCTTGTCGCAAATGCAAATGGTTTAGCTGAATTCATGAATAATAAGTGTCGCAGTGTGTATTTATGTGTGCGCGCTTGCACGTGTGCTCGTGCTCATGTGTCTGTATTTCCCTGAGAGGGAAGAATTAAAAAAAAAAAATACACATATAAAGAAAGAGTTTAGAAGTGTAGAAGTGAATAATCACTTGTATATAGTACTAACTCTTTTTAATTATTATTATTATATGCAGAGTTAGTTTCAGAGCTTTCTGTTCACTGAATCTTTGGTAAGGGTCAAATTACGTGCATTACAGAAAGAGCTGGGATTTATGTATTAGGCAAAGGGAACATAGTTGACAATACTGAGCATCTATTCTGCTCTGTACTATGTCAGCATTCTACAATGTAGGAGTTTTAGGTGCCTTTATAGCTGAAAAAAATTGAGGCTCAGAAAAGTTAAATTATTTTCCCAAAGTTATAAAGTGAGAAAGTGGCAGAGCCAGGACTCAAATCCATGTCTGAAAAACAGAAAAATCCATGTCAATCTTCCTCCAAAGTTCATCGTCTTTCCACTAAAGATATTTTGTAGGTTAATTGTTATATTAACAATAACTATTTATTGAGTGCTTACAATTACCAGACTCTATACTTGAGATTTTACAATTTTACCTATCTTTGTAGGTCCTTACACATTATCATTTCAGGTAGACCAACATATTCAATCAACTCATTCTAAGGTACTGAAGCAATCTCCTATTTTCTGGTTTTGCCTTTAGTATTCTTTGGCTTCAATCCATCAATTATGTTGCTAAATTTCAGTGCTCCTAGTTCTCCAAAAAAGAAATTCCAAAGTTCCCAGTCTGCTCTCACTGAGCTGTCTAATTGTATCTACCATTTCTTACCACCTTAGATCTCTCATCCCAGCTGATGTCTTGAACTGTCTGTTGAGCATAAACTACACTTTTTTTTTTCCTTTTGAACATTTGTTTTTGCTACACTGACAGTCTAGGTTACATTTTCCCTCTCACCTTTGAGTTCAGATGACTATTCTCAACCTTGGCACTTAAGGCTTTCACCTTTTAGAAGTACTTGCCTTTTTTTTTTTTTTTTGGTGCTACTTCTTACATATATTTATATTTTGTTCTGCCACCTGACTGCCTGCTCCTGGAGACAGTAACTCTATTTTACATTTTAAGTAAATTTAACAAACAGCTTTTGAGAATGAATTATGAACAATGCCATATGCTGGGTGTTTTAGACAAGGAGATACAAAGATATGGCATCTTACTGAAAGATTTACCCATATGCTTCTCCCACATAGTGTCTAGAACCGTGGTTATCATACAGCAAGTGCTCAGTAAACACACATAGGAGGGAAAAGCTGAAATGAAATTAAGAATGATTTTCCATTCTGAATTATCTCCAAGTTCATTTAAGTTTACATATACACCATTAATGTCGCTCAGCTAATGGCATCTTGAGCTCGTTGGCTGCTCTGTGTAGCTCTGTCTCGGTGACACAGGTTTTTATCAAGCTTAATGGATGCATATTATTAAGTTCCTCCATGCTACACTTCTGCTCAGATCGTTTAAATGGCAGTTTGCTTTCGAAATGTGAGTTTGACCAGCAAGTTTCTCCCCTCCCTTTTCCCTTCTTTTTACCTGTTAGTTTTGCCACAAAGGAGAGGCATTTGCTTGAAGAGAGCCATCAACCTTCCAGGAAGAATGTAACTAACAGAAATGAAAAGACTGGTTTGTCCTAAGTGCTGTCATTTTTTTAACAGTCACAGAGGTTACTATTATGGCTCTTAGGGTCTGAATGGCATTCGTGAATATTAATTAACTAATTAGGAATACTTAAGCTATTGTGGTCTCGGAGCTTAGATACCCGAGGTCCATTGGCTCTCTTCGCAGTTGCAAAGCCTCAAATTAACAGTCTCGTAATTACTGATCAAGTTCTTTCCCTTTAACTACTGAACACAGGCTTGATTCTAGCACTCATCTGTAAGACATCCAGGTACTTCCATCACCAGATGTTTTAGAAAAGGATGTTTTTTCCTCCTTTTACATTTCAGGAAAATAAAAGTTCTTCAGAAGAAATATATCAGAGTCATTTCACAGAATCCCACTTAATAAAAGTGTAAAAACACTTGTTAGCAAATCAGTGCATAGTGACAACACCTAACTTCCACAGTTTTAGTGGTTTGTCGCCTCATTTGGGCAAGAAAGTGTGTGTGTGCATGCATGTGTACATAGATACGTGCACATACATACCCACACTTACGTGGGCATGTACCCATTGCATACATACACACATGTGCACAAACGTACACATGGATACATGTATATTTACATGAGAGTGGGGAATTATCCTATATTGTATATGGTTTGGTATATTCAACTTCAATATCTTTCTGCAATATTAACAATAACTATTTATTGAGTGCTTACAATTACCAGACTCTATACTTGAGATTTTACAAACACTATCAGTATATCCTGTCAGCGAAACCAAGAGTTTTTTATTCCCCAGTTTGCAAATCAGGTAACTAAGGTTCACAGCAATGACGGTTAATTTGCCTAAGACAAAATTCAACCCTTGGTCTTGCATACTGCCTCTCAAATGATTTCTAATTTTCTTCTTTTTCCCCATCTGATTACTTGATTGTGCTTTAGCTGTCTCTCAGTTTCCTCTTGTCTCTCCATCTGGCTGTCCTTTAGCAATGTCCCCAAATCAACTGCAGTCATCTCCTAAGAATCCATTCCTAGGAACTGAGGGTGGCTTCTGGGGTAGGAAAGAGGGAAATGTACAATTCAGTAGAATTGGCAGCATTTAAATAGAAACAGGTACCTACTGCCTCACAGAGCTTCAGATCCTGAGAGTAAGAAAGTGGTTAATACTCAAATACCTACCCACTGTTCTACTTTGCACTGGATATGCACAGGTGACAAAGGTCTATAGTGTCAGTTGTGAGGATGACGTTGGCAGAAAATTAAATTCACGGGCATAGGGTGTATACAGTTATTTCATTTCTTTTGTAAGGTAAAAAACACACTTGGTGTTTTAGCTGAGTTCTTCAGGGATATTTTATTAAGTCCCACGGCTTCTTCCTCAATAGGAAAGTTAATTTTACTTTGCCATCCATTTCAACTAACTTTTGAATTCCTCCCGTGTGATTTCATCATCCGTATAATCTTTCAAGAGGCATGGCTTTTTCTATGTCTGTGTCATATATCTTAGATTGCAAGCTAGAAACCCCATCAAACACAGAGAATCTAAGCATTATGATATATGAAATAGTCCTCTGCTGTGCTTTAATTTGGACAGAATTCACAATTTAAAAGAATCCCTGGCAAGTGAAAGAAATTAGCAGCAACAACAAATATCCAGTAGTTTGCCAGCCTACCTGGCAAAAGTCATGGCCTTGCCTGGGGGGAAGACCTGGTGTTCCAGGAACATGCAGCAGCATTTAAGTCAGAAATGAAACGTTAGTGTCAGGGGTTCAGAGCAGGGCCCCATGAGGATCTCCAACTAAGCGGAAGAGCAACATTAAGGGATCACCAGGAAGTCAGCATGCAGGATAAATGATACTTTGATACAATATTTGAAATATCAAAGTTAACCCAAAAACTCGTGATGAAACAAAATAGCAAAAATGGAAGTAAAGTTGGGAGACTTTACAGGGCAGAACCAGAGACCTTTTGAAGCCCAAGGCAAAGGGGAAACAGGAGCAATATCGATTCTGTCTTGATTTAAAATTTTGACTTTCTTTGTGCCCTAGACCACCCTTGCTTTGCCCTCATTCTGGCCCCATTTCAAAGAGATAGACTTCTGTTCACCCAGCTTACAGAAGCCCGGTGCCTTAACCAAAACCAGACTGAACCTAAACGACACGGTGACTGACCGTGAGAAACAAGACAAGATGACTGGCCACTTTTATTCTTCGATAGTAACACTATTCACTGATAGATGAAACTTCTAAAGTGAACCGAATCTCAAAAAGATGATAAACCCCAAGCAGGAGTTATGTAATGTGAGTCCGTTCCTGCAGCTTGATGTACTGAACACTGAGCTTTTGTCCTCAGACTAGGGCAATCTCTGCCAGAGAGAGGGTGCTGAGTCCTGTCCACACCATCCATGATTCCCCCTGAACGGAACCCACTGATGACTGCTGGTTCTTGCTGGCTCCCTTTGTTCATGAGCCAGAAGACTGGAACTAGAAGGCTCTATCAGGGAAAAAAAAAGTCATTTTCCAAAATCCCGGAAACTAGTACGATGCCTGGCACACATATAAGTGCTTAATAAGTGATTGCAGTTCTGTCTTACTTTCTCGTGTGTGTGTGTGTATGTGTGTGTGTGTGTTTATTTAAATTCCAGTTAGCATGCAGTATAATATTAATTTTGGGTGTACAAATTTGCATATATCTGATCATAACTCAGAGGTCTTGATTTTATAGTTTTGTTCTCAACATTTTAGAGATGCCTCAAAGTTTTGCCTACAAAACCTCTTTCTAAATTTATTTTGCTCCTGTAAGCTTACTTCATTTTTTATTTCCCATCATCCATTATGTTTTCCATATTTTCCTTCTATCATAATTCATATCGCATGGCTTCTTTCCATCTGTAGAAATTCACTTCATCTTCTACCCTTGCCAAGTGGGTACCTGAATGAACAAATATCACTTGTTTTGCAAACAGGTGACCAAAGGTTAAAATTCATAGTGTTAAAGCTAAGAATATAATAAAATGTTTCTGTGACTTGTTTTTAAGAATCTGGCATCAGGGATGCCTGGGGGTCTCAGATAGTTAAACATCTGTCTTCCACTCAGGTCTGATCCTAGGGTCCTGGGGTTGAGCTCACTGGGGAGTCTGCCTCTCCCTCTCCATCTGCCCCTACCCCCTGCTCATACTCTTTCTCTCTCTCTCCCTCTCTCTCAAGTAAATAAATAAAATCTTAAAAAAAAAAAAAAAAGGATCTGACGTCAGTGACTTAACATTGTATCTACTTATGTAGCTATAGCTTTAATTGTTTTCATTGTTATTCATCTTAAGGAGACTATGTCATCCACAACTTGAAAACAAGTTATTTCAGATTCCTAGTCGAAACAAATTTTTTCTTACTATTCAAATATTGATCTTTGCATAATTAATAATGTATCAAGAAAGGAAAAATAGGATTTTTAATTTTGCAAGAAAAAAAGTTTCTGAGGATAAGTCAGTAAATTTGCAAATATTAATAAAGTGCCTTCTATATGTGAGACAAAGGATTCAATGAAAGAGTAAAAAAAAAAAAACCTGCAAAAAGGCCCCTGCCCTAAGAAGTTTACAATATACTTAGAAAGAGGAGAAAAAGGCATTGCGATATAGATAGATAGCAGAAACTTTAAAGGGCAGGTCGAATTTATGTTGGATCCTTACCTGATTATACAAATTAAAATAAATAAAGGAAAAAGGAATTTTTCCCAGATGACTATTAAAATGTAAATTAAAGTTTGAAAGTAGTGATAGGCTATGAGAGTTCAAGAAATAATTAATAGATTTGTCCAGTTGGAGCATAAGTTATGTATATGTTGGTGGCAAAAATTTGGAAGTGTGAATTAAATTCAGAGAGCCTATTGCTGTGGAAATTGGGCTAAGGAGTTTGGATGGTCCTATGAGTTAGACAAAAAAAAAAAAAAATCATTAGGAGGATTTTCATAATGAAATAACCTAGCAAATAAAATATTTAGGGGAGATTTGTCTGGGGACCTTGCTCTAAGTCAGAGAAAAATAGAAGAATCCAATTAAGAAAATTTTATAACGTTTCCTTTCAAAAGAAACCAAGACTCCATAAAGAAATGCAGAAAATGTACAGTTTGAAATGTATCGCATATCTTGACATAAGAGAAAGCAAGGCATTTAGAAAAGCCTACTATCTCCATGACAGAAGAATTCGGAAACCATCTTGAACATGTTCCATGGTACAACATGTGACAATTTAAACACTGATAAAGATAATATGGGCAATAGGTTGAAACAAATAAAATATTTTTAAATTTCTCCATATATAATAATACTAAACATTGTATTAATAACCTTTGGAGGACGTTAGAGAACCAACTTCTTATTCTGAAAATAATAAAGGGAAATAATTATGATCTATATTCCATAGAAACACAATAGCAGAAAAGGAAAGGATTTCTTTATAAAGTGTTGCAGCTAACAAATGGACACAAAAGAATTAGAATATCAACTATTTGCAATCCTAACCTATTATTGGAAGCAAAGTTTCTAATATCACAAAAAGAAAAATTACCATAAACAGTATGCCCCCTGATTAGACTACACAATGCCTATAAAGTGATTTTGCTAAATAAGTTGAATTTTATTCCAAATTTAGGTTGCATACAAATCACCTAGGAATCTAGTCAAAACGCAGACTCTGATTGAGCAGGGCTGGGATGTGGTGGGGGTGGGATTCTGCAGGCCATGCTGGGGTTGCAGGTCCCAGGACCACAGCTGGAATGACAAAGCCTTACGTCACATGACCATTACTGCCTTGATTCACTCAGTTTATTCCTCAGGGACGCTCTAACATAGCGTAACAGAGAAGTTAAAAGCGTGGGCGGAAGAGCCAGACTGCTGGACTCAAATCCTGTCTCTACCAATTCTGTATGGCTTGAAGCAAGCTATTTTTTTCTCCATGACACCATGTCCTTATCTGTAAAATTAAGATAATAAAGTTAAGAAGATCAAATGTGCTGATATTCGTAAGACACTTAGAACAATAAACTGTTCGATAGATAAATAGGCTTTTCTTCTTGCCTCTAGTCTTAACCATCTACACTTTCACCAGGGTAATTTATCTAAAATGCAAATCTGATCACATCCCTTCCCAGGATGAACCCCTCATACCTTTACAATGACAACCTTTACAAGGCAAAGCTATCTCTTTCTAATTTGCGCCTCTGCCACTCAAAGCCCAGTCCATGTGCCAACAACATTGGCAGCAAACACTTGGGAGCTTGTTAAACATGCAAAATCTCAGGCCCCACCCGGAACTTAAAGAATCACTACCTGCATTGTAATAAGATCCCCAGTGATCTGAATACACTGAAAAGCACTGCGGGAGTTCAATCTTCTACCACAACACGTCCTACATTTACTGCACCAGAAACACCACGGATTCTGTTTCATGGAGCACATCATCTTTTCTTTCCAATTCCTCAACCTGTGAATCCTGTATCCTCTGATTGGAATGCCTGTCTTCTCATCTTTTCTCCGGGTCACTCCTGCTCAGCCTTTCAAATTAACACAGGAATCAGCTTTGCTAAGAAACTTTCCCTGTACACTGCCACTAGGTTTCCCTCCTCTAAGCTCTCCGAACACCTTCCTTTCTGTGGCCTTAATTTTACCACACTATCTGTAGTAAATATGTGTGTGTGTGTGTTTATTTTATATTTATATGTAAATAAATATATATTTACAATTATATATATAATATATATACACATATATCTTGGAGTTACTATATATAGTAACTCCAAGATCTTAAACAATTCTGGAAAATCTAAGTACTTTTGATAAATGTTTTTGAATAAATGATATACCTTATTAACATATAATCAGTTGTTCTTGAAAAAAGTCAACAAATAAAAATATTCCTTACCCCCAACACAGCCCTTTTCTTATCAGTAGCCGTAGCTTCTTTAAAGTCACTGAATTACTTAAGAGAAGCCAGATATAACTGCTGTTTCCAGAATCTTAGAGAATGATAATTTTCTCTCAGTTGCAGCCAGCATTGTGACAGGGAGTGATAGAAACAGCTGAGGAACAAATACGCTTGAGCAAAGGTTGACTAGATTAGATTGTTGAACAGAAATATTAAGTCTCACCTCCATGAGTAGAGTGTTTTATTTGCATTAATAACACATTCAGACTCCTATTACCTCCATGTTACAACAATCCTTTCTCCTCCTCCCAACCCATCAGCTACTCTGTTCTGTCAGGATGAAAAACAGCAAAGTAGTTCAAGGAAAGGCGGAGGAACTATTCCCGTCTTTCATCCCCAATTTGGAAAATCCCATCTTTAGTGGGGTCATAAGGCAGTCTTGCCTTTCCTTTCATAGGCTCTTGAGCTGAGATGAATCTGAGTTCTGTTCATATTTTGGTGCCAGTTTAATCAATTAAATACATCTAGAAAATAAAACAAAATAAATCTCAAAAATTTCAGCTCAGACTACTTACCTATATCCCAGGCACAAAAGTGACTATAAAATGCTGAATGATAAAAGATAATTCAAAATGATAGAATGATAGGGGCACCTGGGTGGCTCAGTGGGTTAAAGCCTCTGCCTTTGGCTCAGGTCATGATCTAAGGGTCCTGGGATCGGGCCCTGCATCGGACTCTCTGCTCAGCCGGAAGCCGGCTTCCTCCTCTCTCTCTGCCTGCTTCCCTGCCTACTTGTGATCTCTGTCTGTCAAATAAATAAATAAAATCTTAAAAAAAATGATAGAATGATAAAGTAATATTTTTGAAATCAAATGGAAGTAGACTTCTAGTCAAGACAGGTCAATTGCCATCTTAAACTGTAGCAAGTAAGGCTCATCTGGTTCTATTTATTTATCCATTTTTATACTTTTCTTATAACACACATTGCTTTCTGAATAACAGGGTTGTAATGAAATGGAAAATAGTAGTGAAAAAAATTATGTACTAATATGGAATGACCTGTAACATGGGTCAGAATAAGTTATAAAATTGCTCAAATCTCGGTACTTCTGAGATCAGTAAGAAAGCCTGCTTCCTCACAAGCAAACTAATTAAACTAACTAACTAACTAAACTAACTAAAAAATTTCTCTTCAATGTTAAGTCTGAATCTGTGAATAAAGAAAACTAGTGCTGAAATATAAACTATTCTTTGACATATAATTGATATTCATATTATAAAATTAGTACATTTATCATGCATCTCCTTATTTATTATAAAATCCTCTTAGATTATAAAATCATCTTAGATTATGCTAATAGGTACAGAATAACTATCTCAATGCCCATAATGTTTTTCACTTCCTAATATATTCAAATTCCATGTTTTCCCTTTTTTAACAATTTGAATTCTTTAGATAACCTAAGAGGAATTTATGCTTTCTCTAGTGTATAAAACTGTTGATTCCAGATTACTTAGTCCATCATTAGATACTTGCTCCAATTCTCCCAATTATGATAACTATACATATTTCTATGACTATTTTTGTTGCTATTTTCTGTGCATGATCATGGTTATTTTCTGTTCACCTTAAACATTTTACTTAAGGGCAAGTTCTGTAGTTAGGCTCTGTCCAAGGCTTTGGCAAATAGCACTTTCAAAATATGTTTCAAAAGTTGCTTACGCTTCATCAAATTTGGTTGGAAGTCATTTGCCTGTCTCTTAATCACTCCTGGGAAGAGGAGAAATGTTTTGACAATAAGCTATTCAGGAAGTTCAGCTCATGAGATCTAATTAAAATAATAACCTGACATGCATGTTCCTCTTGGATTAGTGTTTCATGAATCGGTTGTTCACGACTTTCCAATGACAAATCAAATCAGAGCACAACTGCTAATTAGAATGAGAAACTGGCTAATTCATAATCAGAAAACTGTTGACTTAAAAACATAAATGTCAAGTGTCAAGTGCAATGATTCACCAAAACATAAAGTAACATTTGCTCCTGAAATATTAGACAGAATATCTTCCCATCATATAATAAGAGTAAAGAAGGAGAAGAGGAAAAGGAAGAAGAAAAAGAAGAGGAACAAGGGGGAGGGGGAAGGGGAGAAAGAAGAAGGCAGTGAAGGAGAAAAGGAAAAGAAAAACAAGGAAGAGGAAAAGGAGAAGAGGAGGGGGAGGTCACATTATAAATGAAAGTAAATGATATTCACAATCAATATATTTCAATGTCCTTATGTGGAAACTCTCACCAAACTACATGAGAGATGAGCCTTAGAAAGGCTGTAGGACTCAGGTGATGCACAGTGAGAGAGTGACCGAATCGGGAATAGACCTCATGGTTACTAACATCATTATTTGATATTTCAATATCATTTTCTCTATAGACAATTATGAAGGGAATCATACATCTAGATAATAAAAGTTTGTTGTCAGGGAGAATATTACAATAAATTTTCACTTTATTTTTTGCATATCAAATGTCTATAATGTAATTTCTACTATGGAATGCAACACAGCGACTTTGGGGGGAAATCGCGTGTTTGGGAGTCAGAACAGATCCTAGATCTAAATATTAGCACTAATACTTACTGAACGGGGAAGTCTTTAATCTTCTTAAGTCTTAGTTTTCTGGGCTGTCAAAAAAAGAAAACACCAACCTCCAGAAATTTTTTGGGTGCTGAATGAGACATGTCTTTATTATTACTCAAGAAACTATTTTTGAATCTTATCTATTGAAGATATTCTGCATCAGCTTTGTTACTTTCTTGTCTTTACTTTCTTATTACAGTTGTACAGGCCTACACTTTTAGCATTTGGTTATATCATGGTGTAATAAATTTTAGCGGCTGAGTTCTTGCAGCTGGATTTTATTTTAATAGCCAGTCTATCAACAACCCATTCTGAGGGACAATATGTGTAAAGAACTTAACATGTCAGAGATTTATAGAGAAATAATAATAGTCATGTTTCATGTCTTCAAAGCAACTTCAAAACAACACACAATTTTATGCACACACAGGCACATGCACAATCATTAATAGAAGAATAAATCAAAATAAAATAACAGAAAGATCACTGTCAAGGGAGTCCCACCAACAGAAATTAAATAATATCAGAGTCACAACATGACTACTGAAAATGTTCAGGATTTTCAACAATTGCTTATCACTCCAAGAACTAGGAACATGTTGACTTGAATGAGAAAAGATAATCAACAAAGCCATTAGTAATATGGCAATAAAGTTAGAATTTTCTAGCAAGGATTCTAAAGCATCCATCACAAGGATGTTTCAATAAGCAATTATGAACATGCTTAAATTTTAAAAATAGAAAATATAAGTAGAGAAGTTGAAAATATAAAGAAAATCAAATGGAAGTTTGAGAAATGAAAAGGACAATAACTAAAATAAAACATCCAGTGGATGAGTTCCATAGCAAAATGGAGAATAGAGAAGAAAAAAATCATCGTATTTGATTTAGAATAACAGTGATTACCCTATGTGGCTCACAAAGAGAAAATAGACATAAAAAAATTGAACAGTATCATAGGGGCTTAGAATAAAAGATCTGCCATGTTTTTGGTTATCGGAGTCCTGGAAAGAGAAAGAAGGTAGGACAGAGAAAGTATTTGTAAAAATAGTGGCTGGAAATATTTTAAATTTGCTAAAATACACAGACCTGCTGATTCAAGAAACTGAGAAGACAAACAGAATAAGTCCAAAGAAATTTGTTTCAAGGCACATCTTAGTCAAGCTTCTGAAAACTAAGACAAAGAAAAAATCTTAGAAGTGATGGGGGGAAATGACCTCTTACTTATAGAGAAAAAACAATCCAATTGATGATAGAGTCTCATCATGACCACGGAGGTCAGAGGGGAACAGCACAACAATTTGCTTAAAGAGAAGAATTGTCAAACCCCAATTTTATATCTGGTCAAATTCACCTTCAAGAATGAGAGAGAAATAAAGACATTCTCAAATAAAAAAACAAACAAACAAGAAAATTTGTAACTAAAAGACTAATCTAAAACAATGGCTAAGTTAAGTTTTGAAGTCAAAAGGAAATAATAAGAAACCTTAGATCATCAGAAAGGAGAATAAAAACAATGGAAAGAACAAAAGGATAGTTAAAAAAAATAGGCTCTTCCCCTGTTACCTAAAATACAATTGAGGCTTGGAACAAAACACACAACATTATGAGATTTAGTTCTTCAATGCACAAAGAGGGAACATTTAGGGCAAGTATATTATATGGGAGGGAAGAAGACAAGGGGACTTGAAGGAGTGTCTATACTGGATCTGGTAAAGTATTAGTATCAGTAGATTGCAATGAACTATGTCTACATAACTCTTAGAACAACTACTAAAAATGTATCCTAATAGGTATACCCCAAAATACTACAAATAAATCAAATGGAATTTTTTTTATTTTTTATTTTTTGGACTTTTTTCAAGCAGCACACAGGAAGTATAGAGAATTGAAAAATAAAGGTAACAGACAAATAAAAAAGTAAGATGTCAGACTTAAGGTCTAATATATTAGTAATTATTTTAATTTTAAATTATCTAACATGAAATAAAATTCAGAAATTGGCACAGTGGATTAAAAACCAACTCTAGGGACGCCTGGGTGGCTCAGTTGGTTGGACGACTGCCTTCGGCTCAGGTCATGATCCCGGAATCCCGGGATCGAGTCCCGCATCGAGCTCCCAGCTCCATGGGGAGTCCGCTTCTCCTTCTGACCTTCTCCTCGCTCATGCTCTCTCTCACTGCCTCGCTCTCAAATAAATAAATAAAATCTTAAAAAAAAAATAAAATAAAAAAATAAAAAAAAAAATAAAAACCAACTCTATGTTGGGGCTCTAGTAAAAAAAAGCTAGTCTGAAAAAGTCACATATTTTATGATATGAGTGGTAGTGGTTGCCAGTGGTTAGAGATGGTTGAGAGAAAGAAGGGTGGATGTAACTATAAAGGGATAGCATGGGAGTTATCTTTGTGGTGATAGAATAATTACATATCTTGACTGGAGTGGTAGTTAACTGACTCTATACATGTAATAAAATGACATAGCACTCTACACACATATTGTGCCAATGTCAATTTCCTGGCTTTAATACTGCACTTTAGTTATACAACATGTAATCATTAGAGGGATCTAAACCAACGGTATATGGGACCTTTCAAATACTTTTGCTAATCCTTATGGATCTATAATTATTTCAAAATAAAATGTATTTAAAAAGAAAAAAGTGCAAAAAATTAGAAAGGGAAACACATAAATATTTTTATTTCAAGGAACTTGGAGAAAAGATCACATAGCACATTGATGCTGGGAAAAGCAATGAAAGTTCAAGATCAATAATGAGAAAAATTATTGTTTTGAAGGAGTCCTGTTTTGAGTTGTAAGGAGAGACAATTATAGTGGCAACAAAAATTATATTTAAATATCTATAAAGAGAAATTTATTGTGTATATCTGTGTGTGTGCCTGTGTCTGTGTATCAGACTGCAGCAAGGAGCAAAATGGGAACAATACAGTAACTAATTCTTAAAGAAAGATAAAAATTAATTTGTGTTTTTGAAGTTTTATTTTTATATAGGAGGATATACTAAAATTTATTAACTGAAAGACCTATTCACCCCCTAAGAATAAACATTTTCTTCTTGAAGGGCTTTGAAAATATTTTATGATCCATATCAAAGAGCTCAGGACAATTAAGAGGATTTTTGTAGCATCTTAGTTTATCCCTCGCGATAACTAAATCTCTAATATAGCTTACTTCTAAAAGATACTTGGCCTTTGAATTTCAATTTCCATCTATCTTCACTTTGCCTTGGCAATTAAGTATCCTTATAACACTGAGCTCACTTTATTAGTGGTAAAAAACTAGTAGAGATATAGAAGAAGCTCAAGGGTCATGGTAATTTTCTGCTTGCATAAAGATCTGTTATAACAAGTGAACTGAATAAAGGAAATAACTACAGCATTATTTCAAAGTATATCAGAGCTTAGTTTGGCTTCATAAATAAGAAAGATTTGTTGTAATTCTATTGAGATAATTTTCAAAAAAACCATTCTTGGAGAAAACAGAATATCCCTTCAAATGAAAAAATACAACCAGTACCCATTTTGAGAGTCGCTTTGACTGTATAAGGAAAAGAAAACTATAAGAACATAGTTTCTACCATAAAGAAGTTAGGCAAATCAAATAAACCTTGACCCAACTCAGCTCAAAAAAGATAGATGGGCAACCAAATGAAGTTGATGGATTACATATGTTATTTATTTATTTTTTTAAATGTTTTATTTATTTGACAGAGAGAGATCACAAGTAGGCAGAGAGGCAAACAGAGAGAGAGAGAGGAGGAAGCAGGCTCCCTGCCGAGCAGAGAGCCCAATGCGGGACTCGATCCCAGAACCCTGAGATCATGACCTGAGTGGAAGGTAGAGGCTTAACCCACTGAGCCACTCAGGCGCCCCCATATGTTATTTAATTTAGTGATGGGAAATAAAGATTTTTTAAAAATGGTGAGGGAGGAGAGAAAAGCAATATCTACTAGAATTCTACAAAATAGAAACAATGGACATTGAGGCATGATTTTATTGCTCGAACTCTGAATTAAAAATTACAGAACTATTTTTTCTAGACTTTTGGTTTCATTCTAAGTCACATCTCCACAGGAAGGCAGACACAAATAAGTGGAAAGATATTCTGTGTTCACAGATTAGGGGAATTAATATTGTTAAAATGACCATGCTAACCAAAGCACTCTATGGGTTTAATGCAATGCCTATCAAAATCCCAAAGACATTTTTCACAGAAACGTTTTTAAAATCCAATATTTCACATGGAACCAGAAAAGACTCCAAATAGGCAAAGTAATTTTGAACAAGAACAAAAAAGCTCCAGGCACCACACTTCCTGATTTTGAAATATATTTCAAAGCTACAGAAATCAAAATAGTATGGTACTGGTTAAAAAATAATAATAATAATTAGACATTTAGACCAATGGAACCTAATAAAGAGCCCAGAAATAAACACATGCATATACAAACAACTGATCTTGAACAAAGGTGTCAAAAATGCACAATAGGGAAAGGATAGTCTCTTCAATAACATGGTGTAGGGAAAACTGAATATCTACATTCAAAAGAATAAAATGGGACCCTTCTATTTCATCAAACACAAAAATTAACTTAAAATGAATTACAGATTTGAACATAAAATCTGAAACCATAAAACTCCTAGAAGAAAACATGGGAGGAGAGTTTCTTAAAATTGGTCTCAGGAATGATTTCTTAGATGCAATACAAAAAGCACAGGCAACAAATGTAGAAAGTGATTAAGTGGGACTATGTCAAATGAAAGAACTGCAAGTCAAAGGAAGCAGTCAACACAGCGAAAAGACAACCTATGAATAGAACATATTTATAAATCATTTTTCTGATAGGGGGTTAGTTTCCAAGATACATAAGAAATTCCTAAAACTTAATAGCAAAACAAACAAATAAACAGAACAAAACAAAACAAAAAACACCACAAATAACTCTATTAAAAATGAGTGAAGGACTTGAATAGACATTTCTCCAAAGAAGATACATGAATAGAAGACAGGATTATGAAAAGATGCCCCATATTGCTAATCACGAAGGAAATACAAATCAAAACAATAATCAGATATCACCTCATATGTGTCAAGTGGCTATTATTTAAAAAAAAAAAAAAGGAAAGAAAAAGAAAAGACGACAGGGCAAGGTTTTGGAGAAACTGGAACTCTTGTTTATTTATTGGTGGAAAGGTAAAATGGTACTATGGCTATGGGAAACAGTATGGAGTTTTCTTTAAAATTAAAAATAGAACTACTGTAAGATCCAGCAATTCCACTTCTGGGTATGTATCCAAAATAATTGAAATCATGATCTTGAAGATATTTGCATTCTTGTATTCACTGCAGCATTATTCGTAATGGCCAATGTAAGGAAACAACACAAATACTCATCAACAGAAGAATGAATAAAAAAAGGTGCCATATACATAGACAGAATATTATTCAGCTTTTAAAAAGAGGGAAATTCTACTACTTTCTACAACATGAATGGACCTAGAAAACATTATGCTAAATGAAATAAGCCAGTCTCGGAAGGACAAACTCTGCATGATTCCTCCTCTAGGAAGCATCTAAAATAGTTGAAGGAATAGAAGCAGACGACAGAATAGTGGTTACCAGAGGATAGCAAGAGAGGGATATGGGAACTGTTTTTCCATGAGTATAAAGTTACAGTATACAAAACAAGTTCTAGAGAGCTGGTGTACAACATAGTACCTAGAGTGAACAAGAAGTTATTGTGTACTTTAAAACTTGTCAAGTTAGATCTCCTGTTAAGTGTTCCTTAACACACATGCACACCCAAAAGACTTCTATTATAGGGGAAACATAAGGAAACTTTTAGAGTGATAGATACAGATCTATTACCTGGATTGGATAACACTATTTATTGTATATGTATGCCCCAAATCACCAAGTTGTGCAAGTACACACACAGTTTTTGTGTGTACTAATCAGAACTTAATAAAACTGAGGAAAAAAATTATTCAAATGACAAGGAACCAATATAACATTAGAAACATTAGTGATATCAAAAAATATACTCTTAAGTTCGGTATTTCACAGACTTAGGAAATCAGAACAATTTATCTTAAAGAGCATGATACTATGAATGCAGGCTGTTCATTTCTAGGTTGCATGGACTTGGTTTATATTGCAAATTCTTTGAGAATAGGAGCTATATACACCTTGCTTCTGTGTATAACTAACTTAGTACTTTGTACCTGATTCAGTCAAGTGATCTGTTCAATCTGCTTATTGTTAAATTTGTGCATTAAGATATCAGTTAAGATTTTTGCTGCTCCTTTGTAAAAGAACTAGGCTGTTTACTTCTGCTATGTAAAATCAGGGAGAGTGAAAAATAATAGTGAAAAAAAATTGAAGAATGTCACCAAATTTAAGATAAGTCAACAGCAAATTATTTTCTTCTCTCTCTTTTTTTTCCTTCAAGTTTTTATTTAAATTCCAGTTGGTTAACATACAGTGTTAGTTCCAGGTGTAGACGTTAGTGATTCATCAGTTACATACAATACCCAGTGCTAACAGCAAATTATTTTTATCATATATATACATATATATGCCTATTTTTCTTTATTTTTAAAACTTTTAGCCAAAAAAAAAAAAAAGGAAAACAAATAAGGTACTAGGCAACGTTTTTAAAGTTCAGCTTGAATTGCTATAATACATGATTTGCCATTAATTCAGACTGATCTTAATTAGTCTTAATTAGTGGAAATTTTTAAAAAATTAACTGCAGTAATCTGATTTTCTTCTGGAATTTGCATGTTTTATTTTTTGGCATTTGGATATATAAAATATTTGGAGTTTAAACTTGTATATGGTATAAAGTATGGATCTAATTTTATCTTCTTCTAAATTCCCAATTGTGCCAGAAGTATTAATTAAAAAGTCTACCATTGCCACAATACTTAAGAATCCACCTTTATCCTATACTAATTTTCCATACATATTTGAGTTTACATCTAGATATGTTTATCTGATGCCACTTACAGTAGTCCATCGCATGCCAGCACCAACCATACTGATTGAATTATAGAGGCTTTGTGCTTGGTTGTGATATTCTCCCTCAACGTTTTTCCATTCTGATATTTTTTTTCTGGCTATTCTTGCATGCTTCTTTTTCCTATAAGAACTTTAATATCAAGTTGTCTGAATCCATTAGCACGTTTACTGGATTTATCTTTGGGGTTAAATTAAATGCATAAATTAAATTTGCCAGCAGTTCTACTCCTACTTTTACACATAAAAGAATTAAAAGCAAGGACTCAAACAGATATTTGTACAGCAATTTTTACAGAAGTATTATTCACAAGAGCCAAAATGTGGAAACAAGCCAAGTATCCTTCCACAGATGAATAGATGTATGGAATATAGTGTATACAAACAATGGGATAGAATTCATCTGTAATACAGGAATGAAATGCCAATACACGCTACAATACGAATAAACCCTGAAAACTTTAAGTCAAATAAGCCAGACACTAGAAGGCAAATATTATATCATTCCACATATATGGGGTACCTAAAGTAAGCAAATTTAAAGAATGTAAAATAGAGACTACCATGTGTTGTGGGGAGAAATGAATCAGGAATTATTTTTTTTTTAAGGGGTACAGAATTTCTGCTTGGGATGGTGAGAAAGCTCTGGAAACCATTAGTGGTGATAGTTGCACAACATTGCAAATACATTTAATGCCATGCCATTGTACATTTAAAAATGGTTAAAATTTTAAGCTTTATGTTACATTTTACCATAAAAAATTACTCTTTGACAAAAAAAAGAATAGCCAGAACTAACACCTTTATAATATTGAATTGTGTTATCCAAGATCAGTAGACCTTTTCCTATTTGTTCAAATCTAGCTTTGGGTCTTTGAAGAATGTTCTAAAGATTCCCTCCTACAGTTTTTACATATAATTCTTAAATTGAACCCTTAGTGTTTAATATTTTTATTTCTATTATAAATTATGATTTTCTTAACCATTATGTTCTCTAACTGGTTATTGTCTGTGTATGAAGACTACTGACTTTTATACTATATTGCTTTTATATTATATTGACTTTTATATTATAATTTTATAGTGTGGTACTTCACTGATTTTTTTTAATATTGTTAGAGTTAGTTTCATCATTAATTATGTGGAGTTTTCTAGGTATACATTCATATCATCTGAAAATAAAGATACTTTAACTTCTTTAACCATTCTTATGCTTTAATAGATTTCTCTTATTTATTTTTTTAAGATTGTATTTATTTGAGAAAGAGAGAGAGATAGAATGAGAGACAGCACAAGCAGAGGGAGGGACAGAGGGAGAGGGAGAAGCAGACTTCTGCTGAGCAGGGAGCCCTATGCAGGGCTTGATCCCAGGACACTGGGATCATGACCTGAGCAGAAGGCAGACACTTAACTGACTGAGCCGCCCAGGCACTCTGATTTCTCTTATTTAATTGTATTGGCTGATATCTATAGCTAGTGTTAAAAGGTAAAGAAGAAAAAAAATGGATATCCTTGCCTTGCCCCTATCTTGTGAAAATGTTTCCCAGTTGCCAAAGAATTCCTGTCTCTCTTTGCCCATTTTTCTCCCATGGAAGCTACGCATTTCAAAAATTCTCCTTTGAATCATACGTTAAGTCTTTTTTTATAGACCATGCTCTAATCTGCCAGGATAGTATTTTTACATTTTCAGATTTACGGTATCCTTATACTTTGGGGAGTGGTTTTAGACCAGTCTTAGGCTAGCAACTCTCTTTTCTCTTCCATCACTTTTTCTTGGCCTACCTTTTCTTGCCATAAAGTTGTAGGGTAGGAAGGTCTTAAGAAATCAGTTGCAGTGATTTGGTGTTTTCTGTTACTTTACTTAAACTGAAGTTTATGTTCTCAGTTTTCATGGCTTGCTGTAGGGATGGTTTTGTGTGATTTCATTTTTCCTTCTTATTTTTCTCCATAGTTTTGAAGTAAACATTGTGAGACCCTTATCTCAGAGTTGCCATTGCTTTTAGCTACATGATTATTACA
Source organism: Lontra canadensis (assembly GCF_010015895.1). Classification (NCBI taxonomy): domain Eukaryota; kingdom Metazoa; phylum Chordata; class Mammalia; order Carnivora; family Mustelidae; genus Lontra; species Lontra canadensis. The sequence goes on from NW_022631005.1 coordinate 20,718,698, forward strand.
AAGGGACTTCTTTTTGTTCTACTTTGCTGGGTACTATCAAATTGACCTTCAAAATTCTAACATCTACTCACATTCCCACCAACTATGTAAAAGATTAGTCTCTCTAGCCTTTTGCATTCTAAAAGATGAAAATTGGTAGCCTGTTTTTGTTTGAATTTGCCTTCCCATGGTCACTAGTAATGTTATTGGAATTAATATGAGCCTCAGGATTTTGCATCTCTTCTGTGAATTATCTGTGCATAGACTTCACCACCATTCTCCTAGATTCTTTCTCTCTCTTTCTTTCTTGCTCTCTCCTTCTTTTATTTTTTAGAAGTACATTGAATAATAGTAATTAATCCTGTTTGTATATGTCGCAAACCCATACTGATTTAAAATATATTTACCCTCAAAATTAGAAATAACTGCAGAATTCAGTATCAGCCTTTTTTCTTCTGATATTTTATGCTTTGCTTAAATGACCTTTCCTAACCTAAGCTAATAAAAATATTTCCTATTATTTTCTTCTATTAAGTATCTTTTTCTTCTGTTAAGTATATTTTTTATTTATTCTGTCACTTTAAATCATCTGTAGTTTATATCTTATTGTAGTATAAGGTAAGTTATATACAACTAAATATTTTTCTTCTATCCAAAGATCAGAGAAATACCCAAAATTATTTTATCTGTATATCTCCTACTATAATAGATGAGTAATGACTATTTGGAGAACATATCGTATAATGAACACTCTATGGACAAGCTACCTATCAAAATTATTCAGTCAAGTCCTTATATTATATACCTATGGTCATATAATTAATAACTGCAAGGAAGGAATTCAATCTATGGCACCATAGTAATCTGATATAATATAAGAGAGTTTATAATAATTTTAAAAGAATCTGAATAGGTTTTGAAATTAAATTAAATTTACCTTGTTATATTTGAAATCTTTGGAAGTAGTGACACTATTTAAAATAATGATCTGTATTTATTAAATTTCTCAGTTAGGTAGTCTGTTCATTAGCTGATCTTGCTAAATAAAGTCAAGTTTAGAACCCCATAATCCAACCACAATAAAGCAGCTTTCCATCTAAGAAGCCAGAGTTTATGTATCCCATTGTTTGATTATTGGAGTTTATCTCTGTATGATCTACTTCTTACTGCAACACCACTCTTTCATATAACCTCTATTGCACAATGTAACTTTTGGGAGGGAACCAAAGATTTCAAAACTTTTCCCGCACTAGTTTGAAGCATTGATTTCCATGTTATGAGAATTTAAGATGAAAAGAGAAATTGGCTTACCGTTTCTAAAAATAATTAATTAGAAAAACAAGTAAGGAGGGGTATCTCTCTCTCTCCCTCTCCTACCCCACGACCCCTGATCCTCCTGTGCACACGTGTACTCTCTCTCTCAAAAAAATAAAAAATAAATCAATAAAAAGAAAAACAGATAAAAAATATTTAGGACATGGAATGTTAATAATAATAAATTTATTTTAAAATCTCCATTTTTTTCTGGATAATCAAATCTTCAAATAAAGCAGATAATAAAATCATGGTTTTTACACTGGAAAATTTTTTTTTTAATTCTCATTCTAGAATTTCTTCCAATATCAGGCTCCTTAGTAATTTGACAATATAAATCATAGACTGACAAAATATAGCAGTAAAAAGAAATAGTATAAATAATCTGTCTTTTCTTCACTTAATTAAATCTCATAGTTTTGCTTTCTCTCTTTCTGTTTTAACCTTAGGGAAGTCTATGTCACTTCTTTCACAGAATAAAAGGTTAAACAACTTTATTTAAAACTAATTGCCAATTTCATTGTCCTTCTCTCTTCATTAGAAATATTCCCTGAAAATCACATCCAGTAGTGCATTCTAAGTAGCTCTTTCTACCAAAACTTAAGAAATAAACTAGTTTGAACAAGGAGGAATGTGAATCCCACTACAAATTAATACTTAATATCCTTTATGGTTGTAGGAAAACATGCAGAATCAATGTAATTTTAGGCAAAGAAAATACATTTACAGTTTAATTTGATGAGAGTCTCTTTGAAAGAATATCATAAGAACTTTTTGCAGCTGAATGTTGTCCTGATTCCATTAAGGATAAATTCCCACTTTGCATTTATTATACATTTAGAGGGCCTAGAAATATCACCGCGAGATAACGAACCATTTCTACAATTTCAGAAATAGATGTCTACACAGTTCCGTATTGTTCAGCAATTTTCCAGAGGGACAGATTTCCAGGTCTAGTGACCATTCCTGTATTCATGTTGGAATCCCCTTTCTTTTTAAAACTCACTGCAACTTCTCATCTCTTCTGCTTCCAGCCACATTAGAAGAGTTATGGATTGGGTCCATAACAGGCAGAGTGACCTTGGAAGTTTAGGAATAAGGACTTGAAAGATAGAAGAGACCTAATCAATTAAAGGTCACCTACAACAGGTGCCTGCTGCTATATCCCACTGGTGCTAGCCACATATGTAATAACTTAAGCCCAAACCAACACATGTGAATGGAAAGATGCTGTCCTAGAATTAAGAAATGGTGGTGGGGAGGAGGTGGATCTACGCAGGTTATTCAAAGGACATGTGCTTTTCTATTTTGCTTCTTGTTTAAACGGGTCTGTTCTTTCTTGCCCTTGGAAATCTAAGGGGGGCAGTATTTAGGCAGAGCTCAAATGAGCTCTATGTATATCTGTGTGCCTGAACAGAGTGTTCTAGCACAGACATTTATTTCCTTTTTTTTTCTCTATACATTTTGAATAATTTATTTTAGTTATTTATTTAGTTTATGGCTCTGGACAAATTTAGAAAAATAACAGTTTTCCCTGACTGGCCATTTTGGGATTTTCTCCCATTTGCCCAGATCACCACCACCACCACACCACCACTGCTGTGTTTATTGTAAATGATCTGAATACATTTCTTAGAACCTTTTCTGCTGCCTCCTCCATCAGAAATAAGTTATCATCTCCTCTCCCAATCATTTAGATAATGAATGAATAGGTAATACACTAATTTGAATGAAGGTATAAATTGCTGAGTAACCAAGGGAGCAAACCAGTAAATATTTATTATTATTGGCAAAGGAGAGGTTACTCTATTACCTGGCCCAGATTTCATGTGGACATTCATGGTATTCTATTTTAAAACTAAATAGAAAATGATAGACAATTAGGTTGAAATGGTAAAACATCTCTCTCAATGGGATTTCTCATACCTGGCTAATGATTAGAATTACCTGGAGAGTTTTATAAACATAAATAAGTCCCCCAAGACTTATTGAATCACATCTGTGATTTTATTTAAAACCACACATATGATTCTGGTGCATACACAGGGATGCCGCCTAAGAAATTGTGGTCCTAAAGCAGCAGGCAGTATCAGCATCACCTAAAAGTTTGTTAGAATTTCAAAGTATCAGGCCCTAGCTCAGACCTACTGGATCAGGATGTGCTTTTTCATAAGAACTCTAGTGATTTGTATGTGGTTGAAGTTTGAGAAACAGTGAAGTATAATCAGCCACAATAGTCAGGGTTTAAAAAAAAAATTATTTTAAAAATCAAAGAGGAGGGGCACCTGGGTGGCTCAGTTGGTTAAGTGACTGCCTTCGGCTCGGATCATGATCCTGGAGTTCTGGGATGGAGTCCCGCATCAGGCTGTCCGCTCAGCAGGGAGTCTGCTTCTCCCTCTGACCCTCCCCTTCTCGTCCTCTCTCTCTCTCTCTCATTCTCTCCCTTTCAAATAAATAAATGAAATCTTTTAAAAAAATCAAAGAGGAATGAAAGATGGAGTAAAGGAACAATGTAGAGCAAGTAAGGTCGGAATAGGTTATGTGCGTAGTTGCTGGCCAGTTGGAGACATTTACAGTGCCTGAGCCTCACCATCATCTACCCTTAAAATCTCTTCTTGTTGGCTTCAGGGATGTTCTGAAATGTGGTCAGAAACACTTTAGCCATCCCATCTTTATTAGCCCTTCCCCTGGTTGTGTAGAGTTTCTATGCCAGCCCCCTTATGGAAAGTCATCAGGTAATAGAAATCATGCTTGAAGTAAATGTTTCATAGAACTCATCCAGGTCAGGACTTAATGGTTAGCTAGAAAAGTAGATTATCTCATAAATAACATATATGAGAAATCATTTTATAGCTAGACTTGATGGAGTAAGTAGCTTTACCTTAAAACAAGCAGATAGTCTTAAAAAATAAAACTACACTCTAAACACTTGCAATGGCAACTGAACCATCTTATCTCCATTCTGAGTGAGTTCTAAATGGAGGTCTTCTCTCAATAGTCTGTTCTCCCAAATCAGAGGGTTGCACTGTGAATATCCTCAAATGAGTAAATGTATTCCATTGAGATAATCACCTAATTTAAACAACTGATCTACCCCAGGAGAGAGAAGGCCACTTGACCGACAATTTCAACTTAGTTTTGAACTTTTCTATGTTCACCCAAGCTTAAGCTTCAAAAAGTTTTCTTTAATATGCAACATTGGCTAAGTCACACAGGAATGCAGAAAATTAAAATATTCAACACATTAGTATGTGTGGCACATCGTACTACTAAATATTTACTGAACACTAACAAGCGCTAACTCTACAAAACATAGTCAGATTCTGCTCCTTCCCAGGACAGTACTAAAGACAATGCAAAACAGTAGCACCTGTGATAGCACACTCCATTCCAGCTCATATGACACAAATTTAAAATAAATTACATCCTTTGAATCAGGGGACCCTTAAACAATTGATTTAAACTTTCTGGGGGTTTATATTCATACAGAACATTCTTTCTGTCTACAATCCGCACCCTTGCACGCTGTATCTTTCTGAAAATAACCAAGTGATCACAGATTGTGTTTCCTAATCCTGAAATAATTTCTAATCCCTCTCTAGAATGTAAACATTTGTGGTTGTCTGACTCAAATAAATCTCAGAAAAACTCTCCTATGTCATAACAGAATTGTTCAATGATCATTATGCTTGGAGTCTTTATTTAATACTAAATTAAGACATAATAATACTATTAAAATACAGATAACTTTGCAAGGCTCTACTTTGTTTAAAAAAAAAAAAGCCCTCTTCTAGAAGTCTGATCAAGAAGGAATGATCAAAGTAAGGTGGTATTTATAGTAAGTCTTATATACCAATAGGTATTTTCATGGTTTGAAAATATCAACTACAACAATACCAACCATGAAAGTTGTATTAAAATGAAATATTTGCTTTTCCAAATAAACAAGAACTTCCCTTCTGGGCAGACTGGTCCATCTGTACCTTCTCTGTGGAATCCCATCTGTCTGCCAGTCTTGGTGTTTGCCAACACTCATTAAGAATATGATGAATCAATTGATTTCATTTTCTGTGACTCTACATGGTGGTGTTTCATTTTGGAACATGCCTGGGCCTGGAGACAGTATATTTCAAGAGAAGGTGGGCAGGTGTGAGGAAATCAGGGTGAGGCTTTTAAGGATTTTGAAAAGAATAATGAGGGTTGGGAATGCACCCCCTAAATTCAACCATCTGCTGAAATGCATACATGATTAAATAAACCAGATTGCCATTCATTCATTCATGCATCATTCATTTGGTAATCCATTTAGCAAAACCATACTCACTGTCCTCCATACTGAAAATACTAACTCAAATCCTAACTACTCCCTTGAGGAAGTTAAGCTCTAGTAGGGAATCATATTAAATTTCAACACTATTTTTAAAAATTGAAACTATTTCTAATCATATTTTCTAATCTTCTGGAATGCACTTATTCATTCACTAACCTGAATCCATGGTACTTGTGCATGTATATTTAGGACAGTATCTTTCTTCAGTGCTTGTGAATGAAAAAAGATTCTTGCTGTCTGTTTTTTGGGATAGAAGATAGGGGAGGCGATCAAAAAAAAAAAAAAAAGGAATGATTCCACATCATGCTTGGCATTAAAAGAAATTAAGAAAGTTAGAAACACCTTCTAGTGGTACTTCCATCTCCAAACCTGCTGCTCTTATCAGAATGATGGGCTTCCTTAGTCCCTGTGTTAAGCACTTTCCACAATGCTTTCCAACCCCCTTTGATTAGTTTCCTTCGCCACAAACTTCATAGACCAACTTCAGTGATACTTTCTCCATAAACATTTCCTTGGTTCTTGTTCTACACTGTTTTCTACTTCTGTTGTTCCTCAACCTGTGGCCACACTGCATAAGAGGTTAAGCCTTATTTGCCTGTGGTCTTATAAATAATTGCTCCACATGTTTTCTTTACCTAGTTGAGTTTGAACTCTTAAGAAAAGCCAAAGCCTTACATGGTGTCCCCTGTTTGTGCCAGTGATTACTTACTGCACACACAGCTAAAGCACTACAATTAGTTATTCATTGATGAATGCATTGATTAGTCGCTAAGTAGCTCTTCTCCAGGATGTGACTCCTTTAAATAGTCATCAATGAATTAAAAAACAACCTTTCCACCTCATCCCCTTCACCACTACCACTGCCCTCTGCTGGCATTTATTGCTACATATCTCTAGATTCTTGATTTTATCTTTTTAGGAGAACTTTCTCCTAAGATTTCTGTAATTTGAGATTCTGCTTCTGAGAATAGTGATTACTTTATGTTTCTGAGAAGAAAATAATTTATCCTTTTCCATTCAAATATTCCCTCATATCTTGATTATAAAATTATATAATTATAGTTTCTCATTTCTTAATTTCTATAAATAAATCCTGAATTTTGATACTTATGTCAGCATTTGACTCAAATGATTAAAATCCTGAAATAGTTCCCTCATTCACTCTTCACCTTTTGGTTCATATCTTGCCTTCTCTGGGTAGGGGGATGTCATAATTGGGTGACAGACATTAAAGAGTGCACTTGATGTAATGAGCTCTGCATGTTATATGCAACTGATGAATCACTAAATTCTACCCCTGAAACTAATACACACTATATGTTAACTAACTTCAATTTAAGTAAAATTAAAAAAAAAAAAAAAAGCGCCTTCTCTGACCCAATCCCCCTATATTGGTATTTTATAGTAGAGTAACAAATTACCACAAATTTAGCAGCTTAAACCACACATTTATTATCTCACAGTTCCTCTGGATTGGAGGCAAGGCACCACCAACCAAGGTCCTTTGCTCACATCTCACAGGCAGCAGTGAGGGTGCTGGCTGGGGCTGAGGGTCTCCCTTGGGGCCCAGGGTCCCCTTTCAAGCTCATGGTTATTGGTAGAATTCAATTTTTTCTGGTTGAAGGGCTAAGTGCCCCATTCTCTTATTGACTGCCAACCACTGGCTGTAATTCACTTGTGGAGATTTCCCTCAATTTCCTGCCACATGGCTTTCTCCTCTCCCAACATGGTAATTGGATTCATCTCCTGGGCCAGAAGAACATTTCTCTGATGTTTCACCATCTTTTAAAGGCCTCATGTGATTAGGCCAGGCCCACTGGAATAATCTCCCTATTGATTAACTCCAAGGCAACTGATTAGGGAACTTTAATTACATCTGTAAAATCCCTCTTGCCATATAATGGAAGTGATATATCATTAAACTCACAGATCTTCCCCCTACTCGAGTTTGGGGGGGGGGGGATTATACAAGCACAAGTGTCGTTGAGGGGTCATTTTACAATTCTGTCTACCACACTCCCTTATTCTGTTCCTTTTTCTCCTTTTTCCTGTACAATATTCCTTATATAGTATATCATACATATATTTATTTGCTGATATTATTTATCTCTTCCCACCAGAATATAAACCTATCAACAATAGGAACACTAGCATCTTCTTTTTGACTCATTTACTACTCCAAGATCCAGAGCAGAACTTGTTCCATTTTACATGTTCAATGAATAAGTGATAGATGAATAATTGTTCAAATTACTCAATTTTTAGACTACTTAAAGAAATTAAAGATAGTTACATACTGTTGACAGGAGATATCTCTAAGATTTAAGGCCAGAGAGATTAGAAAGGAAAAGACTGAAAAAAATCATCTCAGAAATCCTACCCAGAAGACTGCTATAGTGAAACACACAGAGACTTCAAGGTAAAAAAGCATGATAGAGAAGGTCACCACACATTAAAAAAGGATAAAATTTACCTAGAAGATATAGAATTTCTAGAATTGTATTACCTAATAGTTTGTCTAAAAACTACATAAAGAAAAATCAACATGGAAGTAGAAAGCAAATCCTTCATGGAAATCAGGCATTAAAATTAAAATTTGGGGGGGTGCCTGAGCTCAGTGGGTTAAGCCTCTGCCTCAGCCCAGGTCATGATCTCAGGGTCCTGAGATTGAGCCCCACATCGGGCTCTCTGCTCAGCAGGGAGCCTGCTTCCCCCTTCTCTCTGCCTGCCTCTCTGCCTACTTGTGATTTCTCTCTCTGTCAAAATAAATAAATAAAATCTAAAAAAATATATTAAAATTTGGTAACATCTAATAATTGTAGACATGCTCTATATCCCATCAACATTATTGTAAAGCAATGCTTTTTACCATTTTTAAAGTCCACAAAAGAAGATAATATTTGCTCGCATACTAGGGTAATGAGTGAGGCTGCCTGCTGCCCAAAGGATGCAGGGGGTCAATAAACCCCCACATCCATAACCCAAATACAGCAGACTAGTTGGAAATACCGTCCTAGAGAGGGCCATGCAATATATATCCGGAGACTTGTACAAGAATAGCCATGGGGGCGCCTGGGTGTCTCAGTGGGTTATGCCTCTGCTTTTGGCTCAGGTCATGATCTCAGGGTCCTGGGATCGAGCCCCTCATCGGGCTCTCTGCTCAGCAGGGAGCCTGCTTCTCCCTTTCTCTCTGCCTGCCTCTCTGCCTAATTGTGATCTCTCTCTCTGTGTGTCAAATAAATAAATAAAATCTTGGAAAAAAAAAAAAAGAATAGCCATGGTTGCATTTTTAATAGTAGAAACTTAAAATTAAACCAATCTACATATCCACTGATAGTAAAATATGTAAATAAATCATAGTATATTTATAAAACAGAGTAAATATGAGACAAGTGTAAACAAAGATAAATCTCAGAAACAGAATATGGAGTAAATAATCAAGTCACCAAAAATGTATGCTGGGTAAAATTATAAAACTTAAAAAAGACAAAATTAAATCACAATTTTAGGTCTACATACATTTGTTATTGTTATGGGTTGAATTGTTCCCCACAGTGTTCCTATGTGGAAATCCTAAACCCCAGTACCTCTGAATGTAACCTAATTGGAAATAGTTACTGCCAATGTAATAGTTAAGATGAGGTCATACCATAGTAGGGCAGACCCCTAATACAATATGACTAGTGTCTTTCTAATAAAGGGAAATTTGAACACAGACACAGGGAAAAATGTCATGTGAACATAAAATATCAGGGTGACATACCTACATGATCAAGAATGCCAAAGATTCCAACAAACTATCGGAAACTAGGGTAGAACCATGCAACAGATTCTTTCCCACAGCCTTAGAAATAATACACCTAGCTGGCATCTTGATCTAAGACTTCTAGCCTCTAGAACTCTGAAACAATAAATTTCTTTTGTTTAGTCCCCATTCCATGGTACTTTTTACAGTATAGATATATGTATTGTATAAATATGTAAAATTTACAGACAGTCCCCAGCTTGCAATTGTTCAACTCAATGATTTTTCAGCTTTAATGATGGTGTGAAAGCAATAGACATTCAAAGGAAATTATACTTTAAATTTTGAACAGTGATTTTATTTCTGGGGCTAGTGATATATGATTCAATACTTTCTTGTGATGCTGGGCAGTGGCAATGAACCATAGTTTTTAGTCAATCATACAATCATGAGGGCAAACAACTGATATACTACATTCTGTATGCATTCTACCATTTTGCTTTTTACTTTCAGTACAGTATTCAATAAATTACATGAAATATTCAATACCTTATCACAAAGTAGGCTAAATCTAATAAATGTATTAGATTATTTTGCCCAGCTGTAGGTTAATGTGTTCTGACCATGGTTAAGTTAGGCCAGGCTAAGCTATGACATTCAGTAGGTTAGGTATAGAAAATGCAAGTTTGATTTATGATATTTTTTAATTATGATGGGTTTATTGGATGTAATCCCATCATAAATTGAGGAAAGTTCATATAGGTATTTTATACATATAAAATTGTAAATCTCTGATATATTTGGTAATGTTTTTTTAATTCAATGTGCTTTGGAATTTTATTATGTGTAACAAATTATTTATAATTGATTATGAAACACTTGTGGATTTATGGAGAATTTTTCTCTATACTAGAAGAGAAAAAGTTGAAAAGTATAGATTTTATATAAATGGCTATGTAACTGAGATAATAATTATATCTTTATCATAAATCTTTTCATTATTAAATTAGTTAACGTAAGTAAAATACTTGAAAAGTGCTTGAAAAACTATGCCAAAAATACTTATTAATATTATGCATAACAAACATGATTACTATATCAATATAGACAAAAACACAAAATATTTTTTCAGCTCCCAAATTCATAATTGATTCCATAATATCATATAATATACAATCCATGTTCAAATATACTTACTGGTGAAAGGATATCCTTTGATCTTTTTTTTTTTTTTTTTTCATAAGGGGACCCTTTCAAGCAGGATCCTGTGTCTTTTTAAATGTCTCAACAGTCTTTGAGTACATCTTTGCTTTTGGCACCAAAGAAAAGTGTTCCAGGATCAACTTCTACCATCCAGGTACATAACTGAAATCAATTATCTCTCCGTAAAGCTCTGTTTTGTTTTTCTGGGGAAAGCACTTAGAAACCATGATAGGAGAATAAATTTGCCCACTGCTACTGGCATATCATTACTTTTATACCCTTTCTGTGGATAGAACTAAATAAATATACATATATTTTAAAATCCTGATTGAATTGCATTTCCAGTCACAGTGAAGTAACCAGTGTTGGACTTAATCTCTACCTTAAACAACTATAAAACTGGACAAAGTATATGACATAAATGCTTTAAGCATTGGACAACAAATAGCATTCATTTGTGATTCCATATGACAAGGACAAAGCCTGAAGTGAACTTTCCACCCAAGGACACTTTTCAAATCACAACAGGGATATGAAACCTAGAGAGCAGAACTTTTCTGACCAGAGGAATTAAAGTCTAGTGCCTGCCAAAAGAGAATGGATGAATCTTCATATTAATATAATGAAACTCTACAGAGTAAAAATGAATGAACTTCTGAAACAGATACTATAGGTTATCTCTCACTGGCATCATACTTAATATAAGAAACCAGACATAGAAGAACACATATGCATGATTCAAATCATTTGAAGATCTAGAGCAGACAACAGTAATCTATGGTTTTTGAAATCAGAATGATAGTTGCCTATGTTGTTGGGGACTGAACAGTAAGATGTACAAGGAAATAAGGAAGATCCATGCATTTCTCACTATAAGAATTACATATTGATAAAGAAAAAATGAAAGCAAAAATAAAATCTTGAGTTCATGCTGAAATGTCCAGTTCAAAACCAACAGTCTAGAGTTTGTTGCTAATTTTTTTCTTTCACTTCATATCTTCTATGCTAAAAACCATAGTTCCCTAAATCACAAATATATGTATTCATTTTCCCTCTTCTTCAAACACAGAAAATAGTTTCAGAATTACCAGTTTCATTAACAACAATAAACTTACTAAATTAAGTTTGCCATTTTACTGAGATTCTTTTTGTCCTTAGAAGATATCCTTAAAGGATTTTGCCAGGCTGCAGGATACACAATTTATTTGAACTAGTAGTTGGGTGATTTTGTGTTTTTCTTCTAAACTTTGAAGTTAGTAATTTGTTAAAAAAAAAAAGTCAGCTGCATTTATTTCTATTCATTTTATCTTTTCTCATTTAATTTTGTTCTTTTAATATGTGACATTTACGTTTCAAGTTAACCTGTAAAAATGTGTACTCAGAGATGTCTCACCCCTGTCCCTCTCTTCTCTAAACTACATTCCCAACTACTCTTTTTATTATACGCTTTCATCCTGTTCCAATTTATCTTTGCTGTATTCCTTTTTTTTTTTAAAAATTGACATATTTATAAATAATTGAATGTTTCATACAAGGTAGACTCTCACAATGTCCTGTAAGTCATTTAACAATTTACTTTGGAATTCATACTGGATTTGTTTATACAGATCTTTCACATCTTTTTTTCTTTTTTCCTGCTGATTGCAATCTATTGGGTACATGTGTCATAGTTTAATCAAGCAGTCTCTTCTAGATGGGCATTTAGGTTACTTCATTTTTTTGCTAAGGAAAGTCATGCTATAATAATTGTCCTTTTGGATATATCATTTTGTACATATTGATTATTTGTCAGGAAAATTCCTTAAAATGAGATATAGATTTAAAAGTAAATACATATGCAATTTGATTGGATATTTAAAAAATTCTTTCCACAAAGAATTGCAACATTTTGTACTCCTATCTGCAATGTGTAAGAATGCCCATTTCCTCAACAAAGTACATTGCCAAGTTTTTTTTTAATTTCTTCACATCCAGATTATAAGGGGAGTTTCTTCCCATGTTTTATTCTAATACTTGTACATGTCTAATTCTGATTCATTCAGAGTTTAATCTGATGTTTGGTCTAAGGAGGATCCAGATTCTTATTTTCTTTAAAATGGCTATCCACTGGTTTCAACACCATCCACAAAATGTCTGTCATTTTCTCAGTTAGTTTAGATTCAAACTTTGTCATATATTTGAATTCCATATGTACTAGAGTTTATTTCTGGGCTTTTTATTCTATTCCATTGGTTCGTGTGCCCAAACACACTCTTTTACTTAGAATCACTTGATAGAGGGCTTTACTCTCTGGGAGAGCAATTTGTCTCCACACTCCACCATTGTTCCTTTTTCAAGATTTTCCTAGTTCTTCTTGGTGTTTTAACCCCCGTATGAACTTTAGAATCAACTTACCCAGTTCCACTAAAAGTTACTGACATTTTATTGATATATTATATTTATATATTAACTTGGGGGAATTGGCATCTTTATGATATGGAGTGTAACTGTTCAAGAAAAAAGTGTATCTTTACATTTGTTGAAAACTATTGTGTTTTTTGGAAGTGTTTAAGGTTTTGCTCATATAAGTTTTTCATCTTTAGTCCAATACATTTTATATATCTTGTTGCTATTATAAATTGTCTTCCTATTATATTTTCTAAACAATGATTATTTCTATATGACCAAAGATTTTGCATATTAACTTTAACATCTACTAACTTACTGATTTTTTATTGTGCTTTATCAGACAATTTCCAGATATTTAAAGATACCATCTGTAAAAAGTAGTTTTCTAAACCATTGTCTTCTTTTCCAATTCTTATGTTGTTAAAGTTTTATCTCAACCAGTTTCACTGGATTCACTATTATTGAATGAAATTCACCAATTTCATTCAGTTCACTAACATAGTGCTTATTAATTAGGAGTGATTTTATTCCCCAAGGAATATTTGGAAATTTCTAGAGACATTTTTGATTGCAGGGTACTGGTGCTAATTGGCATCTTATGGGGAGAGGCCAGGAATGCTATTCAACATCCTGAAATGCACAAGAAAGTCCTCACAATGAGGAATTATCCAGCCAAAATGTTAGTAGAATAAATTGAGAATTTTTGCCCTAATTTAATATTAAACAGTACTAAAAATATTGAACACTCTTATCTTGTCCCTGACTCCATGGGAATGCCTCCTATGTTTCTCCATTAAATAGAAATTTTGACTTCATTGATGTTGTTATTATTGTTTTAGAAAGTTGGTTTTTTTTTTTTTTCTATTCTCTGGAAGAATATAAATATCATTTGTGATTATCTGGAAATTGAAAGTTCAGTAGAACTGCCCAGTGAAACCCTCTGGGCCCATATGAACCAAATGTTATTATCTCTTGGAAATGTTATCTCTGGAAAGTAAAATTGTAGGTTAACAATTGAGAACAACTTAAGGTTTTCAACATTTAAAAAATAAATTTAAGTAAAAAACTATGAACTGGAGTTTTATTAGATCCATCAATCAAAGGATATGTGTATGTATGTGTTATGCTTAAGATATATACTACATGTATATGTAGTTAACTCTATGTACAGATCTAACATGGTCAATGATACATAGGTAGATAGACATGTGTCCTCTGTGATTCATGGATATTAAAAGAGTTTTCTTGTTTACAATAATACCCAACTAACCTGTTCATTTTATGCCTGAAATATAACCCAGAAAACCCAAGGGTCCATAGTATATTCACACATCAGAGGATTACCTCTTTATAATCAACAGGCATAGTCAGCATCATTATTCAGCCTGACTAGGGAAAATCTAATCTTTTTACCAAGTATTTCTGAAAATCCTTGGGATGTCTACTTCTATCAAACTGTTGTTCTGAAGATAACACATATTTTTGTAGATCAAACTGTTTAACCCATGAGTCCATTCCAGATGTTATTAATGTATACTGAACCATAGAAAGTCATTGCCATGAAAACATTAAAAATCTAGGATTCATTTCATCTTAATTTTGTGTATTACAATCAATATTGATAGAATGCAGACCATAGGTATCCAAAATGTCGACCGAGACATTGAAGAAAGATTTTATTGTGCTCAAAATAATTTATATTGTAAAACATTTTTATATTAATTACTCTAATTATTAGACATGGTAAATTACAGGTAAATTACAGACAACTACACACATAACTGATGAGTGTCTTATTGCTAAATCAAGATGGATAGCTAAAGATCTTGCTCAGTTTTTTAAAGCATGGTATGTATTTTACAATCAATATTTTCCATGATTTCTCAGTAGTCAGGTACTTCAAAAGTTAGAAGAAAAAATTGATGTGGGGCAATAATAGGACTGCGTAATAAATGCTATCCTGTTTTATTTTTGAACCTCTTTCTTTAGCAGTTATTTGCCATGTCTTGATAATGATACCATAGAGTGAGTCCAGAAAAACCTCCATCTACATTTCATGTTTTATTCATATTAATTTAAAAAGCAGCTAGCTTTCAAAGGGTTAGCTCCAGAGAACAAAATTTTATGGTCACCTTTAAATTATATTAACATAGCCAGGAGCTAAGGACTTTAGTTGTATTAAACACAACCTAAAGCAAATTCAAATCTGTTTGATAAATGCCTCGTTTTCTCAGTAAAAGCCTTTTCTAAATCTCTTGTGATATTTCAGAATGCAGATAGGGTAATTATGACTTCAAAATGGATAGAATGGTGCCAATGTCCTTTCATAATTTTCCTCTGAACACCCAAAGAAGGAATGAAATCCTAACCCAGGAATATTTTAAGTGACCATATCATACAACAAATTACTAAATTGCAACTATATAGCTTACTTTGAGAGAGATTATCTTGAAAAATGTTCTGTGTAAAATGTTTTAAGGCACTTCCCTCATCTTGAGTGGCAAGTAAACACTGAATTGATAATATTTCATTTGGTGAGTCCTATTTTCTTAAAGCAAGTAGTAGTTTACCCACTGGAGATTCAAATACACGTTATTCATGTTACAGTTACTATATTTGCTCATTTATGAATGATGCCATTTTGGGGTGAAGTGTTTGGTTTATGGGTTTAAAAATATATATATAATATATCAGTTAGGGCTCCTGGTTGCAAATGATAGAAAACTTTGCCAAAAAACAGCCTGAAACCTCAGAACAGGGCTGACTTCGGCGAGCTCCGTTTGGTTTCAAACACTATTTTTGCTATTGTTTCCCTTTCTGGCTCTTCTGCTTTATCTGCGCTGGCCCAATTTTGAGAAAGTTCCTACTATCATGCTATCAAGACGTCATAAGTAATATCCTTTCATTTTTACATTCCTTCATTTATTAATCCGAAGTGAGTCAGTAGGTCCAACCACATACCAGGGAAGAACATTACGTCAGGGCATGAGTAAGAGGAGGCAGGAGATTTGGGAGCCTTTAAGAACTTACCCATTAAACCACAGTAACTCAGACCAAACAGGAGCTAGCTATGAACTCTCTGAGTTGATAGAGGAATGTGAAGAAGATGAGCGCGGTGTGTGTGGCACATAAAGTCTTTTCCTTTGCACTCAAATGTTAAAAAAAAAAGAAAAACAATTTTTTCAAAAGGAAACCACTTTTAAATTCTTTAATTGTACAATATTCTGGCAATCCCACTGATGGCTTCTGGGTGGAATACTGGTGATTTTTCTTTTCAGGTTTTTATACTTTTCAAATACCACACAATATGCTTAGTCTTATGCTTAGTTCTATATTTCAGCAGAAAAAAAAAAAACTACATCAAATTCTGAAAATAACATCTAAAATTAAAGAAACTTTACATTGTGTCTCATACTCTGGGATGTGCTAATTTATCTTTTGTATTCTTTATGTGTATATGCAGGCTATCTGCTATACTTTTCCATATGTTTTCACATTCAATGCACACAATAAATTTTTTCATCCTTTGTAAGGAAACTGAGATTCAGGGTGTTTAAAGTTGCCAAAGACCACACAGATAGTAAATTAGAATTTAGGGGAATAGATTTCCCTTCTTCTAACACCTGTTCTTCCTCGTCTTATAGGCAGTAAACCAGAATATTAAGAGCATGAGCTCTGGACTCATGATGTTCCGATATTTTTGTTCCAGTATTTATTATCTTTAACAAATCTGGACAACTTAGATAACTCTCTATGTTTAAATTTCCTCATCTATAAAATGTAGATAATAATAGTACCTATTATATTAACTACACTAAAGACAAAACAAGATGGTACTTATGAAACACACAGAACACTACTGGTATGTACTAAATACATAATAAAACACAAGCTCATTTTAGGATATTATACTAAGGGCATTTGCTTTTCTCATTTAAAAATTAAAAAAAAAAAACACTTAAAAACAGGTACAACTGTTATTAGCATTTTAGAGATGAGAAAAGAGAGAGTTAGATAAATCACATAAATAGCCCAAAATTGTATCCCTGGCAGGTGGTTAGCCTGGATTTGAAATCAGTCAGTATGAGTCAGGAGCCTCTAGGCTAACCCACTGAGCTCCATCTGCCTGGTGTCAAAATTCCTCTCCTTCTCACCCTATTATGTTGCCTTACATTGCTATGTGGCTTTTACTGGTCCGAGTATTCCATGACTTGTCTCATTTCATCTTCAAGATATCTTATTATTATTTTTCCCTTATCTTGTAGGTCCATCTTGCAGATAAAGAAGCTGAAATTCAGTTAAATTACATGCTTCCCCAACTAACCTTGTTCAAAAGTAGCAGAACCCCAGGCTTTTGATACCTTGAAATGACAGCCTTGGCCTCGCTCGCACCCTCAGGTCCAAGGGTTGGCTGAGGTGTCACCTGCCTCCTAACGTGGAAAACCTCTGACTTCTTCCAGGGGAATCAGCCTGTGTGAGAAACAGATGGAAAGAGAGAAAAACACATTGACATGTAAAACAAGGTGACTAAATTCAGGATCTGTAATTCACTCTGTCTTTCAAATGTCCCCTGGAATTTATTACACACAACTTAATTGAGTTTCACACTACGTGGCTGAGTTTTATGACTGAACAATCTCACGGCACAGAGGAAGAGAGTTGACGAGGTTAAAAGAGATAACACACGACTGAGATCATGTTTAGAAGGGAAAAAGCCTTCCATTTATCAGGAGGTAAAAGTAAGATTATTTGGCCTTACCCCATTTTTATTAGAATAATCTACAGCGATGGCTTCCATTTAGAAAAACATTAGTGCAGGTATGTTACCAAACCCTCTTCTAGAGCCTAAAGGGTACAAGGACGAAGCCTCTGTCCATCTCATTTGTCTCTGTATATGCTGATATCTTGAATAATGTTTACTACATAGTAGGTGCCAAAATAACTAATTAATAAGATAATTAATTTGTCCAAAAGTTGTGTGGGATTTCTCCAATTGTTCTGTGGTTAATGAAGATTTCCAAATACTAACACACCCCAGTTGTTGACTTGGGAGACTATACCATGCTCCAATGGATCATGTATTCTCTGCTAAATCGAAACCATGTAGAACAATTCCTTACGTGTCTATTTTCATTACTTTATACGTTATGAAACCTTGGTTAAATCATTTGACCTTTCTCTTTCTCAGTTTCTCACTTTAAAAGATACTAAATGCTTCTACTAATATTAAATATAAGAATAAGCATATTATAAAATGAAATTAATGATAGCACCATTTCACAGAGTGATCCTGAGGATTAAACAAACTAAACTACATTAGACGAACTAATGCAGGATTAGAAGCAATTAGACACTGCCTGGCAGACATCAGGCACTCAATCCATGTTGATTATAAAAATATGATAATTGGTATGCATTAAAATAAATTATTATATCCATTAAAATGAACTTTTAACATGAAAAGAATTAAAAACATTAGGAACCAGGTATGGATTTATCAGCATGGATATGTCTTATTCTTTGTCCTATATGTGTCTTAGAATATATTCACCTCAGAGGCATACATGCTTTTGCATACTTTTACACTGTTTAGCATGGTATCTTGTTAAGTAGATATTTGTACATATTTCCTGTTTAGATCCTTAACCAGAATATACATCTAAAGGTAAGTGATCAAAGGAGAACATTTTTAGTATCCTAAATGGTCATTAGCACAATATTAGGCACATGACAGATTCTCAGTATATTCTGGCTCACTTTCTTGAACAATTATCTCTATTCAGATTTAATATGAATTGGCTTAGTTATATCAAAATGAAAGGGGCTTAAAATCATATTTATATTAAGTAATGAAAGGACTCTAACTTACAGTGCAGGTCTACTAAATGCCAGTAGCCAAAAAGTTGGAAGTATAAGGGGAAAGATTGTGAGCAGTCAATGACCCAGAACCATAACTGCTTACTGCTAGTTTGAAATTAGTTTCCATGATCTCTTTGATACTCAGAAGAAGAAAAAACATTAGGGCTAAGGGTGGCAATAAGCACCAGGCAGGTTCTGAAAGATTAAAGGTACAGCGGCAATTGTGTCTTTCTTCAGTTTAGAATCCACAGCACAAGGATTCCCATTACTCTATGCCATGATGTTGATGAGAGTCAATAATGGTGAACCAAAAGCCCTTGAAAATCCAGATTTTGGAACTGGAAAATAACTGGTAACTCACAATTCAATGCAATTTATTGGGGAGAAGAGGTGGTAAGAGTCCGGTCAAAAGCTGTGTAAAGCCACAGACATCTACACAGATTTAATTTCAGCAAGTGCTGAACCTAACACCTTGTGAGTTCTTGTCCCAGGTTCTGTTAATATAGTGCAACCCGAACTATCTGTGGCAAGGGAACTTGTGTGCGTGTGTGTGTGTGTGTGTGTGTGTGCCATTCCCAATCCATTATGGACCTATATATTGTCCAAATGGCCTTGACTTCTTCATAAATAGCATATCGAGAGAGCAGTATTGTTTTTTATTCCTAGTTGGTTTTGTTTGTTTGTTTTTTTGTTTGTTTTCCCCTCAAGGATAGTTGACATACAATGTTACTTTAGTTTCAGGTATATAGTATATATATTTTCTCTCATTAAGAATATTACATAGGTATTGTTTTAAATGCTTTAGAAGCATGGTATTTAAATTTATGATAATGTAGATAATTAAATGTTATTAGCCTCATTTTAAAATTGATGCTTAAAGAACTTAAGTAACTTGCTCAGGCCATGCAGCTGGTAAATAGTACAGACAAGCATTGAACCCAGATCTGTTTGATTCCAGATGAAATATCTCTACTCAATAATAGCTGACAAAACGTAGCATTTAAAAAGGTTAGCTTTAAACTATTATCATTAACAATTAGCTATAATCTTCCTTGTCTGCTATATGGGGTGCTACATGAATGTTAGCTATTATTATCATAGTTATGAAAAAGTTGTATAGGAATCAAAACATATATTCTGAGGATAAAAAATTGAGTTGGTAATTAATTCTAGGAGCATTTGTATTTGTGTATTTATACATGAGAATGAGTAGTTGTATTTGCAAATTGAAAACATAGCAACCTGGGATGCCTGGGTGGCTCAGTTGGTTAAGCAATTGCCTTCAGCCCAGGTCATGGTCCCATGGTCCTGGAATCGAGTCCAAAATCAGGCTCCCTGCTCAGCGGGGAGCCTGCTTCTCCCTCTGCCTGCTGCTCCTCTGCTTGTGCTCTCTCTCTCTTTCTCTCTCTGACAAATAAATAAAATCTTTAAAAAAAACAACAGCCCACTATAAAATCAAGTTACAAAAATTAACTCAAATGAAAACAGAAAACCAAAGAACTTTTTTTTTTTTTTTAAGATTTTATTTATTTATTTGACAGACGGAGATCACAAGTAGGCAGAGCGAGAGGAGGAAGCAGACTCCCTGCCAAGCAGAGAGCCCGATGTGGGGCTCGATCCCAGGACTCTGGGACCATGACCTGAGCCGATAGCAGAAGCTTTAACCCACTGAGCCACCCAAGTGCCCCAAAAGCAAAGAACTTAATCACACTTTCCTTTCCTTTGATTTGTTATCAGTGAGAATCAATCTTAAACATTATTCAGATATTTCTCTCTCACATAAAAGAAGTCTGGGAGCAGAATCTCAGAGTGGTATTGTGAATCTATAGCTATTACAGATCCATTGACCCTCAAGGTCACTTCATGCTCCAAAATAGCTGCTAGAACTCCAGCCATCATGTATGAATTCCAAGAAAAACAAAGGAGCTTAGTCAGTTCTTTTTTAGTTGTTTTCCTCAAAGTCCCATCCACTGTATCACTGTATTCACTCTTCCATTTCAGTGAGTTAGGAACGCAGACTTGCATAGCTACAAGGAGATGGAAAATGTGTGTTAGGTGGACATACTGCTATCATGAATAAAATCTCATTAACTGAAAAGGGGAAAATTGGTAGGGGTAAGCAACTAGCATTTTCTGCTACAAACCTACCTTTCTTTTCTAATTCATGGAGAGAGGAATAACATTTTAAAGTTACATATAGGCTCATGTGGACACTAGTGTATTATTTATCTATGTATCTGTCAGGATTTGAGGAACAATGTTCTCTTATTTAAATGTTGGGTGTAATACTAAGTGAAAATGTCAAATTTAAAAAGATGGTATCCATAGAAATATGATCAACATCCTAATTATGGCTCTACAAAAGTAAAGAGTAAGATTAGCACAGATTTATTATTCATTGAATGATTGAAAGTTGTCTGTCCTACCTTTCACCCCATGAGAAGAACAAAAAAGATAACCTGATGTACTGAATTGCATGGTTCATTAAAAGGAATATCTGAGTATTAATACTGCAACATTTTAGTTATGTAGAAATATGTTTATTCAGAAAAGGAGAGGAATTTATTTGTAAGTTTAAGAAGTTCAAAGAAGGGGTGGCTAATTTACCAAAGAGAGGAACGAGCCATTATTGTACATGTCATGGATGTTGACATGATAGAAAAAAAGATCTGAGGCTTTGCAACAGTGCCTATGAGTTGTTAAAAAGCATTTAGGATTAAAAATGGTTGGAGACCCAGATAGTCCAAGATCTATGGCAAAGACTTTCTCTGAGCTGTCAAAAATAAATACTAGAGAAGAAACAGCGTAGTGTGTGAGTATAAACATACTACAACATCAAAACAGTCCTATAGAGAGCACATTCCACAAACGACAGGTGATTTACATTGCCATATAACAAAAGGAAAAATAAAATTGTTGAACATGGTGAAGAATAATGATGAGGGAAGAAATGATCTAGAATGAACTTGTCCTTTGCCTCCTTTATTATTCATTATTAATCTTATTAAACATTTAGGAAAATAGAACTACATCCCCTACTGCCATAAAACTCTAGGGTATTTACTTGTATTTTTAGAAAAAATAAGAAGACAAAGGAGTAAAATAATGCATAAAAAGAGTAAAATATTGAAGCATAAAATCAGCAGGTTCATTATGGAAAGTGCTAGATGAGAAAGAAGGTAAGGGAGGTGGTTTAAAATGGTAAGAACAAATAATCATTTTCTAGAGAAAATTAGTGGGTCAATCAAAAAGAAATTTTAAATTTTAAGATAAGTCTCTCTAATGGCTAAACTATGATTTATGAAGAACTGTCAACTACTTGATGAACTGGACATGAAAGATAAAATTATATCCTCATTCAATATATTTAATGTGCAATACAAAACGGAATTATTTAGAGTTTCCTCCTGCCAGGTAATTTACAAAATAAAGAAGCGGAGACTTTAAACATGGTATTCTTTTTTTTTTTTTTTTTAAGCATGGTATTCCTAATGAGCAAATTTTCTAGAAGGGTTTCTATATTCACGATTATACATAGGTAAGAACATACTAAAATAATCACATGCTGAAATTTAACATGAATTAAGATTTTTTTTTTAAAATACGGTGTTAACTCTAGAAGGAAAAAAAAAAAAAAAAAACTTTAATGAATAGGGATAAAACTCCAGGTCGAAAAAGAAACACCTTAAGTTCAGGCCATTTTAAAAGATGAAGCACACAATGCCTGTAATGACTTGAAAACAGCTGATAGGAATACGAAGGAAAAGTAAGAAACAAAGATAATTGAAAGAAAAGGAGAAAGACAAGGATCAAAGTTAAAACAATTGTGAAAGCAGACGATTTTACTAGTAAATGAAAGCAGGACATAGTGCAATGAAATCTGATAGATATTGGGAAACCAGTGAGTGGAGTTTTGAGCTGATGAGTCCCATAATGGATTTCAAATTTGCTACAAAGCAAATGCAATCACTGAGTTCAAACTCAACAATAAATTCAATGGTATGATGGAAGTTCAGCTCTCTGTGAATGTGGTGCTGTCAGGTTTGTGACTCATGGAAAAGTTACCCAAGCTAAGGTGCCCATGATCACTGAAGAAAAAATGACAGGTTGTTTTCTTTCCTTGTGCAAGAAAAGAAGACCTTTTGTTTGTGCATTAATTAGTAATTATGAAATTTAAATCTTTGAGTTATCTCAAGAAAATAATTCAAACACATATGCCGTCAACTAAACATATTTCCTTTTGATTTATTAACACTGAAGTCTATGCTGCCAAAGTGAAAAACTAAATGATGCACACGGATTAACATACATGCAAAATGTCTTGATCCTTGCTGACAATTAGACTTCATCCTTTACCTTTCCCCTAGATAGGTACAATCATGTATCAATGGCCTCTTCCTTTCAGAGACTCAAAGAGGTCTAGAGGAAGTGTTCAAAGATTGTTTTGCTTCTTTTAATACCCCCATTCTGCTCTATTAATTTTTCTATTCTTCACACTTTTGTTTTCTCATATCCATATTCTCTTCTCATACCCATATTCATACTCTCCTTGCAATTTTTCTCTATGTAGTGCCCACTACTCAGAGCCATTCCTCAAGTCACTAATCTCTCACACTCTCCCTTTGGTCATTATACCTCTTGTTCTGCAATTCAACCAATTCTGTATGTTCTTCTGCCGCTAGTGTCTTGGACTTTTTTTCAGGGCTTAGGCTCCTACTCTTGACACTGTTTAAGGACCACAACTTTTATAGGCAATCTCCTTGAATTTTGCAAGAAAGTATTCTTTAAAAAAAAAAAAAGAAAGAAAAAAGAATAAGAAAGACTTCTTAGAATTTAATAAATGTAGAGAGAAATCTCTGGATCTCCAGCCTCTTTTCAATTACCTGCATTTATTTACATTTCTCATTTTGTCTATTCCCTTAAAATACCACACTGACTCAATTAATTTTAATTGCCTACTAGTACAACTTTATTAAGATATCTTAGTGCAAGATAATTTGAATGCAGAGCATTTTTTTTCCCCCATGGAAACATTTGGCAGTAAGCACATTTTTCTGTAAGATAACTAATAAACACTTTTAGAAGATAATGAAAGAAACTGTGAGGAAAAGAAGATCAAGAAATCCTTCCTTTCTAAAAATAATAAATATTTTATCTTTTTTTAATGATGCAATCATATGCTTATTTCTCTAGCAGGCTACCAGTACTCAATTAATTATGAGAAACACTGATAGCACCTGGACTTAATTCTACTATCGCTTTTAGAGATAAAACAGGCATAGCACACTAGCCATCCATTGTCCTAACAACTGGAATCCTTTGATGTGAATATATAATCGTGGCATCAGAATTTTTCAGATAATGTTCACATCAAGCATATATTTCTCGATTAAAGACAATGTGCTAAAGCAAAACAAAACAAAACAAAAATCCATAATGCCCTTAATTTAAAAATGCAAACAGGTGTTGGACAATGTTAACAGGAATAGGTTTGGAAATGGAACGATGGACTGGGAAACCATCAGGATAACCTGGCTTTAGGACTGAGCATTACACACTGCATGCCGGTTCTATAATTTTAGGCAAGTCATAGCTCTCCAGCTTCAACTTTCTCATCTATAATATTCCAAGGACCAAATGACAAGATGAACATGAAAATATACGAACTAAAATGTATGACTTAAAGATGATATTGGGTGATATTCAGGCAATCAGAGGGAAGAAAATCTACCTGTCTCATCTTTGAATCTCCTGCAATGCTTATTATAATGCCTTCTACATGGCTGGAATTTTAACAGTAATCATTAAGTTTAATTGTTCCAGCCATCTCAAAGCTGTCATTTCTGATGTGTTGCACAAGCCGTTACTTACCAACGTACATTTTTCTAAAGGCATGAAAGAGCAGTAACAAATGCAGGTATCTGAGTCATGGGCCACTGTCCAATACCAGGAAGATCTCTGTGGACCCCTCTGCAGGCCAGCTGTCTAAATTCCAATGTTATGTTAGCATAAAGGGATCTTCTCTGGGCCTATGTCCCACTGTAGAAAAAGCAGGGATGACTCAAGGGAAAGCTTCCTAAGAAGCCTCAAGTCACGCATAAGTGAGTATCTGTTCAAAAGTCTGCTGTTTTCTGTGAATAAATCCTGCAACTGTAGGATGTGGTTGTCATGTTATTTTAGCCATGCTAAAGAGGGTGTCCTTGGAATTGTTAGGGAAAAAAAGTATCCAGTGCCACAGTGGTTGTAAGATTGTATTGGGGACGAAGATTTTTTTTTCCATTCTTCCTTTCTAGATTCATGGATTGGCCCAATACTAAAAGTGATACAAGACAAACTAACAGGAGATAAACAAATGCAATTACATATGTACGGGAGCTCCTCAACAATGTGACACTTGAAGATAGTCAGGCAATTGAGGCTCATATACCATCTCGAGCTAAGGAGAAAGGACAAGGGGTCTATGGCTTCAAAGGATAGGAAGATAATCACAAGAAGATGAAAAGAACAGATGTTGGTAAACAAATGTTTGCCACATGATACAGATAAGTCTTTCTGCTATAAGAAGTTATTTCTGGAACTAGCTTTCTTCCTGATACAGATTCATCATCTAGAGTCTTCTAGGCAGTTAAAGCAAAGTTAAAAGGCTTTTCCTGAATTTGCTGTCTCAATGCTTTCAGTTCAAAATAATCCACATGCCAAGGTGGCACATTTTGGTGTGCATATTCTACTTCCCTTCAACTATGATTTTCAGGATGTTAGAAATTAAAAAAAAAATTAATGTGAAAATGGAGCTTCAAAAACTAGGTCCCAATACTTTTAAAAGCCTAATGGAAATTGGACCGTTGTTATTCAATACTTGTTTTGCATACTTAGTAATAAATGGCTCTGAAGATTACATATGCAGAACTAAACAGCTTAATATATGAGGTCAAAGGGAAAATAACAAAAGGGGAAAGATTAAGAACAATTGAACTACACATATTTCTAATGGCTAAATATTCAGTCTTATATTAAAAATACTGAGAAAGAGTCAAGCTCTTATTACATTATTTAGCAGAAGTTAATAAAGGCTCCAAATCTCTTGATACAGGGAAGGTAAATAGCAGTCAAAAATTATGTTACACAAATCCAAAAAATGTACCTTGTATTTAGGTTAGATACCCCAAGACACCTCAAAATTCAACTTTGCTTATCCAACCCTGCCTGGTTCTGCGGCTGCTGGTTCTGCACCAGTTACTGGCAATACACAGACTGTCAGTCTAATTTATGAGTGAGGGGCTGCATTTAACTCATTCGAACTTAAGTAATTTGTGGGCAGGAATTTTTCTGGACTTGAACCATTTGCTTCATTGTCTTCAAGGTCATGATCATTCTAAAGTGATGGAGCAGATTGCCAAAGACACTCTGAAGCAGATGCTTAGGGGCCGCTGACCTACTGAGGTTTACCACGTTCCTCATCACCCCTGTGGCTCTGTATTCAAATATATTCAGTATAGTGAAATTATGTTACCAAGGTTGACACTTTAAAACTATGAGTCAGATATGCAGATATATATATGATCTCTGGTTTTTGTATGTTTGTTTGTTTGTTTGAAGACTGCATTCAACTTTGCTCTGGTTAACATCCGTCTAAAATGGTGAGCTTGCACTATTCCATTCCTGGCTACCCCATCTAACCCAGTATGTTTCAGCCACATTCAGGTAGCATTCTTTTAGACAGTGTCCCTGTGACTGTTCAGGCACTTCTAGGAAAATAGTCTCTCAGAGTTTCTTCACTTTCGCTCTAGGCTGCTGCTTCATTCTGACAAAGATCTGAGTTTTGGAAATGAAGTGGTGGGGAGAGAAGCTCTGCCCAAGGTCCAGAAAAGGAGCACACATTTGGTTCTTCGTGGTCTCATTGAAGTGTCTCTTCCTGATTGATATGAGACTGTTCACCCTGCGCAGGGTAGACCCTGTCTGCACTTTGGATTTTTAATGCTGGAACTTACTACTGATGATAGAGGAGACTGCCACAGTTGGTAGCCTTGGAGGTCCCTACAGTCTATAGGCTTAAAAAAAAAAAAAGGTTTTTTTGTGGAAATAGTTTATCAATAACGACTGTTAATGTCTTAGAATATTGTTAACTGAAATTTTGAAGAAATGATTGAAGACTCACATAAATATAATATGATTTGTAAAATCATAACTAATTGGTAAAAAATAATTCAGAGAGATTATTTGTATACTTTTGTATACTTTTCCTAGTTTTCCCCAAGGGTAACATTTTGCAAAACTATAGTTTAATATCACAACCAGAATATTGATATGGATATAATGCACCAATCTTATTCAGATTTACCCAGTTTTACCTGTTTATATATAAGTGTGTATATTATGTTCTAGATAATTTTTTCGCCTGTGTGGGTGCATCTGCCACCAGCAGTCAAGACAGTGAATAGCTCCAAAGTCATAAGGACTCGTGGGTTGTCCTTTTACATCGCACACATTTTTCCTCCTGTGCCCATCTACCTATGTCTAATCCCAGATAACCACTAATCTGTCCTCCATTTCTAAAATGTATTTATTTCAGAAATGTTATAACATGGAATCATATATTATATCATATTTTCAGGTTTGGGGGTTGTTTTGGTTTTTTGGCCAAAAATATTCCCTGGAGAGTGATTCAAATTGTTAAGTGCCTCAATAGTTTGTTTATTTTTACTGCTAAGTAGTATTCCCTTGTAGGTGTGAAACATAGTTTGTTAAACCATTCACCAGTTGAAGGATAGCTGGGCTGATTGCAATTTTTGATTATTACAGATAAAGCTGCTAACAACCTTTACATAAAGTTTTTGTGTAAACATATATTTCTTCTTTCCTGGGATTCATGCCAAGGAGTACAGTTTCTGGATCTTACAGTACTTCCATGTTTAGTATTTTCTAAGAGACTGTTTTCAAACTGATGGTACTATTTTACATTTCCAGCAGCAATGTGTGAATAATCTGGTTTCAGTTTCTTTTGCCAGCATTTGTACTTATAGCTACTATATATTTTATCCATTTGATGGATATGTAGACCTACCTCACTGTTTGAATTTACATTTGCCTAATGATTAATGATGATGAACATCTTTGCAAATGCTTCTATGCCATCTATCAATCTTCAGCGAAGTTTCTGTCCATGTCTTTTGTCCATTTATAGCCAAATTGTTTTTTCTCCACTATCGAGTTTTGAGAGTTTATATAATCAAGATCCTAACCATTTATCAGAGAGGTGATTCTCCCACGTTCTAGCTTACCATTCCTTTTCTTCACATGGGCTTCCCATAGCAGGGTTCTTAATTTTATTTATATCAAATTTACTGATTTTTCTTTTTATGGATCATACTTGTTTGGGGATATGTCTAAGAACTTTTCACCTAGAGTTGATTCTGAAGATTTTATCTTACTTTCTAAATTTTTACTTGGGAATTTTTACTGTATTTTTATATGCTTATATTTTGTATATAAGTCAACAATTCATTTTGAGTTAATTTTTGTATAAGGTGTGAGGTTTTGACTTTCTGGCCTATGGATTCCCAGGACCATTTGTTGAAAAGTTAATCCTTCTTACACTTAATTGTTTGTGCACATTTCTCAAAATCAGGCCTATTTTAGTGATCAGTTTCTAGGTTCTCTGTTCTGTTGTATTGATCTGTGTATCCTCCTGCCAATGTTATCCAGTTTTGATTAATGTAGCTTATATGAAATATTAATATCAATGCACTGATTGACCCCACCTTATTCTTTGTCAAGATTGTTGTTTTAACTATTCTAGGACCTATACCTTTCCCTGTATATTTTAAAGCAAGCCTGCCTATGCCTTAAAAAAAAAATCTGGGATTTTGATAGGAATTGCATTAAAACCATACATCATTTTGGTGACACTGACATCCTTGCTAAATTGAGTGGTCCAATCTATGTTTCTTTCCATCTACTTAGATTTTCTTTAATTTCTTTTATCAGCATCTTATATTTTCAACAAACATATTCTATCCACGTATTGTTAAGACTCTCATACATACAATAAGTCTCATTTGGCTCAGCTATATAATTATTTTTATAGAATGTGTGATTCTGTTTAATTATATTTTAATGAGAATTTTTGCATTGAATTTCCTGAGAGATATTTGTCCACAGTTCTATTTATTTATTTTTTGTGCTGTTTTTGTTTGGTTTTGGAATCAATGTAATACTGGCCTCATGCAGAGTTGAGAAGTGTTCCCCTTTCCATTTTCCAGAAAAAACAAGGTGTTATTTTTTTCTTTAAATGTTTAATAGAATTCTCCAGTGAAACAGTCTGACCTAGAGATTTCTTTTTTGGAAGGTTTTAAGTATGAATTCAATTGCTTCCATGGTCATAACTATTTAAATTTTAGCCATTTGATGGCTTATTTCCTCTTGGTTGAATTTTCAAGGAATTGGTCCATTTCTTCTATTGTCACATTTATGAGCATAAACTTGTTTGTAGGATGTCCTTATTGTCTTTTCAGTGGCAGCAGGATCTGTAGTACTAGCCCCAATTTCATTTGATATTGGTGATCAGTGTCTTCCCTCATTTTTTTTGTTTGCATTCTCAGTATAGTTTTAGCAAATTTCTTTAAGATCACCTTTTTGTTTTATACTTTGTTTTCCTATTCAATTTCCTTGATTTCTGCTGTTATCATTCTTATTTCCTTCCTTCTCCTTGCATGGGTTTACTTTGCTCTTCTTTGTCTTGAGTTAGGGACTTCGGTTATTGATTTGAAAATTTTCCTTGTTTCTAATGTAAATATTCAGTGCTATAAATTTCCTTCTTGGCACTGTTTTTGTTGTGTTCTATAAATTTTGATATGTTGCATATTCATTTTTATTCAATTCCATGTATTTATCTCTTTTGAGGCTTCTTGCTCTCTGAATAATTTATAAGTGTATTGTTTCATTTCCACATGTTTAGAGATTTTCCTATTGTCTTTTATTCTTAATTACTAGTTTGATTCCCTTATGATAAGAGACCACATTCTGCAGTTTCAATCCTTTTAAATTTTTTGAAGTTTATTTTATAGCACAGCATATTGTCTGTCGTGGTAAATGTCCTATGAGCGCTTGAAAAATATATTTTATATTCTAGGTACTGAAAGAAGTTTTCAATATATATTAATTTCCATTGGTTGGTTTTTTCATTCACTTTATCTATATCTTGCTGATTTTGTTTTGTATTTCCCTCAGTTACTTAGAGAGAAGCGCTAAAGTCCTCAACTATAATTATGTAATGTTCCTCCTCTGTATCTCCAGCATTTTTTTCTTCAAAGTCTATTTTACCGGATATTAATATACCACTCATACTTTTTGTAAAATTAATGTGTGCATGTTATATGTTTTTCCATTCTTTGGCTTTCAATCTACCTTTTATATTTGTAATGAGTTTCATGTAGACCACATACAGTTGGTCATTTGGGTCTACTTTGCTAATCTTAGTTTAGACCATTTCCATTTAAATAATTATTGATATATTAGCATTTAATATATTTAGTGTTATTTTCTATTTTCTATTTCTTTCCTCTGGTTCATGTCCCCATTTCTCTCTTTTCTTGCCTTCCAAAGACTATTAGAACTATTTTTGACATCACATCTTGATTTATTCTTTGTGTTTTGTATAGTTTCTGTGGCGGCAGCTTTGGGTATTACAATATACTTTCCTGACTTAAAACTGTTTACTAGTATCAACATTTTACCACTTTGAGTGAAGTATGGAAACCATATTAGCTTTTTGCTTCCTTTCGTTCCCCACTTTTACATGTTATTGCCCTCGGTATTGCCTGATGTCATAATATTTGCTCCAATTATCAAATACGATTTATTAAGCTTGTCAGAAAAAGTAGTCTATTGTATATTTTCATCATCCTGATCTTTCTGTTTGTTTCTTCTTCCCTGATGCTCCAAAACTTGTTTTATTCATTTCTATTTGGAAAATTTCCATTAGCCAATCTTTGGGGGCTGGAGACAAATTCTTTTGACTTTATGTAATTAGAATTTATTTTCTATTTTCTTTCAATAAGAATTTCTTTCAATAAGAATTTATTTTCTTTCATTTCTAAATGATTGTTACATAAGTTGTATAATTTGTTTTGACATTTCTTTCAGTACTGAAAGAAAAAATATTATACCATTTCCTTCCGGCCTTCATTGATTCAAATGAAAAATACACTATTATTTGATTTAGCATTTGTCTACAAGTAAGGTACTATTTAATTCTGCTTGCTTCCAAGATCTTTTCCTTATCTTAAGCTTTCCAAAATTTGCTGATAGTGTGTCTTGACATGAATTCCTTTGAGCTTATCTGTTTGGGGTTCACTCAGCTTCTCGAATATGTAGTTTTGTGTGCTTCACCTTATTTGGGGAGGCTTTAGTCATATTTATTCAAATACTCTTTCAATCCCACTCTCTTTCTCCTCTCCTTGATGATGTAATTTTTGGATCTCTTGTTATTGTTCCACAAGTGCTTGGGTCTCTTCAGATTTTTGTTTTTGTTTTAAATCTTCCATTTCTCTCTGTTGTTCATATTACCTCAACTACATTGTTTTGTCCTCACATTCACTTATTCTGTTGTAGCCTCACCAGGTGGCACCAGTAAGAGAGAGTTCCATTTATGTGACTTTCTGGGGAGTTGAGCAGGTCAGGTCCATCAAAGAGTGGGTGGCCATCTCACCAATCTGCACAAGATAAGGGTCCCAGAAGCTGGCGTGGCAGAATAGCTCTTGACAAGTTCACTTTGGTTGATGGCAGTAAGAACTGAGATTGGACCGCCTTCCCCATAGCTACAGATTAACCTCATGGTCACCACGCTAGACATGCATATTGCAATATGCATTGCAAAATATTTACTTAAGTTTTTGCTTTTAATTTTGCTATTTCTTCCAATAAGGTTATAGGGCTTCAAGATTTAAAAAACAGAAGTCTTCTACTGAGCTTACCCAGTATTTTTTTTTAATTTTTGTTATTTTATTTTTCAGTTCTATCATTTTTATTTGGTGATATTTTTATAACTTTCATTACTTTTCTGAAATTTTGATTTTTTCCTTATTTCAAGAGATTTTATAATGTATTGTTAGAACCATTTATAATAGCTGCTTTACAATCCTTGTCAGATAATTCTAATGTCTGATTCTTCTCAATGTCACTGTCAGTTGATTCTCTTATTCAAATTTTTTTTCTCCTTGGTTCTTACTATGTTAAGTGAGTTTTATGGCATTCTGGACATATTGTCTATTATGCTATGAAGCTCTCTGTCTTATTAAAATATTTGACTTTAGCAGGAAGTCACTCTGTTTAGGTTTATCACATGGGTCTTGGGGCCTTGACCTACTTTTCTACTATGGTTCCAAGAGCAGTTTAATTCTCAGAGTTCTTACAGTATAATTTTTGTCTGCTTATTTTATTCTATCAGAAACCATAGGAGCCCTTATTGGTCCCTGCATAATGGGGCAGAAAGTTTTCCCAGACTGGGCCACCTGGTTCTCCCCTTGGGTACAGAGTGTATTTGAATGTGTGGATTCTGCCATGTTGAACATGGAGTCCTGAGACCCCAGGCATTCTAAGCTTTGCTGGAGGACTGAGGACTTGCTCTTTCATGTCCCTACACTTAAATGAATATTTCTATCACCTAACCATTGGTTAAGGCCTACAGGAGGAGGTAAGGAATACAACAAAGATATTGCCAGATCATTCCTGCCTTTCTGTTCTCCTATCTACCCTCACCCCTTAGCAACAAGAGAAGTTCCTAGTTCTCCTTCCTTTCCTAGCAAAACTTGTGATTATAATACACACTTCTCCTTGAATAGCTAATAGAAAAATGCCAAAAAATGAGGCTTGACTCTGCTTTTACCTTCTTCAGGCTCAGATAGGAGATTGGTTTGTAAAATCTTTTCACTCAACAAAACCTCATTTTTGCAAACCCAAAGCTTCAGTCTTTATAGATGCTTAAATATGAAAAGACCATTTTGTAAAGGCAAAGCCAAATATTGAATTTCTTATTCCAGCCCATATCTACCTTTTTCCTGGAGTCATAAAAACAAATGTAATTTGATGGGTACAGAACTGGATGACAACTAGGAATAATTAGTGGGTTACTGGAAATAAAAATACTTCAATTTAATAAATTCCTATTATCTCTGTGACATACTATTGAGTCTTGTAGGAGTATTTTCCATTCATCCTTGTTTATTGAAATGTGCAAGACAAACAAGAATAGAGGCTACATTTAAACCCTGTTTATTTTTATGACACAGCTAGATTTATCAGAAACTCTAGAACTGAATCACATTGATTTCTCGTATAACCAAGTGAGATCCTGAACACAGACTGTCCAGTGTAGCAAGGAAGTGTTGATTGATTGTACATTTCTCCCAAGATAAATGGATGTGGAAGAAACACTAGAAGCATGTCTTTCAGAGGACAGATTGGCAAACTTTCTATAAAGGGTCAGATAGTAAATATTTTAGAGTTGTGAGCCATAATGCCTCTGTAGAAACTACTCAGCTCTTCCACTGTGGTCCAACAACAACCACACACAATATATAAATGAATGGCTATAGCCATGTGCCTATATAACTTTATTTATAGACACTAAAGTTTGAGTTTTATATAATTTTCACAAGCTATGAAATATAATCCTTCTTTTGATTTTTCTCAATGATGTAAAAATGTTTTAAATCATCCTTCATTCCCACGCTGCACAAAAATAGATGGAGGGTTTGATTTGACCCATAAGCCTTAGCGTGCCAACCCTGGGTCTAGAGCCATATAGCACTGACTTTGTACTCTATCTCCATAAGAACCATTAAAGTTGTATTACAGAGGAAGCAATATGTCTTCTGTGAGTACTGTAGCCAAGATTTTTTCATCTCATTAGAATACAAAGACATATATACAAGAAAAAAAAATGTCTCTTGCTAGTTACAACATTTTCTAACTGACTAGCTAAGAATAATGCCTATGTCAAGGGATACTGAAATTCAGTTTTAATGGTTTTACAATTTATACGCTATCTTAGTGATTCTTTCCTTTAAGTTCTTAAAATAATAAGCTATAAACTTTTGTTATTAAGAAGTAGGAAACCAAAATTAGATTTTGCCTTAATAAAAAATGGCCACAAAATTTCTTCACTATGCCAGGTGTCCCAATAAAATACTGACGTTCAGTATTCAGCTTCCTTGAGAAGTACATCTTTCTCTTTAGTGAAACCAACCAGGATTTCATAAACCAAGTTCATAATATAATTCTGAAATTTAGAGTGCTTAGTTTTAATTGGTAAGCCCATCTAGTGACTACTATGTGCTATGGATTGTCCTAGCTAGCTTCTTGGATTCAGAAAGGAAGAAGTGTTTTCTGCTTATACTGAAATGTGCCAAGCTAATTTGCTATACAGATTCATGAATACATACATTCAGAAACACACAGACTCACAGTCAGATGCAGGTATAATATAAAACAGAGATAGGACTAAGAAAGTGGAACAGTTGTCAGGGAAGCATGCTTATGCAGAACTGTAAAGAAGGAATAAATATTCTTCAGAATGAACTAGGGGAAGAGACTTTGGGGGACAGCAAAATAGATGAACCAAGCCCTGAGAATAGGGAAGCCTGACTTCCTCAGGGAATACTGAGGGTGATGTCATGGTTAGACATAAATACACAGGTGCAGTTTTAACACTCTCAAATGGCAAAATCCAAATCTGCCTGATGTTTTTTATAAATGATGTTTAAATATAGTCTCAGAGAATGAAATCATATGGTATGTGTCTTTTCCTGACTGACTTATTTCACTGCATTATACCTTCAAGGTCCATCCATGTTGTTGCAAATGGCAAGATTTCTTTCTTTTTTTGTGGCTGCATAATAGATATCACATCTTCTTTTTTTTTTAAGATTTTATTTACTTATATGACAGACAACTACGCAGAGAGGCAGGCAGAGACAGAGAGAGGAGGAAGCAGGCTCCCCACTGACCAGAGAGCCTGATGCAGGGCTCAATCCCAGGACCCTGGGATCATGACCTGAGCTGAAGGCAGAGGCTTTAACCCACTGAGCCACCCAGGCACCCCAGATATCACATCTTCTTTATCCATTTATCTATCAGTGGACACTTAGGTTGCTTCCATATCTGGGCTATTATAAATAATGTTGAAATAAATGTAAGGATGCATGGAATTTAAGAAAACAAACAGACAAAAACCCAGACACTTAAATTCAGAGAAGGCACTGGTGGTTGCCAGAGGGGAAGCTGACAGCAGATGGGTGGAACAGATAAAGGGGATTAAGAGTACACTTACCTCAGTGAGCTCTGAGTAACGTATAGAATTGTTGAATCACTGTGTTGTTACCTGAATCATCTATAACACTGTAGTTTAATTATACTTGGATAATTTTTTAATTTAAAGAAGGTAAATATGGGCACCTGGGTGGCTCAGTGGGTTAAAGCCTCTGCCTTCAGCTCAGGTCATGATTCCAGGGTCCTAGCATTGAACTCCACATTGGGCTCTCTGCTCAGCGGGGAGCCTGCTTTCTCCTCTCTCTGCCTGCCTCTCTGCTTACTTGTGATCTCTGTCTGTCAAATAAATAAAATCTTAAAAAAAGAAAAATAAAGAAGGTAAATATAAAAACAATAGTTTCAGAGACATGTGGGGCAAATTTCTCTACTCTTCTCACATGGTAGCCCTGGTATCATAGGGTAGATATGAGGATGACTCAAAGAGAACGTCATCCCCATTCTAGTTCAAGAAATCTTAGCACTGATAAAAGGACTCAATTTAGGATGTAAAATTAAAAATGTTAGTGTACACAGGTTCTAGGTTTCTCTGGGCATCTACATTTAAATTGGAATTATTAAATTAGCTTGAAATCTAGAAGAAAATGCAAGAGGCATTGTATATAAATATTCACTTAGACTTCAAAAATGTCAGCAAAGATAGAAAACATAATCTTTGAAACTGTAAGCAGCAAACAGAGTTATGCATTGTTTCAACCAAGAAAAAAAGATAAGAGAATTATGAGGGGGGAGAAAAAGAAAACATTACTTTTCTAAGAGCAAAGTTTCTTCAAACAGAATGGTATGATCCAATAAGAGCATGGTCTTTCCAATGAGACAAACCTGGGCTGGAAACCCAGGTCCACAACTGATTAAATGTGATAAACAATAAACATGATCGTTATTCTTCTCTGTGCCTTAGCTTCCTTATCTGTAAGAACATCTACCTTGTAAACTTGTACAACTTACACATGTTTATCATGTTTATGAAATAATTAGCATAGTAGGTACTTAATAAATGACGTTCACTACCCTTCAAATTCCTGAAAATATACATTCCACAAAACCCAGGGATAAACTGGGTCTGAGGAAGAGTTCCAATACTGGCCTCCTTTTAGTCCTGCAGGGCTGAACTGAATATAGGATATAGTCTCAGCTCATTTGGAGGGTCTATATTAAAAATATGGCAGAGAATTGCTTAGAAAACCTTACAACGTTCCCTTACAACCCAAGAGTCCATGATATTCCAGAGCCAGAAAATGAGGGAGTCTTTCTTATTATCTCCTCACAGTTATGTCTTTGCTTTATTCCATGCATTGCCGCATCAAAGATGGAGAGGTTAAAGGCCTGGCAGCACAGTCCAGATTGATGGCCAGCCCAGGGGCAGAAGTCTGACTTGTCAGAGACTATGTTCTCACCTTTGGTTTGGAGATCAAACTCAAGTGTCAGTGTCTTGGTTTTAAAAAGATCAATAGTACCTGAGAGGGAGGAAGGGAAATATATTTCTCTTCTATAATCTCCTTCCCCCTTTAGAATTATTGAATTTTCATCTTCTGTATATTTTCCAGTTGCCAAATTGTTCATTCAAAATGCAAAGCAGGTGAGTAAAAGCAACCATTGCCTGGGATTTTTCAAGAAAGACAGCCTCTGGAAGAAGCTGTTCATAGCTGAATAAAAGATTATTCAAAAAGTTCCATTTCCCCCTCTCTGCACTAATCAGCACTGCACAGGGGCTGACCACATGGTCACGGTGACCAAGAGATCAGGAGGAGAGTCCCATGTCCTCACTTTCAGCAAGGGTCAGAGGACTGCTTCACTCATGTCTCAGAGACATTCCAAAACCATTTAAAGATTTATTTATTTATTTTAAAGAGAGAGAGAGAGCACTCATGGGGTGAAGGGCAGAGGGAAAGAGAGAGAATCTCAACCAGACTCCCCACTGATTGCAGAGCCTGACTTGGGGCTAAACGTCACAACCCTGACATCCTGACCTGAGGTGAAATCAGAAGTCTGATGTTTAACCAACTGAGACACCCAGGTTCCCCTCCAAAAGCATTTAAAAGCTTGACAGTCAAGAACTATGGAGTGTAGAACTTTAGAGGTACAGTAATGCTTCTGAGTAAACAGAGAATGATCATTAGAGTCTAGCGGAAAAGGCTTTGGTCCACGTCTCAGCTTCACCCGCTAAATGACCTTGACCAAGCAAATGAGAAATTGAAGTATCAGTTCCCTTACCTGTGAAGCAAGCAGCCACCATGTTCCTACAAAGTTAATACAAGATACAAACAATAAAAAGGTTATGACTGGCACTGACTCATGAAATATAAAGGGCAGTAAATCAAGAACTTGTACTAAGCAGAAAACCCATGTCTATTTCTTCACTGTAACACACATACATGCCATACGGAATCTAAGTGGCTAAGTTGCAAAGAAGTACGTGCATTCCACAACAGATAAAATCAGTCATTTTTTTTTCTTTTTTTTAAATTTCCATCTACATGGTTAGTGGCAGGTATTTCTCAGTAGGCTTTGAGTAAAACAATGAAAAACTCTAGTGAGTTAAAATGTTATCTCCTTTAATTGATAGGGTGCCCAAAGGAAGTTGTATCTGCATTACAATAAAACGTATCCAAATGAAAAATTAAAACCATTAGTCATTTAGACTTTTCCCAAATGATATTTGATCTCTGAATAATCCTATTGAAAAATATTCAGATTTTTGCAACTATTTGTAGAGTGGAAATGTACTGAAGAATGTATCAAAAATCAAACAAATAGCCAGGAATGTGCAGTCACATTCCAAAATATTTAGCATACTGGATAAGTGGTAACAATGCACCTCTCTTGATCATTTAATAAAACCAACAGTGTCATGGGTTCATCAAATAACCAGTTGGTCAATCCATATTTTCCAAGTGCCTACTGCATTCCTAGTACGTGATGTGAGATAAAGAATGAATATATTAAATCTTGCTAACAAAAT
This sequence comes from Lontra canadensis, assembly GCF_010015895.1. Lineage (NCBI taxonomy): Eukaryota > Metazoa > Chordata > Mammalia > Carnivora > Mustelidae > Lontra > Lontra canadensis. Next base: position 20,756,801 of record NW_022631005.1, read on the forward strand.
ATTTAAGTTCCAGAGGACAAAGAAATGTCTAGCATGTTTCATATGGTGCTCAAGAAAAACTTAAGTAACTGATAATTTTGATAACTATCATGTCACCAAAGTGAAATGAATACTGTGAAATATTTATCCAGACCTCTCAAGGCAAATGCAGGCAAATAGGACTAACTCCTTTATTGAGGCCAACTGTAGGGTACCTGAATTGTGTGGTGGCCAACTAAACCTTAACATGAAATATATTCTTATTTTCCTATAAAATAGCCATGGGAGGCTCCTGTGACCTTGTCAAAATGTCTTGGTTAAAAGTAATGGAATCAGGGGGTGGGGTTATGGACATTGGGGAGGGTATGTGCTATGGTGAGTGCTGTAAAGTGTGTAAACCTGGTAATTCACAGACCTGTACCCCTGGGGATAAAAATATATTATATGTTTACTAAAAAAAAAAAAAAAAAAAAAAAAAAAAGTAATGGAATCATCCTTCCCAGTGAACACCCATGATGTTTGTTTGAGGGAAAGAGAATTCTAATCTGCCAGCTGCCTATCATGTTTCCTCCCAGTGCTGAGTAAGCAAATGAAAGTAAATGGCCCTTGTCTCTGACACAAGTAACATGGCTCAAACCCCTTCTGCCATGTCAGATTGCTTAGACTTACCCATCTCAAGCAGTGAGACTGAGTCAGTGTAGAGCCTCTTCCCCACAGTTAAACTTCCTAGTTTGATAGACACCAGGGTATGATGGGGAGATGACAACAGGCAAAGAGATGTCAGGAAATTATTTTGGGGAGGGGAGCTAAGAATGATTATTATGACCTGAATGTGCTATAGATCATAAAAACACTTTCAAATTGAGGGCTGCCAGGGTGGCGCAGTCAGTTGAGTGTCAGATTCTTGGTTTCGGCTCAGGTCATGATCTCAGGGTTATGAGATCAAGCCCTGCATCGGGCTCTGCACTTGACTCAGAATCTGCTTCAGAATCTCTCTCCCTCTTCTTCTGCCCCTCCCATTTGTGTGTGTATGCTCTCTTTCTCTCTCCCTCTCTAAAATAAATAAATAAATCTTAAAAAAAAAAAACAAACAGAACAGAACTTTTAAATCGAAAGATTGTGTATATAAATCCTAGATGAGGAATACAGAGGAGACTTAAGAGAGACACACCAGAGGCAGGAGGCTGCCCTTTGATGACAGACTATTTGCCAAAGGGCACATGCTTTGGGTTTCCCTTCAAAACAGAAACAGATCCATGTAACAGACTGCCATTGTCAGAGTAGCAGAACTGTGTCCATTTTCCCTTTGCATTTTAAGTGTTGCTGTCAGATGTGCCCCAACTGGGCTTGTTAGTTTTTAATTTGCTTTAGAGACCATCTGCTATCTTGACCACTTTAAAGACATGCTATATCACAAGCATGGTTTTCCAATTAGCTGGGATGCTGGATCAGATTCAAGAACCCACCCCCCCAAAATCAATTTTACAACTGTGAAAGTCAATTTCTGGGAACAAGAGGTACCTGTATGATTTAAGAATTTAATAGTATTTGTAAGCCCTGGAAAGTTTATAGCTCCCTTTAACTGGCCAACCTATATAAAAAATACTATTCACCAACCTGAAAACGATACATTTAAAACATGAAATGGAGAGGCATCCGAATGGCTCAGTCAATGTAAGCATCCGACTCTTGATTTTGGCTCAGGTCATGATCTCAAGTTCGAGCCCCAAGTTGGCCTGGTTGGGATTCTCTCTTTCTTGCCCTCTGTCCCTCCCCTACCTCTCTTTAATTCTCTAAAAAAGAAAAAAGTAAACGTGGAATGGAGTATTTTTCTTCTAAAATATAATACAAAAATTAATTGAATAAGTTTATCAATGTACATATTTTTTAACACCCTTAGATTAACACACAGTAGCTGAAAACTGGTTGGCTAGCATGTCAGTACTAACATGAACCAAGTATTCTACTTTGTGATAAGTTCTATGACTAAAATTGACTTATGTTTATTATTGCATTTCCAGAAACTACTCCATCTATACAATATTAGCCTATTTTAAAATTTATATTATGATTATTTTGAGTCTGACTTAAATACTCAAATTTATGATCCTCAAAGTATCTCAGTTGCTAGAAAAGTAGGATAAAGCTTTTGTATCATTTTTTTTCATTAGTGATACAACAGGTGGCCTAATTACAACCTAAAAGGACTTTTACTTGTTTTTCTTCTATCCCTGACTCTCAGCACTTCCCCTAAACTTTAGAGTGCCTTGCCCACTACAACAATTTTTGTTTTTACCCATGGAAACCCTACTGAATTTCAATGTTTAGCTTAAATTTTTAAAGTATTTTTTTCATAAAAAAGCTTATCAAAATAACTATCATAGTTCTGCCCATGTGGTATTATTATTAATAACACCATTTTCCATTTAGAAAGGAAAGTTTTAATCTATAATATCAATGTAATGTTTTCTTATTTTCTACAAGAGACTCACTTTATTATTTTCTGTGTGAAGTTTAAGATGTACATGTGATGATTTGATATATATATATTGTGAAATGATTTACACATAGGGTTAGATAGCACCTCCATCACTTCACATAATTACCTTATTTTAAATAATAAGAACATATAACATATAGCAATATAGTTAACTATAGACACCATGGTGGACATTAGATCCCAGAATATATTCCTCTTTAAAGTGGGATTTTGTGCCCTTTGACTAATCTCCCCATTTCTTCTATCTCCAGTTCCTGGCAACCACCATTCTACTCTGTCTCTGTAAGTTCGACTTTTTTGGATTCCACAAATAAGTGATAACATATGGTATCTCTCTGTCTCTGTCTGGCTGATTTCTTAACATGTTCTCTCAAGTTCCATCTATGTTGTTGCAAATGGCAGGATTTCCTTATTTCTCATGGCTGAATAATATTCCATTGTGTATATATATTTGATTTTTGAATTAAATGTATTTACATTTAAAGTAATTTTTGACTGGCAAGGACTTACTAATGTCATCTAATTCATTATTTTCTGGATGTTTTATAGTTCCTTTATTGCTGTTGCTTTATGAATTTATATTTTCTGTAGTGGTATGCTTTGATTCTCTTTTATCTTTTGTGTACTACTATTGGTTTCTGCTTTGTGATTACTGTGAGGCTTACATAAAACATCCAACAGATATAACAGCCTATTTTACATTGATAACAGCTCAACTTTGATGACAAAGGGAAACTCTATACATTACTCTCCTTTTATGTTTTTGATATCACAGTTTACCTCATTTTATATTATGTATTTATCAAAAAATATGTAACTATACTTATTTTTAATATTTTTGTCTCTTTATACTAGAGTTATTGGTTTTATACTAGAGTTATTAGTTAATATACCACCATATGACAGTATTAGAGTATACTGAATTTGACTTTATACTTACTTTTACCAGTGTGCTATATAATTTCATATATTTTCACATTATTAACTGGCATCCTTTTCTTTTGGCTTGAAGAATTTCTTTCACCGTTTCTTGTAAGGCAGTTCTAGAGGCGATGAAATCCTTCACTTGTGAAGGACATCTTTGCCAGAGAGAGTGTTCTTGGTTGGGAGATTTTTTCTTCTGGCACTTTAAATATATTATCCTACTCTCTCTTTGTCTGCATGGTTTCTGCTGAGAAATCCATCGAAATAGTCTTTGCAGGGGAGAAGGGGTCCCCTTCTGGGAGAGAAATATTTTTCTTGGTGCTTTAAAAAATTATCTTTCTCTTGGGTTTTAAACAGTTTTATTACAATGTGTCTTGGAGAACATAGTTGATTGAAATTTTGGAGTGACCTATTAGCTTTGTGAATTAGGCTTTACAATGCTCTCCCCAGATTTAGAACATTCTCAGACATTATTTCTTTAATTAAGCTTTCTTATTTCTTTAATTAAGCTTTCTCTTCCCATCGTCTTCTTCTTAGACTCCAGTAATTCACAGATTGTTTCTCTCACTGGTACCCCATAGTTCATGTAGGCTTTTTTTAAAATTCTTTTATCTTTTTTCTCCTCTAACTCTTAATTTAAGAGCTCCTGTCTATTATTTCACAGCTTCTTTTGCTAATCTGTTATACTGTCAATGTCTTCTGTCATAGTTTTCATTTCATTCATTGTATTCTTCAGCTCCAGAATCTATTTGATGTTTTCTGATGACTTCTACATCTTTGTTAAACTTCTCATGTTGTTCATGAATTGTTTTCCTGATTTCATTGAATTGTCTTTTTGTATTTTCTTGTATCTCACTGAGCCATATTAGAGTGCCTACTTTGAGTTCTTTATCAGGTAAATTGTAGATCTCCATGATTTGGGACTTGGTTACTAGAAAATTATTGTTCCCTTGGTGGTGTCACATTTCTTCAGTTTTCATGTTCCTTGAAGTCTTTGCATCACTGTCTTCATATTTGACATAGCACTCACCTCCTCTAGTCTTTACTGTGTTATAACATTCAATCTTGGGTTATTTTTGCTCTAATAGTGTGCTGGAAATTCCACCAGATTCCTGGATTTTCACAAAGCCTCTCTAATCCATGGTGATTGTCTAATTCAGTGTTCTCCACGGGCCTCTGGACTCTGACTAAGGGGGATTGGAGCCAGTTCATGGGGCAATTCAGGATCTACTGTCAGGATGGAGGTCTATAGGACTATTGCTCAACATTTGGGTGAACAAGAGTCTTCCTGGGTCCCTTTGTGTATGGTGCTGGCAATAGATCAAAGCCAAATGGGAGTGTACCAGAATCCTCAGGGGTGTGAAGTTGTCTCCAGGTTTATCACTGGGACAGTGGTTGGCGAGTGAGCAGCCTAGATGCAGATATCTTTTTTCAAAATTGCTCTCTTCATGCTTAGACTGCACTGGGGGTTCACAGTCCCTAACTGAATCCCATAGCTCTTACAAACACACTTTTGTCTGGAGGTAGATGCCAAATTATTGTTCTTAATGGGGTCATATGACTAAGGAGGGCCTCATTCAGCCATCTTGCTGACATCCCTCCTCAGATGTGGTGCTTTTAAATTCAACTCCAATGACATAAACCTGAGTTAAGACCCTCCCTGGGCTTTGGTACTGAACTGACTATTAAAACAAAGAAATCTGAGATGTTAGTGAAGATCATGGGCAAAACCAAGTCAAAGGGCCTTTAGGGGCCATATGTGCCCCAGGCTCCACGCTGGGTTATTCTGCATGGTTTTTATGACATGAAATCAAGAGTATTGGAAACAGCACACTCTGCCACTGTCGTAACTCTCACTACTTATTTTCGCTTAACTCACCCTAGTTAACTCTATAAATATTACACAGAAATTTTCTGATCAAATTGAATTACTGTGTTTTGCCAGAGACATGACTGTACAGATTGAGAAGAGCCATCATAGTTTTTGAATGACTAGATCAGTCATATGGTGAGTTAGGAAAAAATTAACTATAAGTAATGCATCTTTTTATGAAACATTGCCTAGCTTAGGCAGACACAAGACAGCAGTCCTTCAAAGACTAATCTTATAAAGTGATATTTTTATTCCAATGTAACTTTTATTGTTCAAAATAAAATTTTCCTTTCGGATTTGTCTCCAAAGACCTCTTCACATCCAGTCTTACTATATTTTAATCTCGTGTAGATATTCGGTCACCTGGCTATTTCCCAACTTGCTCTCCCATTTTATAAGAGTGAATCTTTAAAACTTTTGTCAGCTTGCTGTAATCATAGTCATTCTTCCTTATTAACATCATTTGGCATCACTGATCATGTGTAAACAGCTCCTTGCTATGTATCTGTTCCCCTCCAGAACACGAGGCATGTGAAGTTAAGAACTAACGGAATAGAGTAAGAAAGATACGTGATGATTTGTCAATTGGGCCTAACTGTGTAAGTTGGAATGCAAGAAAGAAAGACTTAAGAGATACTTATTTCAGTATCAGAGACAGTAGCAAAGGAAACATTCTCTGACTTGTCATTTAGAAAATAAAAACTAGAAGGAATTCCTTTTTATCTCTTTCAGATCTACTGCGACCTTGTCCTGTGAAGAGAGTCTGACTCAAAAATTCCTCAGGGAGGGGCGCCTGGGTGGCTCAGTGGGTTAAACCTCAACTCAGGTCATTTCAGGGTCCTGGGATCGAGCCCCACATTGGGCTCTCTGCTCAGCAGGGAGCCTGCTTCCTCTTCTCTCTGCCTGCCTCTCTGCCTCATTGTGGTCTCTCTGTCTCTCTCTCTGTTAAATAAATAAATAAAATATTTAAAAAAAAAATTCCTCAGGGAGAGTGTCCTTCGGAATTCCTATGAATGCAGCAAATGCTTATTCTACACGGAATTGAAGACCGAGAGTCTAAATGAGAGAGAGCGACTCAAGGCCTCTGCTATTTCCTATTACTACAGATAACAGGGTTTAAGAACATAGAAGGATTAATGAATTCCAAAACACATTTCTGCTGCTTCTCTCTTACTGAGTAGGCCTTTTATCCCCAGCTAATGAGGGCTTCCTCAACAAGTGCAAACCATTCCTTAATTATATAGAGAAAGAATGACTATTCAGAGAGATAACTCCTCCACACAGAGCTTTTGGAGATTGTTCAAATTTAGTGTAGCATTTTGGTCTTATCACTGAATATTTTCAAGCCAAAAATTAAAACCCAAACATTTTCAGGTATGCAGTTATTTCAGAAGTAGAAACATCTTGATGTAGTAATTGTGAAAAATATATGCAACAGAGATATTTTCAAAATGTTTAGAATAATAGAAGCCCCATGGGACTAAATTAACTTCTGAGGTGATTTTTTAATGACAATGAACATGCCAAGGAGCAATTGTTAGAAGATATATCATATGTCCTTATATTCTATGTTTAATAGCCTTCATTGGTTAAAGACACTACTCCTATAATCTCACTCAGTGGTAGGGAATCATTTTGTGACTTCCTGTTTGGCAGCAAACATGGTCACACTGTGGATGAAAGTGATCACTGTCTACTCTCATCATCTGGGGGGACACAAAACCAAATAAACTACTTCTCCTGCTATGTTTATATAAAGTCATAACATTGAGTTGTCAAATTTCCTAAGGAGATACAAAATAAATTTTGAAGGAGATAAGTTTTGTTCTCATATTTTCCCCCATAAGCAAAATAGAGAGACAGGCAGACAGATAATCCATCCACACCATCAATCCACTGCATTTATATCATAAAATACTTCCAGAATCTCTCCACTCCTTAAGGTTTTTTTTCCTCCCTCATCACTTATTAGCTGTTCATGATCTTTGTGCATGCTAGAAATAGTTTTATTTTATAAAATACATAGGAGTGTTGCATTAGACTAAGAATGTTATTAAACAATAATGTGAATGTGTACAAAATACTGGAAACACAAGCATAGGAACTTGAGATTCAAAAACCAAGAGGATGACTGCAAAAAGCAAGTTTACTCATAAGAAGGAGGAAATGGGGGATGCCTGGATGGCTCAGTTGGTTGGACAACTGCCTTCTGCTCAGGTCATGATCCCAGAGTCCCGGGATCGAGTCCCACATTGGGCTCCCAGCTCCACGGGGAGTCTGTTTCTCTCTCTGACCTTCTCCTCACTCATGCTCTCTCTCACTGTCTCTCAAATAAATAAATAAATAAATAAAATCTTTAAAAAAAAAAAAAAACGAAGGAGGAAATGGTTCCCATGTGACTGCCAGTGTCTGACTACAGAGGATTTGTCATAGAAATTGGGACTGTCCTTTCCACTTTCATTTTAACCATCTCGATTCCCTATGTCGACATGGAGGTTAAGGATGGCAACTCATCATTCAGACATCTTCATTGCCCCCTTTCACTACTTACTAGACTTGACCCAAACCCAGTGATAAAACATCAGAGTGGAATTTGGGAAGCTTTGGTTATGGTGTAAAAAAATGTCAATAGCTAACTCTGTTACCAAGATTAGGATTATTTGTATATGAAGAGAAAAGGATACTTGGTCCCACCTGACAGCTGCCTAAGGAGTGGGTTCTATGCAATAATAAGAAATCAGAGAGAGGATACTAAAAGAGCGTTTCTAAACTTACAACAGTATCTTTGTTTCATAAATACAAATTGAAATGCAAAAAAAAAAAAATCAGAAATTCAACACCTACTGATCTAAGGGTCATAAAAAGAACAAACTACAATCCTGGGCTGGACTCTTTAAAACAGAGACACACGCACAAAGCCATCATGAATATGCAGTACTGTGCCTATGGCTAAACTTGTCTGACCATCCACATCCTCCCTTGTAAAACAGGAGTAATATTATCTAAAGCATGTGTTTGTGTTGAAGACTCAATAAGGGTGTCCATGTAGGATACTGTGACATAGTAAGGACTCTGTATATGATCGGGGAAAAGAGAAGGAAGATACCAGCAGGCAGAGAAGGAGGAGGAGGAACAGGTTACTGGCAATTCTATCAGAAAAGAACAAGGCCCTTCCTGTCTGCCCAATCTCCCTCGAACACACTTTTTTTTTCTCCCTCCATTCTGATGCTGGAGATCCACAATCTTAGCTGTACATTAGCATCCCCTGGGGAGGCTTCACATCCCAGTGCCCAGTTGCACTCCAAACCAGTTCAATCAGAAGTGCTAGGAATGCCACCCAGGCAGCAGGAGTTTGTGAATCTCTATAAGAGATTTCAACATGAGCTAAGGCTAAAAACAATGACTCTGTTGCGTTCCTCATCTTTATATTCGTAACCACGGCCAGCTGCGTGTTTGCTGGCTCTGCCATGGCACCTGAAGCCCAGTAAATTATGCTGGAAACGAGTGTTTGAAAATGAGTATATTCGTTTAGCAAAGGAGAAGAGGGTGTATTAAAACACATACCCTTAGATTTCTGGGTATTGTTCTCTATGTTAGGCTTATTCTTAAAAAGAGGAATGAAGTTATCCCATAACATCCTGACTCACAAATAAAAATGTCCTGTTCTGCTTGGAGAAGAATATGTAACGGGATGTAGAGCCAATGCCAGCCTTGTCTTTAAGGTTTATATGCATTTCCAGAAGGACAAGTTTCAAAGACTGGACCTACAGGGATTTTTCCTAATGCTACTTCAATAAAACCTCGCTCTGAATGACTTAAATGCTTGAATGGAAAGTGGCTGTTTATGGTAAAATTATGTGCCATAAAGTGAACTTGTAAAATTACACGACCAGGCAAGAGTTCTTAGAATCTCCTCTCAGAAATACCATATGCAAATTTTGGTTTCACTTGATGCTGATTTGAGTAAAATTTATTTCTCTCATCAATTAGAAAAATGCAAATAGATCTCAGTTTTGAAAGGACGTTAAAAAAGAAAAAAGAAAAAAATCACCTACCTGAGCATGAAAGAGAAAAAAAAAAAAAGATTTATGTTTTCTTACCACAATGGGAAAATGGTTACAATTATGAACAAGCCATTTAAGGTAATAAATGTATTTTTCATAAGACGTCATTTTTTCTAGCTGTTATAATCATTTTCTGCTTATTGTGTTCTCCAACTTGCCAATAACATCATTTTAACATTCTTATGCAACAAGCCATGCTCTACTATGTGGCCTAATATTTCACTTTAATATCCATTCATTTTCAATAGCTCAGGCTCTCCAAGACCTTCCAGAAGCACTCTGTCTCTGGTGAGATGTCAGTTTAAGTGTGATGTATTATTCAGCTTGGTAAAGGAGGTGTAACCACTCAGTGGCAATCATGGGAATCACGGGAAAACAGTGTACAAACATCTGGAACCCAAAAGTCATTTCACTGGCTAATAGTGTCTGGGCTTTGCTAATGGATCTTATTTAAAGTGCGGGACACTATTTATACATTTTTTAAAACCCTATATAGCACAACTAAAAAGACATTCTGCTTCAATTACAGTAGTGTACATAGGGCAGAAAGCAAGACCCCAATGTGACCTCCTGGAATTTCTAAAGCGGGCCTCACAGGGAGGTTGTCAAGGAGCCCCCAGCATGACACAATTCCCATGATCCTCTCTGATCACAATCGACATGCTCAGTGTGCATGCTAACAGACATAAGTTACTGTCCAGGCTGTTGTCCCCACATAGCAAGAAGACAGTGTAGTAGAGGGTTAAAAACACAGGATATGGACTCAGAATGTTCAAGTCAAAAATATTACCATGTGACAGCAGGTGAATCCCTTAACAGTTCAGCATCTCAGCTTTCCCATAGTGTACATGGCACTGTTGCTCAAAATATTTGCCACTCTAACCTGGCAAAGAACTATACTCTCTTGCCTCATTTTCTTAAGCTTGCATGTGCCTTTTGCCACTGAACCAAAGTGGCCTGTGTCACTTAAAAGCAGTAGCATTCCGAACCATGGCAGAGATCCACCATGATCTATTTTCTCTGCACACGAGACTCACAATGTCCTGGATGGAGGCTTCCCCCTCAGTGTGGTTCCACAATGCAGGACTGCGTTTTAGCCCTGAGAGACACAGCATGAACAAGAAATAAGCCTCTGTGGATCGCAACCCAAACTAACTTATCTATCTCATATATAAAGAGGATAATAATAGTTCTTGGCCATCTAGGTTATGTGAGCATTAAATGACAGTTTCCAGACAGTTATTGTAAAGTGTCTGGTACAGGGAGAGCATTCAGTGTTGGCAATGGCTATCACTAATATCACAAATATATCTAAGTCCAGGATGAGGTTGTAATGCTGGTATCTGCCCTCCTACAAGTATGATACTTTTATCCTTTCTTCATAAAAAGTCACAAATTTGGATTATGTCTTATCCTACTTCTCCATGTGGAAATTACTAACCCAGTTATAGTCATTCACTGATTAATTCATCTGCGGGGGCTCAGTAGCATTGCCATATTAAGCAAATTAAAATATAGGATCACTGGTTGTGTTTTAACTTCAGACAAACATTTTTTTTTTCCCCAGATAAGTATATCACAGCCAAATATTACATGGGACATACTTGCTAAAACAAACAAACAAAAAAAGTAGTTTATCTGAAACTCAATGTAACTGGCGTCCTGGATCATATTTGGCAACTATAAACTTGAAGAATGTGCATTCTTGGTTTGATAGTAACAATACGCCCTCTTTCATTCTTTTTCTTTAAACATTTATACCTCGAAATATGTAGAAAAACCCCTTGAAACCGCAGACACATTTGTCTGTTAAAATTTAATTGTGTCAGTAGGATGTCCTGAAAGAAATACTGAGTCAAAGACCAGAGTATTTTGATTGTAGTCTGAGTTCTGTGACTAAGTAGCTTCGTGTTCTTAGATAAATCACTTTGCTTCCCTAGGCTTCAGTTTCTCATTAGTAAATTAGGCAAGTTGGATTTAAGGTTTCTAAGATATCTTTTAATTTAAAATTTTAATAATCTTCAAAAGCATATTTACAATGAAAACTTCCTCCTTAAATTATAGGAGTTCTCAGTAACTCACTATACAAAAAGTCCCTATCAAAACAAAAGCAAAAACAAAAAACAACAAAAAAGTCCCTATCAAACTGGAGTTCTTATAAAGACTTTTTTAAAGATTTGACTGATTGATTAATTTAGAGAGAAAGGGAAATTGAGAACCAGGGGATGGGCAGAAGGAGAGAGAGAATCTCAAGCAGACTGGATGATGAGCCCAAGTAGGGCTCTATCTCATGTCCCTGAGATTATGATCAGAGTGAAATCAAGAGTCAGATGCGTAAATGACTAAGCCACCCAGGTGCCCCATCTTGTAAAGTTTTCTAAATAGAAGGGAAGTGGTTGGGGGTAATCGGAGGGGGAGACAAACCATGAGAGACTGTGGACTCTGAGAAACAAATTGAGAGTTTTGGACGGGAGGGTGCTGGGGGGTTGGGTGAGCCTGATGGTTGGTATTAAGGAGGGCACGTATTGCATGGACCACAGGGTGTAGTGCATAAACAATGAATTTTGGAACACTGAAAAAAAAATGAATTAAATTAAAATTTTTAAAAAAGTTATACAATCATGCCAGTTAAGTTTTAGACCACAATGGTGTGTGTTCTTTACCTATGTACCATGATTAACAACTGTTCCTATGGGCTTTCTCCATGCCAGGCATTTCATATGTATTAACTGATTTAAACCTCATAATTACTCTATAAAACAGATATTATTATTGTCTCCATTTTACAGATGAAACTGAGACCAGAGAAATTAAATAACTTGTCTAGGATCTCATGCCATGTATGGAAACTTCAAAATTTGAACTTGAATCCAAATTATCTGGCTGTATCTTCTCTGTGGGATAATATCACACACCCTTTTCACTTAAGCATAAAACCAGACAAATAAATAATAAGGGCAAGTCTTTGATAATAATTAAGTTTGATGGAGAGAAGAGTGCATTTTTTTTAAGATTTTATTTATTTATTTGTCAGAGAGATAGAGAGAGTACAGGCAGGCAGAGTGGCAGGCAGAGGCAGAGGGAGAAGCAGGCTCCCTGCGGAGCAAGGAGCCCGATGTGGGACTCGATCCCAGGACCCTGAGATCATGACCCAAGCCGAAGGCAGCCACTTAACCGACTGAGCCACCCAGGCATCCCAAGAAGAGTACATATTTTTTAATTTGAACAACTGACCTTCAGTATAATTGAGTCACACTAAATGACAAAGAAGTACCTGGAGCTGTGCTCTGTTCTGGGCATTAAATGAATGCTGATGGATGAAAATTTCAACCAGTTAGTAAGGCAGCTTATAACTTGGGCTGGTTTCCCTCCACAGAGCCCTTAATCTTTTGACTAAGGTGTGTAGAAACATTGAAATTTTGTAGAACAATTTTGCATGGCAATTATGGCATGTCATATGCAATGGTGCTAAAAATGAGTTTTTGAAAATTCTCAAAGGGACACCTATTTAGAGTCAGTGCCTGTCTTTAATTGCATTTGAGCCACCAGCATCTGAAACTGTGGCCTCTAGTGAATAGTTTTGTTTTCTGCTTAGGCCTATGGAGCCAGTGATAGAGACACTTAGTATCAATGCTTAATAATGGTAGCTTGCAAAAGGCCAAAGCATGCAGTGAGATTGTGATACAACACATATAAAAGTGAGGACACTCTCAGAAATTGAAGCAGGGTTATGGAATTTTGGGACACTACTAGAGGACGCACACGGGGGCAGGAAATGTGAGTGCTTTAGTGTAAGTCAGTATTACTGTGGGAATGAAATTAACTCTAAATTTCTCATGAATTCATCTCATGGGCTGGGTATTATTTTCCAAGGTGGTGCACATGAGTTTGCAGAGCCCAAAATGTTCACAGAGCTCTTGGGAAGTCTATGGTCCAGGTATTCAACAAAGATGATCTGTATCCTGAATACATCTCATGTCTCATACTCACTATTGCAAATACTTGCCAAATTCATTTGCATTCTGTTGTGATTAATAAAAGAAAAAAATAAGTTATTTGGATTTTTAAGGGGTCATTTTCCATTCAGTTTTTTCCCCCTCAACCGTGAATACTAGTCATGTGATCTGACAATTCTCTCACTCCTAAAAAGACCAACAAGTAACATTCAAAAGCACTTGATATTGAAGTGATTTTCTGCACAGTCTGTTGTGAGACATTTCAAGTAGGACCATTGTTCAAAGACTATCCCCAGCCCAGGTATTTGAAATTTCACCAGCAGAGAGCTTCTTGGTGCTTCTTGGTGACAAGCATTTTGGGGGCAATTAGATTTAAGGGACTGTACATTTTCTTTAGAGGGTCAGGACACACGTATCATAAGTCATATATTTTGTTGTTTTCTAACAATCTAAACTGTTATTATATGACCCATTTCACACTTTTTTTTAAAAAAAGAACTCGTGTTTGTGGGCAGGTGTGTGTATGTGTGTATGCATGTATATGCTATAATTTTTCCAAAAGATGTGCTGTCCAAATACCCTAGTCCTTTTTGACAATCTCACATTTTATAAGAAATTAGAAATGGACACTTTGTCAAGTGGTTTCCAAACCAATTCCATCAAATCTTGCTAAATTCCTTGAAGGGGTAGATGTTAACTCCCTCATTTTACAAACAAGGGAAAAGAAAACCAAGTCTGATCTTTTTGGCTCAGTGATCGTCAATATTGACCCCTGAGCTCTGAGCTCCTTCATCATTCCACAGTACTCTAAGGCAGAAGTGTCCTGTGGGCCAAACCCAGCCCATCACCTATCTTCTTTTTTCCCCCTAAGATTTATTCATTTATTTGAGAGAGAGAGAGAGAGCAGGTATGCACACATGAGCCAGGGGGGTGGGGGGAGAGGGGGTGGGGGGAGAGAGAAGCAGATGGACAGAGGGAATCCACAAGCCAACTCCTTATTGAGCATGGAGCCCTATAGACTTAGGCCTGAATCTCAGGACCCTGAGATCATAACATGAGAGGAAATCTAGAGTCAGTCATCTAACCAACTGAGCCACCCAGTCACCCTCCACTATCTATTTTTGTATGACCTGAAGTCTAAATATGATATTTGCATTTTTATGTGGTTGTACTTGAAATGGTTATATAACTACACACAACGTATCTGCCATTCTTTTCTCTTGGTCCACAAAGTCTAAAGTATTCACTGGCTGGCTCCTTACAGAAAAAGTTTGCTGAGTCTTGATTTAAGGCCTAGAGAATTTTGCTCAGCACTGTCTGTTCAAAATACAATGCGAGCCACATAAGCAATGTGCAATTTTCTGGTAGCCCTCCGTTTAAAGGTAAAAAGAAACAGATGAAACTAATTTTAATCCAATATATCCAACATGCCATTATTTCAATCTGCAGTCAATATAAAAATAATTAATGAGATATTTTACACTTTTTTTTTCATAGTAAATTTTCAAAATTCAAATGTGCATTTTACTCCCATAGTGCATGTCAGTTTGGGCCAGCTACATTTCAAGTGCTCAGTGTCCACACCTGCCAGTGACAACTATATTGGACAGAAAAGATCTAGACATTACCACGGTTTCGTCCTTTCTACTCCTCTTTCATCATTAAGCATGTTTTCTGTTTCTCCATTAAAATTTTGGTACCAGTGAGGACCAAATGTAACAGTAGCACTTCCCTGGTATCATGCTATTGCCACATTCTCTCCAGTGTGAAATATTTTTGTTACCAGTCCTTTTGTGTCAGCTTTCATTGAAATTAAATGGATAAAAATGACTTTACTAATACTCTCTAAGTTGGTATTTAAGGTTTTTTTTTGTTTTTTTTTTTTAAGATTTTATTTATATATTTGATAGACAGAGATCACAGGTAGACAGAGAGGCAGGCAGAGACAGAGGAAAGCAGGCTCCCCGCTGAGCAGAGAGCCCGACGCGAGTCTCGATCCCAGGACCCTGAGATCATGACCTGAGCCGAAGGCAGAGGGTTTAACTCACTGAACCACCCAGGCGCCCCGGTATTTAAGTTTTTTAAATAAAGAACCTTTGCTATCTTCTGATTTGGGTTTGGGGAACAAGAAGTGTAAAGCCCATTAGCCACTCTCCAGTGCCTTACCCTGTTTTAATTTCTTCACAGCATCTACCATTCAGCCATATGTATGTATATTATGAAATTTCTGGGTACTGTTGTCTGCCCTCCATTGTAATTTAAACTCCTTAACAGCAGAGATCTCTAAGGTCTTGTTCGCTTCTATATTTCCAGGACAATATATAGATGTATAAGTCCTGTTCAAAAAATATATTTTGGGGCGCCTGGGTGGCTCAGTGGGTTAGGCTGCTGCCTTCAGCTCAGGTCATGATCTTGGGGTCCTGGGATTGAGTCCCGCATCGGGCTCTCTGCTCAGCAGGGAGCCTGCTTCCCTCTCTCTCTCTCTCTCTGCCTGCCTCTCTGTCTGCTTGTGATCTCTTTCTGTCAAATAAATGGAAAAAATCTTTAAAATATATTTTTTTGGACAAATAAATGATTAAAAGGATCACATATATAAAGGAAGGTAAGCAGACGATATCTCTGAAAAGAGCAACATAGTAAGGCATTAGCCCCCTAGTGTGAATTGGTTTACTCCACCAGTTCGAGTAAAACCCTGGTCCCATTAAGCAAGAAAGGTTAGAATTTCAAAATGAGAGAAAAAAAATTGACATTAGCAGTAATTTGGGAGTAAATTTTGTTTGGTAATTTTTTTTCTAGAGCTAACCAGCAAGTAAGTCACAAAAGCAAAAGATTCTAAAAATGACATTGGTCTCCCATTTTTATGGACTGCTGGCTTCTATTTTTAATTAGATTAGTAATGTTTCTACCATCAGGTCCTTCAGTCGAACAGCAGGTGAGTGAAGAAAGAGCACTATTTTTTTAGTGCATTACATTCACCAGCTATTTTCTTCTTAAAATTTCTGCCTGCACTACATAGTGAAGTTAGACTAGCAAAATGGAAGCTGCATTTCAATACCCAGGAGAAAAGCCTTGAGAAAACTTCACAAAACAAAAACTTTAGTTTTCATTATATTCACCAGGCCTGCAGGTTCACCTAAGATTCCCTAACATCCTTGGAGACCTTTTAAATGCAGTAAAATGCCTGCCTCAGGTAAAATTGGCAACACTTTAGAACAAAGGTTTCGTAAGTGGTGGTTTATAACGCATGTAGGATTTGGAAAGTACATTTTTCCTTGTCTTGAAGATATGTCTTATTAAGATGGCGTACCCCCTTGGAGGCAATATTACCTTTTCAATAGTTCAAGCTTGCAATAACACTATTTCTTGTGAGGAAGCTGGAGTATTTTTATCTAGAATAGAATGATGCTATTTGAACAAATATTATTTCAGGAGATTGTAGATTTGCAGGTAAAATTGCTGGTCAGATTTTCAGCACAGAGGTGTGCTAAAAAGTGGAGAGGAAGGAAGGAAATTGTCATCCCACTGACAGCAACATTCTGTTATGAAAGTCAATTAAAAATGGTGCCCACATCAAAACTAAACCTCCTTACTGCTAACATTTCCTTCAGGATTCTCCACACTGTGGCTATTAAGGATGTGTTTGAGTTTTTCTAAAACAACAGATATGAATCCCATAATAAGTAAAAATTACAAAGTATATAGGCAGTTCATTCAAACTGCCAAAGACTCATGCTATCTAAAGATTTGAATATTTGAGAAAGAGAGAGAGAGCAAGCACAAGAGGGGTGGGGTGAGGGGGAGAGGGAGAGAGAAAATCTCAAGCAGACTCTGCACTGAGTGAGGAGCCCAATGCTGAGGTCAGACTGCTGAGATCATGAGCTGAGCTGAAATCAAGAGTCAGACACTTAATCGACTGAGCCACCAGGATGCCCCTCACACTGGATCAGCACAGCCATTTTTAAGAATCTATGAACCCAATCTAATTATATGTATTATATCCCATACTTATACAATAATATATCATATATATTTTATATATCTGAAAGTATTTATACATCTGATGCTTCTATCTCAAAACCTCAAATCATTAATTAATCATTGTTAATTGATGTGTATGTGTATATGTATATTTAAATCTCCTTTCCACTTCAGCAATCCATTGGACCCTGTCAAGCACTGGGAATACTCCATCTTAGAAATTTTAATTTCAAATTTTTAATATTATAAAAACATAACTAGGATATATGTATTCATTAGGAAACTGTGTAATGAATTTCTCTATTTCATTACCACTAAATCTTTCAACAAACTTCTGGTTTTATTTTATTCTTTCTCAAGTAAAGATCCTATAGTAAACCTGTTTTGCCAGCACCTTCCATCCCTTTACACCTTTGGCCTTCCATTGATCCAGACCTAAAATCCCTAGGAAATCACCAATCCACTCACCTTCCTTCTGTACCTATTCTTGTGTTGCCCCGCACAGCTGGAGAAACACACGAAAACTGAGCCATTTGCCTGACCAAGATTTTTAATATCCAAAGCGATCTGGATACCCTGTGTTGTTGGCCAGTCCCAGTTGTCCATGACCAGCTTCATTTACCATTATCTCAAAAATCATTCTAATCATTGATCTCATTCCTTTCAGCCCCAGGCCTATGTTCCCTAATTTATACAGAGAATAGACAGGATCATATTCTGCCCCCTTCTGTCTCCATTTACAAATACATTAACATTTGAATGTCTGATCTTTACTCCTATTTTCTACGCAAAGTGAATTGTTTTGTCTATGTGCTGAGACATTCCTTTTTTTCACTCTCCAAGATATTATTTTATATCACTTTCTTTTTTCATTCTTCTTTGGCTCCATATTTTTCAACATACAAACATGTGTATGTCTCTTTCATCACTTAATAACCATGTTGCCTTGACCTGCTCAGAAACTAAGTACTCATTTATTTCTTCAACAAACATTTATTGAGCACCTATTATATGCTAAGCATTGGACTTGTATCAGCCTCTCTCCCTCAACCATGCTTTCCAAGAGTGGTTTATCTCTACCTTGCCTATCTTCCGTTGTATCCAGGCATTCATGCTACCTAAAACTATTCTTTGGACCCCAGACAGTACTGAAACTCTTCTGACAATGCTCCATACATTGAATACCTTTTAATTTGTTGAATTTAACACTATCAATTACTCATTTGTCAAGATGAGGAATAGTCTTTTTCCTCTTTATTCTAATTCTCTGTTCACTCCTTCTTAAATTCCTTTAAAACCACTTCTACTACACTCCTTAGATGCTATTACCCTGACCTTTGTCTTCCATACTTTTCCTCCCCATTTTGCTGCTCATCATGGCAACATTTTCAAATACCGTAACATATGTGATTAGGGTTGCCAAAGCAGGGCTCCACTGAGGCCTATTTCCCCAGCTCTAGGCGTGTATGCCCACGGTCACAGCCTTCAAACTTAAAACCATTTTCCACCTCTTTCCCCTATTTTGTTCAATGGAAACCTCCTCTCCTGAATGCCCAAGACAGAAACTGGAGACTTTCTTTTAACCCTGCATTTAGCCTATTTCTACAAAAAAGTAGCAATTATGTGGATTCTCCTAACTAAACTGTCTCTCCAATCTTTCCTCTCATCTATTTTCAAGCCCTAGCTTCAGACTTTCTCATCCTTTGGCTCCTGAGTTACTGAAACAGCCTCTTAATTAGTCTCCCCACCTCCCATTTAATACCTTTTAATCCAACTTTCTACTCATACAAGTTCAATAGATATTTTTTTAAGATTTTATTTATTTATTTGACAGACAGAGATCACAAGTAGGCAGAGAGGCAGGCAGAGAGATAGGAGGAAGCAGGCTCACTGCTGAACAAAGAGCCAGATGTGGGGCTTGATCCCAGGACCCTGAGATCATGACCTGAGCTGAAGTTAAAGGCTTTAACCCACTAAGCCACCCAGGCACCCCAAGTCCAATATTTTTAAACTGTAAATCTAAGCATAATACTTCTCTAGTCATAGGCTTTCAAAACAAAATAAAAATCTCTTATCATTCCCTTATTCATTCAGTCACTAAATAGGTATGAACAGTTAGGAATAAGAAACTGAACCAGGCACTGCAAATGCAGTGGTCGTACAATTGTACTGGTCACCATCTCAGGAAAATGTACTAACTAGACCGTGCAAAACTCTCCACTCTTGACGCCTGACCTTTTCTCCCACACAATCAACCTCAGTCAAAGTTCTAACTGTATTTTACTATGTGTGTGATTACGTGACTTCTCACAGACTACAGCTCCTTGAGAGTGGTGAGAAGTTTAACTTACCTTTAACTGATTGTCAAGTAAGTCTTTCTTTAGTTCTCTGTGTCCTAAAAGTTGTGTACCTTTAACTTCTCATAAAGCCAACAGGAGCTATGATTAGCAGAGTGCCTAAATAAATAAAAATACTCTTTAGTCCAAGTGATCTCTGTCAGAATTTTTTTTTTAATAGAAACTTTAATTTCAAATTTTTCAAAATTCAGAGTTGGGAGCCTGATGCGGGACTCAATCCCGGGACTCCTGGTTCGTGTCCTGAACCCAAGGCAGTTGCTTAAACAACTGAGCCACCCACACACGCTCTGTCAGAATTTTTTAAAAATTATTTTCCCTATTGAAAGAAAGACCCACAGTTCTTACTTCAGATATTGATGTTTCAGAGATGGAATTTCTATTATTTGGTTTCCTCAACCAGGTGCCCTGAGGGAACCAAAGGAAGTATTAGATAAGTAACCAACAACAGGGAAATGAACAAGAGGGGGAAAAAAAGAAATCCCAGTTTATCAGAAAGAACCATGAAAGCAGGTTCATTGTTCTTTGATGGCTTTGATTTTTATGGTAATCAGGAGATTGCTTCATACATCAGGCTTCTCCTGCCTTAGATCTGAGTTCCACCTTGTAGACATAACCAATCATGCATCTCCTCTCTCCTGAGATCCAAGCAAACCAACTAATTGGAGAAGAATATTGTAAAGGAGATAAGGAAAAGGATTAAAATGTACAAAGACAAAGATCTTTTATAAATATAAGGACCTCAAATTGATAAAACAAAAAAATTAATTCAAGACAGAAAATGCAAAGGTTTGAATAGGCAATTCATAGTGGAGGAAATCTAATATTGTTAGGGAAATTAATATTAAAATTGAAAGTGCAACTACTGTTTACCATGGTGGTTTCATTCTTGGATTACCTACTCCATTGTATAAGAGAGCAAATCAATAAAGATGTATGTATAGAACGTTTATTATAGGGGCGCCTAGGTGGCTCAGTGGGTTAAGCCTCTGCCTTCAGCTCAGGTCATGATCTTGGGGTCCTAGGATCCAGCCCTGCTATAGGCTCTCTGCTCAGTCCCTGTCTCTCTGCTTGACTCTCTGCCTACTTTTGATCTCTCTCTCTGTCAAATAAATAAATAAAATCTTTAAAAAAAAAAAAAAGAACACTTATTATAGAATTGTTTTTAAGGGCAAAAAATAGAAACAAACTAAATACTCATTAATAAGAAAATGAATATGCCATATATATTGAAAATAAAAGACAAATTTTTAAAATGAATTAGCTCTGAGGGAACCTGGGTGGCTCAGTCAGTTAAGCACCTGACTCTTGATTTGGCTCATGTTATGATCCCAGGGTTTTGAGATCAAGCCCCATGACCGACTCCATACTCAGCTTAGAGCCTGCTTAAGATTCTCTCTCTCTCTGCCCCTGCCCCCACTCCCTTCTCTCTCTTTCTCTCTCTCTCTCTCTCACAAATAAATAAATAAATAAATCTTTTCAAAAACATATTTTATGTATTTATTTGTGAGAGAGTACCCATGGGTAGGGGAAGGGGCAGAGAAGGTTAATAAGCAGACTCCTCACTGAGTGTAGAGCTACCTGGAGCTCGATCCTGGGACCCTGAGATCATGACCTGAGCCATAACCAAGAGCCAGACACTTAACTGCCTGAGCCACCCAGGTGCCCCAAATAAATAAATCTTTTTTAAAAAATATTTTTATTTATTTATTTGAGACAGAAACAGAGATGGCATGAGTGAGGGGAGGGGCAGAAGAAGAGGGATAAGCAGACTTCCCACCGAACAGGAAGCCCAACATAGGGCTTGATCCCAGAACCCCAAGATCATGTCCTGAGTGGAAAGCAGACATTCAGCCAACTGAGCCACTCAGGCGCCCCAATAAATAAATCTTAAAAAAAAAAAGCAGCAGTGAGTGTTGCCACATCCCTTGACTCTTCCTTTCACCAACAATTTCTCTGTAGTGTACAGTGCTGTTTAATAGCATTTTTATTAATTATTTTTATTAACATATAATATATTATTTGCCCGAGGTGTACAGGTCTGTGAATCATCAGGCTTACACATTTCACAGCACTCACCATACCACATACATTTTACCTACAGTAGAACTCTTTTAAAATTGGAATCAATCCTCTCAAACCTTGCCACTGCTTAATCAGCTAAATGTACATAATATTCTAAGTGCTTTGTTGTCACTTCAATAATCATTACAGCATCTTCACCAGGAGTAGATTCCATCTCATGAAACCACTTTCCTTGTTCATCTATAAGAAGCAATGCCTCATCCATTAAAGCTTAATCATGAGATTGCAGCAATTCAAAAGTAATAATAATGGCAATATTTGAAGTATGGCAAGAATTACCAAAATGTGATATAAAGACACAAAGTGAGCCAATGCTGTTGGAAAAATGGTGCCAACAGATTTGCTCAAAGCCACAAGCTTTCAATTTGGAAAGACACAGTACCTGCAAAGCACAATAAAGTGAAGCACGATGAGAGGAGATCTGCCTGGATGTATTTCTAAATGAGAAAAGCAAGCTGCCAACAAATGTATAGAATGCGATCCACTTTTTATAAACAAAACTAAATATACAAAATGAGAACAAAAGCAGGAAACAAATCTGTGTAAGTACTGTTGTATATAGGATTGAGTCGGCCTGGGAAAAAACAAGGAAGGATACACATTAGGTAATCTCAGGTGTGAGTGATGTGAGTACACTGAAGGTGGAAAGGATGGCAAACCACAGCCAGAGCAGAAGGGCCCATAAGAAAATCACAGTATAAGTAAAATCTCATTAAAAAAAAAATAAATAAATAAATAAATAAATAAATAAATAAAAATGTGATCCCATTAATTAAAAAGTGTGTGTGTGTTCAGCTCTCTTTCTGTATGAAAGAACGCTATACAATATGTTCATGCTGATATATGTAGTCAATGAGATTTCAGGGAACTATGACTTTCTTCTTTAAATTTTTCTGTACTGGCCTGTACTGTTTTCACTTCCATTTTTGGTTTTTACATTACATGTGTGTCCAAACAAATAGACAAATCAAAACAAAATGTGGGTGAACCTATGTATGTATACCCAATAATGATTACTGCCAGTCTATGTTCAGTGAGTCAAAATAAGATAACATATGGAAAGTATTCTTTTCACTGCCTAAAGATGGGCTGCCTTCTTAGTAGTGATAAATGGGTACAAAATGCCTTATAAAGGCTATAGTTGAAAATAAAAGCATCTAGCCATTAGAGACAATCCAAACATGAATTTAGTCATTGAATTTCATAGGATAGAAGCAAATATCCAGAGGAATAAATAACATTTGCCAAGGCAAAATGTAGGATGTTCACAAAAAGGATGGAATTATGTGAGGGTGAGGATCCTAAGGCCACATTCTGTGACTTTTTTTTTTCCTAAAATCTGCTAAGATTTTGAATTTCTCTTTGAATTCCTCAAAATTAATGGCATTTTTTATAAGAATGGGTAATTATATGTATACTTTCAAGCCTAGAATGCAGATTACAATATTGAACCCCCCTATATATTACCATATATTTGATCATTCTTTATTCATGAGGGTAAAAAACTAACTTGAATAAAACATTAAACTGATAAGTCTTTGAAGGAGCTCTTCATTTAAATCCCCTCTCAAAAGCTGCAGAACCTAGCTCACCACTGCAAAATCCAAGAAAGAACAAATAAATACCTAGGGAGCAATCTCTCCAGCCTTAAAAAACTATGTTTATATCAATTACTGACATAAGTCACCTTCAACACTTCATTACAGGAAGTATTCATTTCTGTGCATACTGATCGCTGTCAAAGAGTTCAGTTCTTCCTTTAGGATAAAATACAAATGATATTGAATCTCTTGCAAGTCCCTAAGCTCATTCATTATGTCTGAGGGACAAGGGGATTGGTCTAGGGGGAAAAAGCAGCCTTGGAAAGAAGTGCAGGCTGTTATGGCTGCAACAGGCCATATTCATCTTCCCCTTGTGGTGTATCCAATGACAGAGAGCAGCTCCTTCTCTGGGATGTCCACATTAAAGGAAGAATACCATCTCTTATTATAGAGAAAGAGAATGGCCAGATACATAGAAGATTATAGATAAATGATAGATAGATAGATAAGAAAGAAAGAAAGAAAGAAAGAAAGAAAGAAAGAAAGAGAGAAAGAAAGAAAAGGGAAGGAAGGAAGGAAGGAAAGAAGGAAGGAAATATACCTTTTTTTCCCTACTGTGGGAGGTTAATAGCATTATCATTTTCTGTAACCTTTATTTACATATTCAGAGTAATCTTACAATTTTCAATAAGACTATAAACTTCCTGCTCAGTTTTTCAAGTGTCTTTGCTTTTAAATGGGTCATTAAAAAGTTACTTTTGCTTTAATTAAATAAACAAAGTACTCATTTCATTCTTACACAAACCTCTAGGATTTTCAATTAGTTATTTCTGCATTAGCTTGACTGAGTTGCTATGCTAATGTGCTTTTATCATTTTGCCAAAAATAAACATGTGACTGGTTTACAGGACAGGATGCCTCCAACTCTCATGTCTTTTGTCATTGGCATTCTGAATAAAGTACAACTTTCACTGCTCAGTAAACACCATTAATCTGCACCTTATGCAAATCAGAAACCTATTATTTTAACTGTTTTAATAGCAATGAAATCAGAGCTATTGTTAGCCCACTTATCTTGAAGAGAAGTGCTCTGTAACTGCAAAATATTATTCCACTATTATCAATGGCATTGTTGTTATTATATTAATAAAATACTGCATGATATAGAGAGATTTCTGTGTGAAGTAAGATTACATCTAAGACAATGTTCTCTTTCAACAGCAAATGTAAAGAGGTTACAGTGATAATGCCACAAACACTTTGTTAATTTAATGCCGTCCCGTTTGTGCCTTATAAAAACATTTTATTTGTCTGTCTTCTTCTCCTCATTATTTCTGTTTCATTTCATTTTTGGAGTAGAAAGGAAATGAAAAGATGGAAGAAAAAACTTCAACTAATTGCTATGTAGAGACTGGTGGAAGGAAAATATTGCTTACAATGAAATCACTGGACCATCAAGAGACTTCAACTGCTGTATTGCAATAATTGAATATTGCCTGAACACTAAAACATTGCTATACTTTCATTTATGAAAAATGTAACAGTAAGTGATATGCCAAAGTTGCCCTGTGTGGCTCATAGATCCATAGATCCTCAGGACTTTAAAAAATACATCATTGCCACTGAAAACAAAATCATTTCCCTTACCCAGAATAACAGGGTGGATATTTGATTTATGAAAGTCCGTGACTTATGTGTGTTTCAGCCCTGGTTTTATGTAAGTTATTTGATCCCACTCAGTGTCACTCCATAGCATCTGCAGTTTCCCGGCACAGTACATGGAATGCAGGTGCTCAATAACAGGTGAGCTTAGTGAACAGTTAATCCAGATTTAGCTTCAGGACCTCTGAATTGTATGAGCCCCTTTCAAGGCTCTTATCTAATTGTATATTTATTACGGACATTTGAAATTTTGTATCTTAAGGACACCAAAATTGTACATGCCTCAGGCCCACAAAATCTCTGTCCATTTCTAGACTTGATGTATCTTCAGTGTCTAATTAAACTGATGGATGAATGGATCAAGAAGCCAAGTAATGAAGACCATATCTCCTTTCTCCACCATCTTACTTACTGATCACCAGGTACATGTGGGATCATTTTTTGTTCTCTTAAAATGTCAAACGTCTACAATTTTCTAGTGCTAAACTCCTCCTGATAATCTATAACTTCCTGGACATCACTTCTACAATTTTTCACTCAATCTGATAAATCCTCTTTCCCCTTATCTCCTGGAGAGCAAGAGGCTGAAGATCTTTCCTGTGTTCCTAACTATTGGTTGCCTTTTTAATTCATTTCCTCCCTGCTCAGCCGGGCTCCCATCGACAGCAATCTTAGAAACATAGAGACACTCTTGGACTCCCTACTTCGTCAATCTAGGGTTGCTGAGTCCTCCTGAAGAAAACTGTTAAGTGATATTGGGAATCAGTCTTAAATTTTATCATATCCTTTTATCTATAACTTGTTGGCCCCCTAGTTAATCCCCCATGGTACTAGTTTAAGTCTTGTCTAAATGTTTGAGACTCTAAATTTCCTATGGACCCCTCATTCTTAGCTACTGGCTGTTTCTTTCACTTGATGACACGTACCTTAGCACTCTGGATAGAAGAGCACCGAGCATCTACAGGTAAAGTCGAAATTACTGGAAACAGTTCCATCTGACAGGAAAGACTTTAGTACAGAAATTTTCAGATGGCATAGGTTATTTAAAAAAAAAGAAAGAAAGAAAAACAGAAATACAATTTCCATCTTACTAGGATTAATGCCATCTCCATGAAGAAAAAGTCTTCAGTTAAATTAAAAAGACATGTTAAGGAGACAAGTCACTAAAATGTTATTGGAGATTACTTTTTAAGAACTTAACATCATTGAGGATTTAAATACTCTTCAGATAGATACATAAATTATTACTAACTTCTGTGATTTTTAATTTCAGAGTGTATCCCATATAGTGTTGTTATGAGACATACTTATGTGTTCATGGCATTCCAACATATAAATTAAACTTCACAGTAAAAGGTTCAGATCTGATGTCAGCAATAGTTTGGAAAAAGAGTAAAACACAGGCATTAAAATTCTAATGGGAACTTTAAAATTGTGGAAGAATCTTTATTTCATGTAAGTAGACAGGAACCTCATTAAAATTGTCATATGCTTCTTAGCTTCTCAGAAATTGAAGGTATAAAAAATGTTTTGGTATAAAAAAAGCACAGCTGCTAATGAGAAAGGACTTTAATTAACAGATCCACTTGGAAAAAGGTAAACACATTGCATTTCACAAATTTAAGAATTTTGTTGCCATATTTGATGCATACTAAATATTTTGTCAATTATAGACTGATATTTCATATAGATCATTTGAATGATAATATAATATAATATAGACTAACAGCAAGATATTTCCATAGATCATTTGAATAATAATAGCTAACATGTATTAAGCTCCTTACTAAATATCCTATACAATTCTAAGTGCTCTATATGTATTTGCTAATTTATGTAACCAAAACTAATCAAGGAAATACTGCTTGATATTCATCTTGTGGATAGGTAAACTAAGCTCAGAGAGCTTAAATAACTTATTCATGGTCACACAAAGCTAGGTTCAAAACCTAGATATGACATATGATTCAAGATTTAGTTCTCTTAACCACCTCTCTGAAGGCAAATATGAAGAATTTATTTTCAAGTGTGTATTGTCATAAGCAAACAATGTTATTGGAGTCCCTTCCATTGCATCTGATATGGAAAAGATTCATTATGACCAGTGGCCTTATCATAGACAGCTCAGTGGTTGGATTGATTTTACTGGCAGCTACAAGCCCTGGTGGAAAGCTCAGAGTATTTGGAATCAGACAGTTTCAGTTTCCAAACTTCTCTTGCCAGTTACTAGCTGAGTGGCTATGGGCAAGTTTCTTAGCTATTCTGAACGTTACTTTCCTTATTTCGTAAAGTTTGAAAAACAACGCCTAATTTTCAGGTTTTGCCTAATTATAAAACTAAGCTATGTGAACGAAATGAGGTTATTTGTTCTGTCATAACCTGAAAACAGATAAAGAATTATTTACCATTACTGGAGGAAATGTTTAGATTGAGAGCTGTAGAGTAATAAATGTTTCTAGAAATGTTTCCAAGTCACTTTAATGCAGATAGATTAACAAAGACTTTCCTTCTTTTCTCCAAAAAAGAATGAATACTATAAAGAAAATTAAAACAATAATAAAAATATAAACATTAATTCAAGCTCTATAGCAAAAAAGAAAGGAAATCCCTTCATGCCAGAAGTAGCAGTTCCTGGAAAGTCAGACCCTGTCTTAGTATATGGACTCCAAGACCTTGCTTGTTTTGTTTAGGACACTGGCAGAGACTCTGTATCTGAAATCTGAATAACAATGGTTGTGGAATTAAACATTTCCTACCAACATAGGGGAGGATCCCGACGTTGAGAAACTAAACATTTAAGTCTCAAGTATCCTGAAACGTGAAACTATGGGTCCCAGAAAAGAAGCAAGAGTTAAATTTGGCAGGGAGGATTCTATAATGTTCAGCACACAACCATCCCATAGGGGAGAATAGGTCCTGATGAATGTAGGTACACAATCAAAATCTATAATGCAAGTGAGAAAAATTCTCCCCACCCCGAAGGAAAGATGGCCAATACTAATTAATATTTTCTGATCCTTTATCTACGAAAATAAATTTTTAAATAATGCATTATAATTTTTGGTAATTATGTAGTATTCAGTTATAGTAATATGCTTATATTAGTCAGAGTTTTCCAGAGAAAGAGAATCATTAGGAGAACATTAACACCCCAGTTCAACAATCAGGCAGCAAGAAGGGAATCTTCCCTTCCTCTACTCTTTTGTTCAACTCAGGCCCTCAGTCAGACTGAATCATGCTCACCCACATTGGAAAGAGCACTACACCCTGATCAGCCTACCAACTGAAATATCAGTCTATCTGGAAATATGCTCAGAAATATATCCCAAAATTGGGGCGCCTGGGTGGCTCAGTGGGTTAAAGCCTCTGCCTTCTGCTCAGGTCATGATCCCAGGATCCTGGAATTGAGCCCCGTTTCGGGCTCTCTGCTCAGCAGGGAGCCTGCTTCCTCCCTCTCTCTCTCTCTGCCTGCCTCTCTGCCTATTTGTGATCTCTGTCTGTCAAAATAAAATAAAATAAAATCTTAAAAAAAAAAAAAGAAATATATCCCAAAATAATGTTGAAACAGCTATCTCCTGATTCATTCAAGTTGGTAAGTTAAAATGATCTAACATAGTGTCAAAGTATTTAAACAATCTGAACATTTCCTTGATTCTTAGGACTAATGGCTTCTATAAAAAGAAATTATTATTTCAAAGATATAACTAAAAATAAGACAGTGTACAGAAGAAACATGAAGGTTCTTTTGTGGTCAATAGAATTGATAACATCTATAAAATTTTCCTAATCATAATGTTCAAACCAACCATAATTCAGGTTTTCCTAAGTCCCATTCACAAAAAAGTACAATTTAATTCCACATGAAAAAATATGTTTGTAAATAACTTATACTTTTAAAACACAGTGTGCACACTACTATTGAAATTTCAAAAAACCAAAGCATTCTTATCGGTCTTAAATTCCCTATATAGAATACTGCAATTTCAGTATTGTCAGAATGTTTAACCATCAATTACTGACTCAACACTTACTAAAATCTTCCCTAGGTCATGAGAATGGGATGGACTGCAAGGTGTATTATCCTGTAGTGTTCTAATTTCTCTTCATATTGCATTAGCTTTGAAGAAAGCTTCTTCTCTAAGTTACAGAATGACTTTACAAAAACATCAATAATGGATTGCTGGTTTTTTACAATGTAACAATCATATAAACGGTCATCCTAAGAAGAGTTAGGTATTTTAAAAACTGATAGTTCAACATTTTGTTCTCTATGTTGGTTAAAGTTTCTTATTTAAAGATGCACATGAAGAAGCTAGAGTGACATGACAGGAAAGAGACAATCCCTACAGACAAAGCAAAATGCTTATTTTCTGAATTTGGATATAATTCTTTGTTTCCATTTTCCAGTTTTACTTTTTAAATGTTCACACCTAATTATTCTTAAGTTAAAAATAATTAAGATTTGACACAATAGCCTTTCCATTGAAGGGCTGGTGGAGATTGTCTATGCCTTTGTCATCATTCTTTTCCATTAAAAAGAGAATTAAATTATTTCACAATGGAACAAGGAAGCACACGGAGTGTCATTAAACAGAGTCAGGCTTTTTAGAAAAATAATATCTCACTGCTACCAGCATTATGAATCCTAAACTAGCTACATATTCCTTTTGCTAACACAAATTTCCATATGTGGTGTACAGTTAGAATGTGGAAATTCAAAATGTGGAGCTCCAATCTTTCAAAACAGAAATAAAATACAATGTATAACTGATGTTTCCAGGTTTTCCCCCTCTTCTGTGTTGTCAGCATGCCAATATCTCTCATCAGTCTATGATTCAACTGGGATGCAGAAGGAGGCGGACACAGATAGATTAAATCTTTGACAGTTCCCGTCCAGTGTTATATTCTTTTAATAGAGCTTCAAGAGGCAGCAGACACACACAATGCATGCCATGTATGATTGATAGCAAGTGTAGTTTGCTTACTCTAATACTTGACAATGAGAAGCAACACCTACTCTGGCATTACAAATTCGAGCACTGACAACCAAAGCAGATGCAGCCTGCCTGCAAACCCTCAAGCCAAACACAGAATTAATTCTCATCCATCAACAAAAACAAAGATTTCTCTGAAGAACCTTAATGTAACTAATTTTATTAATAAATGATGAGTTTAATGGAACCTGGGAGTTTTTGTCTTTCTCAAATATAAAAGTTCATCGCCAGTTTAATTCTACAACCACTTGTGAATGCCTCTGATTTGTTAAACAATGTTTGGAGCACTAAAGAGGTGCATTAATAATTCCCCCATTCCCATTGTAGTGAAGGGGTAGGTTGAGGGTAGAGATAAAACAAGTGTAAAATTTTTAAAACACAAGATTGAGGGATGCTGGCTTAGTTGGTCAAGTAACTGCCTTCGGCTCAGGTCATGATCCTGGAGTCCCAGGATGGAGTCCCATATAGGTTCCCTGCTCAGCAGGAAGTCTGCATCTCCCTCTGACCCTCCCCATGCTCATGCTCTCTCTCTCTCACATAAATGAATAAAATCTTTAAAATAAATAAAATAAAATACAAGATAGAATATATTTGTGCTTCAAAAGAATGTGGGTTCATCTCTAGTTGACACAATGAAAATCTTCATAGAGTTTATCTTCATGTGTTGCAAAACAATAGCTTTAAAACTAAAAAGCAGTAGGGGCGCCTGGGTGGCTCAGTGGGTTAAAGCCTCTGCCTTCAGCTCAGATCATGATCCCAAGGTCCTGGGATCAAGCCCCACATCGGGCTCTCTGCGCAGCGGGGAGCCTGCTTCCCCTTCTCTCTCTCTCTGCCTGCCTCTCTGCCTACTTGTGATCTCTAGATGTCAAATAAATAAATAAAATCTTTAAAAAAAAAAACCTAAAAAGCAATAATCATTTCACATTCATATATATGTGTTCTTGAAAAAAAGAATCACTTAAGGGAGACAACTAACTCCATTTTGCAAATGGGAAAAACCTATTCCAAGAAATAAAACAAGAAACAAAACTAGAAAGCTGTACAATTTGGATGAAGGTGGTGACTCCAAATTCCATATGGCTTGAAAAAATGTCATTGGTTGACATAGCATGGATTTGGAAAATTTGATCTGGGTGCTGATGATAGAAACTGGAATATGGGTGTGAGAGTGATGGGGGCTGGTTATTTAAATATGGGGGTCGGTATGATACGATAGAAGAGAACAGAAAAAGAAAAGAGAGTATAACAGAGAAAAGAAGCTCAAGTGAAAAGCCATATTTAAACAGAGCACAAGGGCACCTGGGTGGCTCAGTGGGTTAAAGCCTCTGCCTTCAGCTCAGGTCATGATACCAATGTCCTGGGATCAAGCCCCACATCAGGCTCCCTCCTCAGTGTGGACCTTGCTTCTTCCTCTGCCTACTGCTCCCCTTGTTTGTACTCTCTCTCTCTCTGTCTTTCCTTCTCTGTCAAATAAATAAATAAAACCTTTTTAAAAATAAACAAATGAAAATAAAAATAATAAACACAGTGTAAATTAAGCAGAAGAAAAAAATTTAAAAACAAAGGGGTTGGGACACCTGGCTGGCTCAGTGGGTTAAAGCCTCTGCCTTCGGCTCAGGTCAGGATCCCAGGGTCCTGGGATCGAGCCCGGCATCGGGCTCTCTGCTCAGCAGGGAGCCTGCTTCCCTCTCTCTCTCTCTCTGCCTGCCTCTTTGCCTACTTGTGATCTCTGTCAAATAAATAAATAAAATCTTTAAAAAAAAATGGTCAAAGAATATTGGGAAAGAAATAGAAAAGTGTCAGGATGACTAATAAAGAGAGTATCAGAAGAAAAATTGGTCAGCCATAAATGAAAACTGCTATGTCCCCAAAGTCACCACAGTGTCTAACACTGACTATATTCTCAATGATTATTAGTTAAATGACAGTTAATTATTCCTGATCAACAAATACTGAATTTCTTTTCACTCAATCTTCCTATTTGGACCTAAAATCTTGAATATGGAACACAGGATTTTTGTCCTCAATTTAATCCCTTTAGCTCACGGTAACTCTATACTGTCTTTATACACAAAACACCACTCTTCCAAATCATGTTAGCAGCTGTGTCTATAATTTCATTATAGTGCTTACTCTACTTCTGCTCTTAACATATCTTGATCTTCTTTGCCCTTATCCCACCTAACTGGAGAACACAAGTTATAGTCAGCAAAGAGATATATACTGTGTATTTAGAAACAGAGATATTACAGAATTATGAGTCCATATTTCCAACTTCCATATTGGAAAGAAAGCTGTGAGCTACCTTACCCCATGTCACTTAGCAGAAAAACTGAAGTAGAAAATATTTTAAAACAAATATTTGAAATTCATTTTCTTTGTAATAGTCAAATCCAACCATGTTTAATTTTTGACCTTCAGTTCTTTTTGGACAGCACTTTTCTCATAGGCAGCCCCATGTCAATACTTGAAAAGAAAGAGAGACAGGCTCAAATCCAGTTTGCTATAAGTATTATGGACAGTAAAGATACTGAAAATTTAAGACTATAGTAATTTTCTTATGCTTTAGTCTATCTTTACCCAAATAGTCTCCAAATAGAGGGACTATGGCTATTTTGAATGTCAAATCAATCATATCGTAATTTAATTCTATCAAACTATTTATTGCTTCAGTTCAAGAGGTCACTCAAGTAAATCAATTTTTGGTCACCTGGATTGAATGAACATCATACCTCTTCAAGTATAGCCTATACTTGCAAATGGTGACTTCTACAGTTCTTGTGGAAAATAGTCTTGACTTAAGTAAAATAAACATAGTAGACAACTAAGAAGGTATAACCAGCAAGGTTAAGAGGAGAACACCTTCAGAATGTGTGACAGAAATCCCTATACTATGTATGAAATTAGCAATTCAAATGCATTCTTAGAGGCAAATACAGGATGGGCTCTTATTGAATGTTGAGCTATTGAATATTGTAGAAGTGTCATGCAGTTGTCAAGGTGTGGTAGAAATATGGAAATCAGAGGTTGAGGGTCAACAAAGAGTTTAATGAATGAATACTGTGAGTTGCTTAATAACTAGAGGAGAAATGTGATTTTAGAAAATAATCATATGTGGTATGATTAGTGGAATCATGTAGCCGAGAAAAGTAAACTATCAAGTCCAAACAAATAAAACACATTTTTTAAAAATCTTCCCCCCAAGGATATATGATTATATCTCCAACAAATCTGGTGAGTGTTTCTGTTGTTGTTGTTGTTTCTTACTTTATTGAGAAATAAGTATGTATTAACCAAGCAATTTCTGCTTTGTGATTTGGTTTACTGAGGGGATCCACTCCATTTTATGAACATTATAGCTTCAAGAACTAAGTTCTTTGATAGCCTGATCTCAAGTAATAATTAGCTTTCCAGTTAACATCATTTGCACACTTGGTTAGTAAGAGCCTGTTGTAGACTAAATGCTGTATGCCCTTCAAATTCATATATTGAAATTCCAGTCTTCAATGTCATGGTATTAAGAAGTGAGGCCTTTGTGAGGTTTACATGAAGTCATAAAGGTAGGGCCTTCATGAGTGAGATTAGTGCCTTTATAATTAGGAGCAGTTGTTTTCTCTCTCTCTCTCTCTCTGCTCATTTCTCCCTCTCTCCCACCCCTGTGAAGATACAATGAGAAGATGCCAGTCTGCAAACTAGAAGAGGGTCCTCATACACTAGATCTACCAGTTCCTTGATCTAGACTTCCAAGCCTCCAGAACTGTGAAAAATAAGTGTTTATTGTTTAAACCATCCAGCCTATGCTATTTTGTTATAGTAGGCCAAACTAAACAGAGATTTTTTGTTTTCCTTAGGACACATGATCATCCTAGGAAAAAACCACAGTCCAAAAACCTCTCTTCCCCAGGAACCATCTGATGATCAGTTTATCAATAAGAGACATTATAACATCATATATTTTGATGGTGTTCTTAAAGAAATTGTGACCGTTAGTTATATAATGGCAAATGATAATACTTACTATATTTATGTTTTAAGCCTATAAAATAAGTTTAAGATCCCAGTTAAGATCCCGACACCTAACATCATTCATTTTCTTACCTCAAATTATATTTCTAAAGGCTACTTTAATAAAGAGACTTTTCGTCTCATCACGTGCTATCACTCCCATCTCCTAACCACCTCTAATGGTACAATATAAACTTCCTCTGCCATGTGGGTCTCCTTGCTATTACCTGAAAACCATAAGGAGTTCCTTTGCATGCCTTTTTATTCACCCCTTCAGACCATTTTTGTACAACATCACTTCTGTCTCACTCTCCGCCCCACCCCCCAACTTCAGATAATTAAGATGAGATTCTTGCTGAAAAGAAGTGCAAAGATGCTTTTATTTCTGATTCCAGATGATTGACCAGGCATACATATTTATCTTTCTTCCCTTCTAAAGACTCACTTAAAAATAGCAAGAGCCATATCCAGAAGAAAAACACATCACCAGTAGACTGGATAACTGAGCAACATCACTGGAGCAGAAACATTGAGAAATATCTGCAAGACACAAAATTATTTTGTATGAAAACACAGCTGCCCCAGCCCTGTGAGACAGGAGACTGCTAAAAAGCAGGAGAAAAGCCCCTGGTCCTGGAAAACAGGTTCAGGAAGCAGAAGCCCCACAAAGCCCCTTTAGGGTAGTTAATTAAAACATTAAAGAATGGTTGGACTTAGTGTTAAAGAAGATAAAAGTAGTATTTGCTCTCAGGCTAGAGGCAGAAAAGAATATTTTCTAAATCACACAGCTCTTCTACATAAAACAGATAGGATGAGCCCATGGGGACAGAAAAAAAGGGAGGTGGCAAACTAAGTGTCCTTCCAAGGAAATGGATCTGGTACACAGAAGGCAGACTTGTGAATCTCCCAAGTACCTCAAACTAAAACTTTCCCATAGTCTAGGGGAGTCATGACTTCCAGTGTTCTGAGAATTGCCATTTACTTTTCAAAACTAATAAAATATTTCCTTATTTAAAAAATGATGTAAACATAAATGGTAACCAAGAATCACCAGACCTTAGGAGAACATCATTAGCATGAATAAGATGAATAAGACTGACCTAATAGCACAAAAATGAAAATGAAAAAATGAAAACATTTAATTCATAAGTCATAAAATAACTTAAAATTATGAAATTAGTATCCTCATAAATCTTTTACAAAATAGTATAAGACAAGATCTCATTCTTATGACAAAAGAATAATCATAGCATAAGAAAAGTTCTTAAAAATTAAGAAAAGTTATTAATGCTATTGATAGAAAGTTTAAATAAACAGAATTGAGGACTGAATTAATATAGATGATTGAATTATAGAATTCCCAAAAAACATAATGTAAAGGGATGGAAAAAAATCATGCGGAAGATGAAATAAAAGACACAGAGGAGAGATTCAGAAAATTCAACAATTATTTATCAGTGGGAGGACAGAGAAAAAATATAAAAACATAATAAAAGAACATTTTTGACCTAAAAAATGAATATTTAGATCAGGAAACTTACTAAATCCCAGAACCATATTTTTTAAACATTGATGAAGACACTATCATTTGACTATTTAATATCCATTTTCCCTTCTTAACAACCTGGGTCCACTTATTTTCCAGAGTGGACTTATGCTCAGCCAACTAGCTGTATTTTCCAGGGTTCCCTGAAGCTATTTGTGAAACAGTAATGACCAATGATACAAAAGGAGGAATTACTAGAGGGGACCTCTACAACAAATTCTTTAAAGAGGTATGTTTTGCCCTCTGCCATTCCCTCTCCTTCCTACCTGGGATAAAGATGCAGTGTTGGAGTTGATACTAAGTGAGATGAAACATGAAGACAAAATTCATAGGATAGTAAGAGCTGAGCAGAAAAACACGGAAGGAGCCTGAGTTAGTGCTGGAATTATAAATCCACCTCACAACTCCTGAACAATCTATCTCTGGACTTATTAATATGTAATAAAATTAAGTGTCCTTTGGTTAAGCTAAAGGACACTTAATGATGTGATGAAGTTTCTATTGCACATATTAAATCCTAAGTGGGATGACAATCCTGAGTGGTTAAAATAAATCACTCAATACAGGGGTTTATGTAACAAATTGAATACAGCTAAACAATAGAATAGTGAACAAAATAGTGAACTGGATGATTTGCTCAAAGATGTGTCTCAGAATTCATCAAGAAAGGACAAAAAGACCTCAACATGAGGCAGGAATCTATCAAAAGCCTAGAGGAGAACATAGGCAGTAACCTCTCTGACATCGGCCACAGCAACTTCTTTCAAGATATGTCTTCAAAGGCAAAGGAAACAAAAGCAAAAATGAACTTTTGGACTTCATCAAGATCAAAATCTTCTGCACAGCAAAGGAAACAGTCAACAAAACAAAGAAGCAACCCAAGGAATGGGAGAAGATATTCGCAATTGACACTACAGACAAAGGGCTGATATCCAAGATCTATAAAGAACTCCTCAAACTCAACACACACAAAACAGATAATCACATCAAAAAATGGGCAGAAGACATGAACAGACACTTCCCCAAAGAAGGCATACAAATGGCTAACAGGCACATGAAAAAATGTTCATCATCATTGGCCATCAGGGAGATTCAAATCAACACTACACTGAGATACCACCTTACACCAGTTAGAATGGACAAAATTAACAAGACAGTAAACAACAAGTGTTGGAGAGGATGTGAAGAAAGGGGAACCCTCTTACACTGTTGGTGCAATGCAAGTTGGTGTAGCCGTTTTGGAAAACAGTGTGGAGATTCCTTAAGAAATTAAAAATAGGGGCACCTGGGTGGCTCAGTGGGTTAAACCTCTACCTTCTGCTCGGGTCGTGATCTCAGGGTCCTGGGATCGAGCCCCGCATCGGGCTCTCTGCTCAGCAGGGAGCCTGCTTCCCCCTCTCTCTCTCTGCCTGCTGCTCTGCCTACTTGTGATCTCTCTCTTCCTCTGTCAAATAAAAAAAAAAAAAAATCTTAAAAAAAAAAAAGAAATTAAAAATAGAGATACCCTATGACCCTGCAATTGCACTACTGGGTATTTACCCCAAAGATACAGATGTAGTGAAAAAAAAGGCCATCTGTACCCCAATGTTCATGGCAGCAATGGCCACAGTCGCCAAACTGTGAAAAGAAGCAAGATGCCCTTCAACAGACGAATGGATAAAGATATGGTCTATATATACTGTGGAGTATTATGCCTTCATCAGAAAGAATGAATACCCAACTTTTGTATCAATATGGTCGTGACTGGAATAGATTATGTTGAGTGAAATAAGTCAAGGAGAGAGAGTCAATTATCATATGGTTTCACTTACTTGTGGAGCATAAGGAATAACTCAGAAGATACTGGGAGTTGAAGAGGAGAATTGAGTTGGGGAAAATTGGAGGGGAAGACAAACCATGAGAGACTGTGGACTCTGAGAAACAAACAGAGGGTTTTGGATGGGGTAGGGCTTGGGTGAGCCCAGTGATGGGTATTGTGGAGGGCACGTATTGCATGGAACACTGGGTGTGGTGCATAAACAATAAATTTTGGAACACTGAAAAAAATTAAATTAAATTTTTAAAAAAATTAAAAGAAGGTATCAAAGGAAGAATTAAGAGCTATGAAAACTAGACATGTATGTCAGTGGCCATGTGCTAGCTGTCCAAAAGGAAAGGGGAAAAAAAATAAGGAAATATTTAAATGAATATTGACCAAATTTTTTCCAGAATTAAAAATTTCTAAATCATTATGATTTAAAGATTAAAGAACAAAAAGGATGGAAAAAACAACTACAAATGCATAGATAAAATAGGACAGATAAATGATAGATGATTATACAATTTAAAAGCATCAGAAGCAAAATAAGTTCTAAAAATCTTAAAAAATAAGTATGTTAAAAGGGAAAACATAGCACCAAAAGTAATATGAATCAGATCGACATCAGCATGCTCAAAACAACCTGATATACAAGAAAATGTAGAACTATCATTGCAAGTCTCGAAGGAAAATAACTTCAGGTATGCAAGGACTCAAAGACTTACCACATAGAACCCTACAGCTAACAATTACAGAATATACATTTTTTAGTCAAGTATACATGAAAATTTAATGTACATTAGCTACATTTTAAGACCAAAAACAAGTTATGACAAACTTCAAAAAATTTTCATACATTCCATGTTTTGGACCACAGGGCAATTATACCAATAATTGATATGGAATAGAACCAACAGAATAGATAACATAAAAATACATTTTTAGAAAATTTATACATTCTAAATATCTAATGAAACCAAAATGGAATTAAAACATATTTTAGAAATTATTGAGACCTGAATGGTCTTGAAAATGACCATACTGACACTTGCATATTAGACTAAACTATATTTCCCATGGAAATATAGAACTTTAAATTCATTCATTAGAAAAGAAGAAAAACTGAAGATGCATTAAATATCCAACAAAGAAGTTATAAAAATTACCAGAAGTAAACCCAAACCAAGAAATAGAAGGGAAATAAAAAATGCTCAGATATGAGAGTAATGAATTAAAAAATAATGAGGCAATGGAGAATAAAACATGTCAAATCTGCCTCTTTAGCATATAATAGAAAGAACAGAACACAGCAAAAGTGATCAGAAGAAAAATAAAAATACACATAGGTGACATGGTTTCTCATAATTATGACAGGGTCATTTTTAAAAGCATAACAATATGAAAACAGAGGGGCACAACAGAAAGGAATATATTACTTCCCTAAATAAAAACAATTGGTTCCTAGAGCTTTGGTCTCCTCATATAGATACAGTAGCAAGATGAACTATTCAACGTTTTTGGGAAGTGAAGATCAAAATACAGTTTTCACATGACATACCCCTTTACATCAAAAATTCAAATTTCTCAGCTAAAAAATTATATCTAATCTAAATTTCATAGATCACTTATGAAATAATACAAATAAGAGTTTAATCCATACACCAAAAAAGAGTCTTTTTTTAATCCTACAAAATACCTAGAAATAAATTTATAAGATTAGTATATACAGCTCAGTTTGGGGTCATATCATACTCATGCAAAGAAAGGTTCATTAATGTAAATATGATCATTCTTTTAATGTATATAAATCTAATGCAGTTCTAATCAGTGTTCCAAACTAAATTCTGTAAAAGATGAGTAATATGTAGCTTTTTGTGTATGGCCTCTTTCACTTAGCGTAATAAATACTTTGTATGATTTCTAGTATTAAATGTGTTAGGTATATTTCATGAACCAGCACTTGGTCTGTTTTGGTGAATATTCCAGTAAGCTTGAGAAAAATGTATATTCTGGGTGGAGCGTTCTATAAAAATGTCAGTCAGATCAGGTTGATGGATAGTGCTATTCAAGTCCTCTATATCCAGATCTTCTTCCTGTTTGATCTACCAGTTATTGACACAGGGGTGTTGAGGTCTCTAATGATAATTGTGATTTTGACTATTTTTTTTCAGTTTTAATTATGTCAATTTTTGCCATTTATATTTCGCTATTGGGTGCACAACCATTAGAACTGTTATGATCCCAGAGAACTGATCCCTTTATCATTATGTGATGTCCCTTTTTATCCTTGATAATCTCCTGTGTTCTGAAGTCTACTTTGACTAAAACTAATGCAGCTATACCAGTTTTCTTTTCATTACTGGTATCATGATATATCTTTCTTCATCCCTTTAGTTTTGCGTCTTTAAAGTGGGTTACTTGCAGACCACCTATAGTTGTATCTTATTTTTAGCCCTTCTGACAATCTATCTTCTATTGAAGTGTTTGAACTATTCATATCTCGTGATTACTGATACAGTTAGATTAATACTTACCATGTCTGTAAATGTTTTCTCTTATCTCTTTACTTCCACTTTTTCTTCTACCTTCTCTAATTTTAATAGAACATTTTACATGATTCAATTTTATCACCTCTCTTAACATATCCATTATACTTCTTTATTATTTTTAGAGTTTACCCTAGAGTTTACAATACCCATTTTTAACTAACCTTAGTGAAACTTCAAATAAACTATACCACTACATATATGGTGCAGGGACCTTGTAACAGGAATTGTTATTCCTCTCCCTTCTCTTGTGACATTGCGGTCCATTTATTTCATTTATCCATATCCATATACTATAATCATGTAAAACATTTTAACTATTGTTTTTTAAGCAAGCTGTTATATTTTAAATTAAGAATGAGAAAAATTAAATACTTTTATTTTACCTTCATTTATCCCTTCACTGATGCCCTTCCTTTCTATATAAAATATTTACCTCCTCAGAGTGAGCTTTTTCTTGCTTTCTAAAATGTCTTAAAATTTCTTGTTGAAAACTGGGTATGTTGGGGCACCTGGGTGGCTCAGTGGGTTAAAGCCTCTGCCTTCAGCTCAGGTAATGATCCCAGGGTCCTGGGGATTGCATCGGGCTCTCTGCTCAGCAGGGAGCCTGCTACCTCCTCTCTCTATGCCTGCCTGTGCCTACTTGTGATCTCTTTCTGTCAAATAAATGAATAAAACCTTAAAAAAAAAAAAAAAACTGGATATGTTGTATCAGGTAATAGGAACTGAGGTAAATAGTCCTTTAGTTTGAAGATTCATGTTAATCTATCTAGAAGTTATACAACCTTAGACTATCTTTTTTTTTTTTTTTTTTTTCAGTTCTAGGTATCAGAGACTTTAAGTTCCTCTAGTGTCCTCATTTTTGTATCCCGTATTACTTTGGAGTTCCCCAAGAACTGCTCTTTGAATAGAGTCTGCCTTGAAGCTCTTTAAACTGTAATCTACTGTTATTCTGGAGCCCTGTTGGTGTGGTGCTTTCTATAATCTTCCAATTAGGAAGTGTCTGCCTTTGGGTCCTGGGATTAAGTCCCCACACTGTGATCCCTGTTCAGTGGGGAGTTTGCCTCTC
Source organism: Lontra canadensis (assembly GCF_010015895.1). Taxonomy (NCBI): domain Eukaryota; kingdom Metazoa; phylum Chordata; class Mammalia; order Carnivora; family Mustelidae; genus Lontra; species Lontra canadensis. The sequence goes on from NW_022631005.1 coordinate 20,797,675, forward strand.
CCTCTCATTCTGCCCACCCCTTGTGCTCTCTCACTCTGTCAAATAAATAAATTAAATCTCTAAAACAATTAAATAAATAAAGTTTATACTCTTCCAATTAAATTACAGTCTTTTACAGAGCCTGTGTCTCAGTGATGGGACCATCATAAGTGTTTCTTTCCTAGCATAGCTCCCTGCTCCTACCCCTACTCCCTTCCTTGGCTGCAGGATTATCAACTACTTTCCATGAAGTACTGCCTCTTATTGACTGTTTTTTTCCCTTTTGCTGAGATAGGAAAACCAGAGGGGGCTAAATTAAGGAGGGATTCCCTTTCTCCAGCTGGAATGAACTGAATTTTGAATTTGAACTGAATTTCAGAACTGAATTTTGGCAGTCTTTTTACCTGGAGAGTGGGACTCTATTAAAAAGAAGACTCATTATTCTTCTCATTCTCCCTCCAGAACCACGAGGGGCTTTTTCTCAGATTCTTGTGGAAAGATCCTGATAGGGTTCCTGGAAGGAAAGCTCAGGAAAGAATATAGACCCTCCTAAGAATCAGTTCCTAAGAGAGTCACTCTCGCATTAGTCCACACTTGGATCTAGGAATTCACCAAAGCTGTCATTAAAATCCTCCAACCAGTTTATTGCACCAGTACATTCTGACCCAGGTAAGTAGATCTTGGTTTCTTTTTCTCTCTCTGGTTCTCTCTCTCTCTCTCTCTCTCTCTTGCTCAAGCCTAGCTCTCTGGCTGCACATCTCTCTCCATATTTGAGGGTGGCACACTGCCCTGTGGCCTCAGTTCTCACTTGGGTCTTGAGTTTCAGTTTATCCACCTTTTCCTTGTTGGAAGATTAAGAGTAACAACTTTTAAGATCTTTATGTCAGAGCTAAAGCTAGAAGTCCCAATAGTGAGATTTTAATGATTTTGTTTCCGTATTTTATACTATTACTTTTATAATAAACTTAAAAAATCATACTTGAAAATGGAATTGGTGCTTGAGGAGGTAAGCAACAGTTGTCTGGAAAATTTATGGAGACACAAATCCTTGTTCACTAACAATGTTGGAATGAGTAATGAAGTGTCTAAAGTATAAAGATTTCAAGAATATAGCAGATAACCTTATCCAAAATTACTTATCACCTGCACACTTAGGAGAGTCACTTCAATTGCAGAATGATTCTCTGGTCTCTTAACTTGCTGTTTTTACTCCTGCAATTAGAGTATGCAAACAGGTCTAATTTGCATCAGAGTTCATGGTATTTCAGTCAATCTACTCCATGAGACAGTCTGAAACTGAATTTCTGAATTTCCTAGAGCTCAGTACTTTGCACACAATAGGCCTTTAATATATGTTTTTAAAATGGAAATGAAGCAACACAAGAAATATATTTTACAAAATGTGAAATAATTCCTTTTTTTACCCCAAATTTCCTATGCTTACTGTGAAGGATAAGCTCTATAAATGATTTAAGAGCTCATTAGCCTGATTTTCAGAAATACCTGAAAGTTTCACCCCCATTTTGGTTCCACAGCACTCAGTTCAGCAATGACTCTGGATCCCACCATTTTGTTTTGGAAGAGTCAAAACTGATGAAAACTTTGCTCATACCACCTTTATTGTGATCTAACTCCTAATCATATTAAGCTTTTGTGTAACTCTGAGATGGATGAAGTCACCCTGGCCTGGCTGTGGTCGTTGTCACTTACCCAGAAAGCTATGTGCCAAAGTCTCTGACTTCACTAAAGAATCACCATTATTCTTCCAGAGGCCTAACCTCCCCCTCAGCCACTCAGATGCTGTCATCTGCCTCATGTGTCCACTGAGATACTAGCACAAGGATGCTTCAACATATGAATTTTGGAGTCTATAAGGTAGCTGAAATCTTATTTCAAAATCCTCTCTTAGAACTGGTATTTTATGTTCTGCCAACTTTTCTTTCCCATACATCTTTTTTTTTTAAGTACACAAAATTAACCACTTCCAATACCTGAAAAATCTAATTCTTCATCCTTAACTCCTATACACAGAAGATTATTTCTTGGTCTCAAAATAAGTCTGCATAACCACCTGCTTTTAAATCACCAAGAATGCTTGTTAAAAATGTTTCAGAGTTTTCTGCCAAACTCTGACCCATTGGATCAGAATTGATGAGAATATAACATAACCCCCCAACAAAGCATTTTCACCTATTCCCCCATTGATCTTTCTTACACCAAATTTTATAAACCACAACTTAGGTTTCAGAAATAAATACAAGCAAAATGCTATTTAAATTACCATAACTTTTTTCAATATTATATTTTCACATTTCCATTTATTTCTATTTTAATTTTTTCAATCCTCTCATGCACTGATCTATCCTCACAGATTTCCAGCAATCCTGGGCTCTGACTCCATTCATTTTAAATTCAGTATAAACTAAAGATGTTCTTACTGCTAAAGGCAGCAGCCTCATGATGCGTCTCATTTTCCTTCAGTTCTTAATGGCCACTTTTCTCTCATTTTGTGTTAAAGGTGACTTAAGTGGAGACTTTTTTTCTCACTTCAAAAAATATATAGTGAGTACTTACTAGGGACTATGCCAGGTACAGTTTCTTTAACATCAAGGGAATTTTTTGAAAATAAATCTGAAGGTAGTTGCCATGCCTCATTTTGGGTGGGGTTCAGAGCAAGTAAGGTCATCAATAACTAGGAAGAAATAAACATCACTTTGAGACACCATTTTGTGGATTTATATAGAACAGTCTACTTTGGGAGTGTTCTAGCAATTTATGTGCTTTCATATGCCAGACCAGCCACACTAAGGTGCAATGTCTCAGGTGCTAAAAGGCCAGTACTTTTAAACACATCTTCAGTATGACATTATCCTGGTTCTTTAAATGACCAACACTAAAATCCTGACTTTATGTTACTTCTAGTTATCTTCTAACTGCAGTGGTGAAAATATTAAGATGCCTCTCAAGACGATTTGATATGGAGCCCATAATATAATTTAGATGTTTATCACCAACAACAAACATGTTATTATCTTGACATTTTTGCTAATGTCTGGCCGTTGGCTCTGCATTAGCAGCACTGAAAGCATATCACCACTCTCTCCTCAAGATCACAGACTTCCTCCAGGCTTCACTGGATTCCATTAAAAATGAGATGGATCAAAATATAAAGTTTAAGATTATATGAAAAAAGATCAGCCTCCATAAAGCCTACTTGGAATAGAACTAAATACCCACTACCATGTTCCCAAAGAACTACACCTACTCAACACCTCAGAGCAAAACTGAGTACCTGGTAGTATTTAGAATATCCTCATCTGTAAAGCATATTATATACTTTTTTTAAATTAATTTATTTTTTCATCACATAGGTATCTTAATTGTCTCAAATCACAACAAGAAGGGTGAGTATGGTACCATGATTTATCATTCCTATATAATACCCAGTGCTCATTATATCATGTGCCCTCCTTAATGTCCATCACCCAGCATATATATATTTTATATTTGGACTAGAGAGATAACTACCAAATTTAACTGGGATAAACTTCCTTATTTCTAAGTATATTTGCTTTCCAAAATAATTAGTATCTTTTGCTTAATAAAAGAAGCAAAGAATCACAGAATCACAAAGATACAATAGATTTTTGAGGTGACATTCCAGATTTTTCAAATTTTCTATAAAAATTGATTAAATTCCTAAGTATTTAGCAAGTATCATTTACTTTTTAGGTGTCCTATAAAATTGTTGATTTTTTTAAAATTAGAAGGTTATTTCTCTCCAGTTATATTTTGTTTTTCATATCAAAAATATACTTGCATTTTAATGTGTTTCATGAAATATTTTCCTTGGAAGGACACATTTGATCCCAAATGCAATCACATTACTGAAAAACAGAGAGCATCTTCAGAAAGTAAGTGATAAAAGGAAGTAAACAATGAAAGTGTTTCAACTTATGAATATGGAAATTCATTAAATGTCTTATGTATATGGGGGTCAAAACAGAAAAAATAAGTTATATAATAATATCCACTACATTCATACTGTGCCGTACTCACAATACTTTATCATCATTTAATTTTATAATTCCTGCTATTTAAAATATATCATGAGCCAAAAAAGTGTCTGATTCTGTTCTTCACTAGTAATTGCCTGTTAGATTTTATTAGATTACACAAATTATGCTTTACCTAATATAGCCATTTTAATTTTTTTATTAAAATGTTTCTTAAAACATTAAAAAATTTAAATCCATTTTGTTTCCCTACTACTAAGATAGAGTGGACACTATTATATTGAGTTGCTGGCCCAATCCATTTTGCCCCCTTCCTCTTGCCTAATCCAATTCACATAGCCATCCATCTCAACAAAGACATAACTCAGAGGAACATGATCCCATCGTAGAGATTCTATGTTGACTAAGCTAATCATAATAATTCCATTCACCTTGCTAGTGATTGATTTAGAAATGAGCATGTGACCCAATGCTGGCTAATGAGGCATTTGGGCTAGACTTTTGGGCAGCTTCTAGAAAAGTGGTACAGTAATAGGTGACTTCCTCTGGGCACTGGCATAGCTGGATGAGAAATCTGGAACAACAGTCTATATATGAGTCTTAGGATAGAGACATAACATGGAGTAGGGCATATCCAAGAGAATCTGGATGCCACCCTCCCTCCATACTTCAGCTTAAGACAGTATAAAACAGGTTTCTTTGTTGCTTAAGAGGAATGCAACTAAAACACTAATCCTCCTTAAAAACAGACAACAATTGTATAATATTTGAAGATATCTAGCTGAGATTCCATTGCTTTCAGAGATTAAGAACCTTTTACCTAAAACCAATTATTTCTGACCATTAGCCCAATCTTGTCTAATGCTATAGATCACTATCATTATTTTTTTTATTTTTTTATTTATTTTAGAGAGACAGTGTGTGTAAATGAGTGGAGTGGGGGGAGCAAAGAGGGGTAGAGGGAGAGGGAGAGAATCCTCACGCAGATGCTCCACTGAACATCCCACAGATGCCCCACAGAGACCCACACAGGGCTCAATCCCAGGATCCTGGGATTAGGACCTGAGCTGAAATCAAGAGCCAGATGCTTAACTGACTAAGCCACTAAGGCCCTGGTCACTATCATTATTTCTGACAACCAGATGGAAAGAGACTAAAATTCTGTTAGAGACAATAGTGTTTGATTTTCAAAACATATTTATAGAGCAAGAAGCAAGCTGCTTTTTTTAAGTTGGGCATGAAAAAGACATATTATTAGACCTAAATATGTAAAGGAATGTCTAGCTCCTTGGGGAGCAAGCACTCTTGGACAGATTCCTTTTGTTCTGTTTATACCTTATTGATACAAAAAATGCCTCAGTAGACTTACAGTACTGTGAAATCAGTAATTTTTTAGAGAAGATAGCATCATACTGATGTGTCACAGTAAATGAAAGCACCTCAAAAAATGTTGTTTTCTCTAGTAATCTTATAATCAAGATATTTTGCTTCCACAGACTGTGTTGATATTAAATGTTGCATTGTGGAGAGATAGAACAAGGATCTTTGCTAAAAATAAGTTAAGATAATGGAAAGGCAAAATTAATAGTAGACAGGCTTAGACTCCCCTTAAACTTTTGACAGAGAGAAGAAATATAATCACATTGTTCCATACCTTATTTCTCTGCCACTCCCCTCTGCCATGTTCTGGTACTTAACTTTCACCTTTCAAATGCTGATATCAAAGACAGCCCCATATTTACAAATACCATTGAGTAACACACTGGATTATTTAAAAAAAAAAAAAGAAGAAGAAGAAGAAAATCAATAGGAGGAGGGCAAAACAACAGAAAGCCATCAACAGAACAGAAATCTTTTGGAAGAACTACTGAAAGATCTAATCTATGAAGAAACAAACATTTCAGAAAAGTGTGATTAAAATGTCTAAAAGTATTTTATGAAAATAGGAGAGTATCAGGGGCTTCTGGCCTCAGAGTATACAAAATGAACACAACAAGAAGGAAGAGTTCCTAAGTTACTGATCATGGTGATTAATTTGGGAACTGCATTTGAAGGAACCAGGCCAGGTGGCTGCTCAGCACCAAGTGCAAGGACAAAGTCTTATGTTCTGTGGCAGGCAGCACCAGTCTTTGCCCTTATACTGGACCAGTGAGAGCAAGGATGGAGAGGTAAGGTCATGTCTGGGGTAACAAGGGACCATAAAAAGAATGGGAAGTCCCCACATACTTTCATGAGCTGCTGGCCTGCCCTTGACAATTAGCAAAGACCCATTGCTGGAAACAGAACAAGACCCGCTCTAGGATGTGGAAATCAAAATAGCTAGGTAGAAATCCAAGTCTTCTAAAACCATTACCTTGACATAGAAGGATCAAGCTTAACAAACAGAATCTTTATTCCCTAGAAAGGAAGAAATACTATGGTGAAATCACAAAGCTTGAAAGATAAGAAGAAAGCCCAAAAGGTTTTTAGAGATTAAATAAGGAAAATCAAATTGGTATCAAGATTTTCTATTACTAACACTGGGGGCTAGATCACAAGGGAACAACATTGTCAATCGCTAACAAAAACAAAAACAGAAAACCTCAAGTTGCAATTATATAGTCAAGTTAACGTACAAATGGGAGGAAAAACTAAGAACATTTAAGATGCAAAGACTATATATGAAGAAACTGCTGAAGACTACACACAACATATAAATTATGGATTCAGGTTAGATAAAAATAAAAAATACAAGAACCATTAGTGAAAAAGTAAATCCTTTAATAAATTTATGTTTAAAAGCCCATATATAAATAATGTACAGTAATAACTGGGAAATAAAATTCCATGTGGCCAAAATAAGAAGGGAGATAAGACTATGCTGAGTGAAATAAGTCAAGCAGAGAGAGTCAATTATCACATGGTTTCACTTACTTGTGGAGCATAAGGAATAACATGGAAGACATTGGGAAATGGAGAAAAGAAGTGAGTTGGGGGAAATTGGAGGGGGAGACAAACCATGAGAGACTGTGAAATCTGAAAAACAAACTGAGAGTTTTGGGGGGTGGGGGAGTGAGCCTTGTGGGGGGTATTATGGAGGGCACATATTGTATGGAACACTGGGTGTGCATAAACAATGAATTTTGGAACACTGAAGAAGAATTAAATTAAATTAAATTTTAAAAAAAAATTAGGAGGGGCGCCTGGGTCGCTCAGTGGGTTAAGCCTCTGCCTTAGGCTCAGGTCATGATACCAGCGTCATGGGATCCAGCCCCATATCGGTCTCCCTGCTGGACGGGAAGCCTGCTTCTGCCTCTCCCACTCCCCCTGCTTGTATGCCCTCTCTCGCTGTGTCTTTCTCGGTCAAGTAAATAAATAAAATCTTTTAAAAAAATAAAAAAATAAAGTATGAGAATGTTAAAAAAAAAAAAAGATGGAAAGAAAAGCAAATGCATAGGAAACCCTGTGGGGTCTCCCATGTGCTTTCCACTGACATTTTGGAACTGCTACAGACACTCACACATCATCAAATCTAGATCAAATGTGTTTTCCTAGAAAAATTAAAATCACCAAAATTGCCCAAAGAAGAGAAAGAAAATATGAATAAGTACAATACACCTAGAGAAAACTGGAGATCTCCAGATTCTGGATAAAAATCTACCCATAAAAGAAATATCAGGCTGAATCACTTACAGTGGTTGGGTCTAACAAAGATGATTTTTTGTTATACAAACCACTAGAGAATAAGGAATAAAAAGATGGAATTCATTCTTGCACCATCTCTGAACCTCACTTCACCATGATTCCCAAAGCAGACAAGAGTAGCGCATATATATCCTGCTTAGTTCTGAACAAAAATGTAAAAACTTAAACAAAATATTGGAAATCATATGAATGAAACTTCTAAGAATGTCAAGGCTTATTTAACATTTAAAAAAAGTTAACAAATTAATTCATCGCATCAAGATGGTAAAAGAAAAAAAAAATCAACTCCACAGATGCAAAAAAGATATTTCCAACTAAATAACCATGTTAAGATAGAAATAAATGGGAACATCTTTGAAGTTACTTAAGAAATATCTACCAAAAACTATGGTAAATGTTAGTCTTAACATTGGCACAGTAGAGACATAACATTTAATAAGGAAAAGTATAAGAACTTTATGAGTAAAAAGAAGAAAAATACCAGAATATATATTAGGTATTACTATTTGATATTTCCTACCTTTCTTGTGCTGAATAAAGGAAAGAGAATAATATAAGGAGTATTGGTATAGAAAAAAGACTAAGGATCTTACTAATTTAGGTGCCAAAAACTTCTGTTTTGATAGTCGAAGAAAGGGATTGAATGTAGTTTAAGATAAAGGAGAGACTGTATAATTGTGAATGGGTGCATTATTTACTATGCGGTTTTGTGCCAGTGTAATGTATTTTGAAAACTAAAAATAAAATACTAGACCTCTACTTCATACTTGTTGTAACAAAAAAAAAAATCAAAAAGTTTAAAATAAGTGGCAAACTTTAAAAAAAAAAATTTGGAAAATAGTCAACACTAAATAATACTAAGCCAATTTTAAAATAGAAAAAAAGCTAGCTGAAGAAAATGGTTAGAGGACACAAATAGGCAATTTCAAGAGAAGAATTTAAAACAGCCAACAAATATGCAACAGAATGGCAAATACAACTTTTCTCTCTCAAAATTTCCAGAGAAACTCATTAAACTATGACAAAACAATAGGCTTCAAGTATCCCTCGTTCTAAACAGTTTGCTATGAAGAGATGAGCACAGCATGAGCCAAAAATGTGTTCCCCACAGGAGCCAAGCACTCTTCTCAGGTCTGAGGAGAGGTGAATTTGAAGAAGACTTGTGGAAAATATCTCTAGAGAGAATGGTTAGTACAACTTGAGTAGCTTTTTCAGTGGGTTGAGAAGATGCCTCTTCTTTACCTGAGATAGAACCAGAGTTCAGTAGAAGTGGATCACAGGAAGGAGAATCACACTGGGATTGTCACAAAATGAAACCTATAATCTTTTACTTATGATAGGTTAGCCTAAGGTAGACCATTGTACTCATCAAAAATAACTAGAAAAGCTGGATCAAATACAAAAATCATCAGATTAAGGGTATTAAAGAAATATAAAGGCAGCAAATTGTGAGGGACTGAGATTCCAGATAGAAAGGAAATTCCCTGAGGCCAAAATATATCCCATGATAATTTTCACCTGTAACAGAAGTGAGGGTAGAAAGACTAAGAAATGAAGAAAGAAAGGGAAAGGAGCAGCTGCTTTAGGATAGAAAATCTTTGCAGAGCTTTTGGTATATTATAGAAGAGGGGAAAAAAATGGAATTCAGGGATACCGATAAATCAGGACTTTGTGTCCATGATCCAGGAGTGAAGCAAAGTGCAGAGAAGGAATCAGACAATCCTATCCTCTTTCTCCTCAAAACATCACAATTCTTTGGTATCTCAGGTGAGAGGGAGAGAAGCTGAAAAAACAGCTGCTAAGATGCTGAGAAGTAAGCAGATTGATGGGCGGCCTTACCTGGTGGAAGAGATAAAACTGAATAAGGAATCACCAACATGGAGAGACCCTTGTGAAAATCTCATGTTTTCAGTTTGAATCACTTAAAGATGACCCTCTAAGAATAAAAGCAATCTTGAAATACAAAACTTCTGACAGACATTGAAAACTAACTTGAAATATATTTAATCACTGCTTGCATTAATGAGATCCTATTGTGGTCTAACTACTTAGCAGAAAATAAAGAAAATATTCTATGAGGAAATAAAGCATATTTAAAGCCTTTACAGTTAATTTATAATGCTTAACATTTAATCAAAAAATAGCAAGTATATCAAAAGATGACATGAGACAAAACCAGAAAATAGAAAGAGATCTTCAAGGTGATTCAGATATTTCAGTTATCAGATATGGATATCATGTAAGTATGATTAACTATGTTTAAGAAAAGAGATAGTAATATAGACAATTTCTCAAAAGGAATGCAGACTATAAAAGAGAATTCAAGTTACATTAGAAGTGAGAAATACTTGATTGAAAATAAGAATGCAGTTGATGGAATTAATTTATAGCTGCAAAGAGGATTCATGCTCTAAAAATAAGCCAATGGAAGATATCCAGACCGAGGTACAAAGAGGAGAAAGCACAGAATATAGAAATGGGTAAAGATCTAAAAGTTGCATAAGACAAGATGGAAAAATCTTACGTAGATATCACTTGAATCTCAGAAAAATTCAAGAGAAAGAATGACACAGAATTAATATCAGAAAATCTAATAGTTGAGAATTTGCAGAATTGATAAACCATATCAAGTCACAAGATTAAATACATATTATTCACTCCAAAGAGGATGTAAACAAAAAACCAAAAATCTATACTAAGTATATCATTGTAAAAGTACACAATACCAAATAAAAATAGAAGAAAGGTATTTGCCTTCAGAGGTGCAATTTTGCAACTAAAATTTGACTTCTTTTTTTTTTTAAGATTTTATTTATTTATTTGACAGAGAGCACAAGTGGGCAGAGAGGCAAGAGGGGGGAGCAGGCTCGCTGCTGAGCGGAGAGCCCCAAGCAGGGCTTGATCCCAAAACCCTGAGACCCTGACCCAAGCCGAAGGCAGAGGCTCAACCCCCTGAGCCACCCAGGTGCCCCTAAAAGCTGACTTCTTAAAAGAAATGACAGACAACAGAAAACAATAAAACAATTTTGCTAAAGGCTAATTAGGAGCCAAATACCAAATAAAAACATTCCCCAGTAATAATGAGACATAAATAAATCAACTTGCCAATCAAACTTAAAAAGATGAAAGGACGAACAGGATTTCTTCAGGCAGAAGGAACAGAATACTTGGCAGAGCATGGAAATACAGGAAAGAATGATGTGACTGTGTAATAAAAATGGTGACTGTATGGGTAACTGAAGGCAAATCTGAATTTTAAAATAATATACTGAGGATTTGAGGTAGAAATAAAATACATGAAACCAAAAACACAAAGGCAGGAGGTCTTGAATGGAATTAAATTTTTTTTGAGAATTAAGTCTTCTGCATACCTTGGAATGCATAAGAGGTAGATTCATGAAGCAGGTGAAGAAGTTTGTGCCTGTTGTAATCTCTAAAGTAATCAATTAAAAAAAAGTAGCAGAAGAATGTGAAACTAACTATGACAGAAGAGGAAAATGGAATAACAAATATACTTGAGTAACTGAAAAGAAAGAGAGAAGAGATATATAAGAGCTGGGAAATTTTTAAAGAAATCATAGATGATAGATTTAAACTCAATATATGAACAATAAAATCACAAAATAACAGGGGCACCTGGGTGGCTCAGTGGGTTAAGCCTCTGCCTTTGGCTCAGGTCATGATCTCAGGTCATGATCTCATGTGCTTTAATAAAATGTTACTTTAAAAGCCCACATCAGGCTCTCTGCTCAGCGGGGAGCCTGCTTCCCCCTCTTTCTCTGCCTGCCGCTCTGCTTGCCTGTGATCTCTCTCTGTGTGTCAAATAAATAAATAAAAATCTAAAAAAAAAAATAAAGTAACAGCCTGGGGGAGGCTGGATGTTTCAGTCAGTTGAGTTTCTGCCTTCAGCTCAGGTCATGATCCCAGGGTTCTGGGATCAAGTCCCACATCGGGCTCCCTGCTTGGCAGAGAGTCTGCTTCTCCTTCTGCCCCTCCTCACCCACTTGCACATTCTCTCTCTTGCAAAAATAAATAAATGAAATATTTTTTTTAAAGTGACAGTCTGAATAACTGAAAGGAATGGCAAGACTTAAAAATCTGACTATACGCTACTTTAGAAAGGGCACAGAGGTTGGAAGGTCAAGGGTAGAGAAAGGTGTGTGAAGCAAACACTCACCAAAGGAGAGCTGCTCGCCCATACTAAAGGAGAAGAAGCTAAGATCAGAAGCGTGATTAGAGATACAGATAAAGCTACTTAAAAACCAAGGCAATGATTACTTTGAGGAGTGACGGTCACCAGGAAAGGGCTAAAGATGTCTTCCTGGTCGGCCAGTAAGGTTCTATTTGTTGATCCAAGCAGTGACTACATGGATATATTCACTCTGGGAAAAATCTTAAAGCTATACATTGAAGTATCTACTTTCCTGTATGGCCCATGTGCTTTAATAAAATGTTACTTTAAAAGGGGGATCCTTCTTCTCAAAAACAACCTGAGAATGCAAAAGGGAAGTAGATGACCGAAACCCAGAGTGAGGAGAACAGGTGACCTTGGGGTAGAGAAAGCTGGAAGAGGACCGCCTCCCAGGTAAAAACCAAAGATGGGAAAAAAGCCTCCTGCAAAAGAAAACAAAACAATGACGGTTTTATAGCCATTACCAGAGAACATTAACTAGAGGTTATGCCTCTCCCGGGATGATGAGTGTGTCTTTCTTTCCTAATCTTTTTTCACACTAAGCTAGAAAAATTGATTGAGAATGAGGAAGATAGAAGAATAAAATGGTGAGTTAACAAAATATGGTCTTTTAGCTACTAAAGATCTCCAGCTGGGAGAGGGGGAGAGGTTTAAAATGCGTAACAAACATTGGTGCTGATCTTATATGACACAGAATTTCTGAAACTACTGAGATGAGAAGGTTTTGAAGGAATAACTCAAAAAATCTATGACACCTACTCTAGATTTCATCCAGGGAAAAAGCAGCATACCAAGGGGTGGTTTTGCAGGGTTGGCAGTGAGAAAAAGAAATAGAATGGCTCTGCACTGCATCATCTTAACAGCAATATGTTTGAAAAAATGAAGTTGTATATGAAGGGATCAGGGAAATGGAAATTAATACATTGACATCAGTTTTCAGACTTCAGATTGGCAAAATTTAAATGACTGATAATATCCATTTTTGTAAAGAGGAAAGGAAATGAGAACTCTCCCACAGTGTTGATAGGGATGTCAAATAGCAAAATATTTTTGGAAGGTAATTTGGAATTTTTTTTAGACATTTTAAATGTAAACCATTTGACTCCATACTTTTGGTCCTAAGAATTTATCTTAAAAAACTCTCATATATGTGTAAAAAATATTTACAGAGGGATGTTTAAATGTTGTACCCTGGAATCAATCTAAACTTTCACCAGTAATTATATAAATTAGAGTATATGTATTTATGAAATATTATGAAGTCATTAGAAAGAATAAAGTATGCATGGAGATGATGTTAGAGAGAGAGAGACAAAAGACAGAATCAGATTCAGAGATACAGATATAAAGATAAAGGTAAAACAGAGATGTATGAAAGTCTTTTAAACAAGTTTTATTAACTTATAAATGAGATAAAAATACAAGTTTTGAATAATACAAGAATGTACCATCCATGGGACACCTGGGTGGCTCAATTGGTTAAATGTCTACCTTCAGCTCAGGTCATGATTTCAGGGCCCTGGGATCGAGCCCCACATCAGGCTCCCTGTTTGGTTGGGAGTCTACTTTTCCCTCTCCCTCTGCCCGTCCCCACAACTCACACTCTCTCTCACTCTCTTTTTCTCAAATAAATAAAATCTTAAAAAAAAAAAATGTACCATCCACGAAATCAGAGATATTCTAAAAGAGAGTTTGGATCATGGTAGGCAGTCTCTAAATATTTGTTTAATGAATAATAATGTCCTATTTATGTAAAAATTGAAATCAGAGGGATATTTAAATATTTCACTTTATACAGTTCTATTTTATGCAGACTTTTGAAATGAAAAGTTTTGTCATGTAGTACTCAAAATAAAATAGAATAAAGTGTTCAAATTAAAAAGTATGTGCTTCACATATGCTAGTTCTGACATTCTCTAGTTTACTGACCTTGGATAAGTGTACTAACTTACTAATTTACTAACATCACTGGACATTTTGAAAACAAAGATGATAAAATACAACTAATGGGATTTTGTGAGAATAAACAGCGTGTGAATAACAATTAGCCAACTGTTTGATGCATTGTATATAATAACTAAATGGCAGCAGGACATTATTTATCACGCTCCTCACCTCCAATGTAACCTACTATCCTATGCTGACCTTTTTTTAATCTAAGTTTCTCAAAGGTGGACCCAAGCCAGGTCTGACATAACCAGCTAGTCCATCATTTTAAAATACCCTCTTATTCATTAAAAGCTATTTATTAAAAGTTTGTTTTATAGAGAAAACAAAAACAAAAACAAAAATAGATGCTTACCACTTACCTCAAGTTATATAACAAAATTCATTACAGTGGAATCAAAGGCTAAGTGTAAATATTTTAGTAATAAAAATAAAGAAAAATATAGGCAATGTTAATCTGAACTCTAGATCTGCAGACTTTTTTTTTTTAAGTTAACTGCAATTAGATCAATAACAAAGTAAACATGACTGCACAAAAATGGAAAACAGGGGCACCTGGGTGGCTCAGTCAGTTAAGCACCTGCCTTCTACTTAGATCATGATCTCAGGGTTCTGGAATTGAGCCCCTGTTGTCTAGCTCCCTGCTCAGTGGCTAGTCTGCTTCTTCCTCTGCCCCTCCCCCCTGCTCATGCTCTCCCTCTCTCTCAAATAAATAAATAAAATATTTTTTGAAAAATGGAAAACAGTATTAATGCCATAAACAAAGTTCAAAACAAACATAAGGCTAAAAGTTTTTCAACAAAGATAGCAATCAGAGATATAAAATGCTCTATTATATCTACTATAAAACAAACTTCTAAAGATATTTATACAAAAGACAATATAACTCACTTCCCCCCAAATTGAGTGATACTTAGTTTTTTAAAAAAGTATTAACTCCTTTTTCATTCAAATAACTTTATCTACCATATTTTCCCAGTGAAATTAGCAATATATTAAAACAAAACTGCTGAATATGCCCTCAGTCATTGTTTGTATTTTGTTACAATTTTTCTGATAAAAATTTGGCAATGTGTGTCAAGATCATTACAAAAAGCTGTAATGTGTCATTTTATCATTTCACCTTTAGGAATTTATTCTAAAAAGTCATAAAAAATCATTTAAGGTCATCAAAGAATTCACAAAAAATATGAGGTATTATTTGTCACAGTGAAAATGGTAGATAGTGCATAAATTTCAACCACCAGTACAGTGATAAAATAATATTGCAAAGCCATTACTAAAGATGTGGGCAAATATGACATAGCCTTAATAAAACAGAAAGGCTGCAAAATTGAATGTGTAGTGTAACTGACATGTTTATTACAAGTGCAGATATCTATTACATATGTGTAATAGGAGATTAAAAAGAAGTCAAAGTATTGATCACTGAGTTCGACTAAGACTCCTTGACTGATGTGGGAAAGTTGTATTTCAGATTGAGAAAGTATGACTTTTGGAGGTAGAATCATGGGCTTTGAATCACAATTCTGACTCCTTGAAGAACCAACTTAATATTTCTGAATATCACTCTCATCATCTGCTCAAAAAAAGTACATATATACATAATTTGTAATTTTTAGACCATTTGTGAACTAAAAATGTAAAAGAATTCAGTCTAATTCCTGGCACATGGAAAAAGCTGAATAAATATTAAAACTTTTAACTTTCTTGGGGCACCTGGGTGGCTCAGTGGGTTAAGCCTCTGCCTCCAGCTCAGGTTGTGATCTCAGGGTCCTGGGATCGAGCCCTGCAACAGGCTTTCTACTCGGCAGGGAGCCTGGTTCCCCCTCTCACACTGCCTGCCTCTCTGCCTACTTGTGCCAGGAATTAGACTGGATTAGACAGGAATTAGACTGTCAAATAAATAAAATCTTTAAAAAAAAAAACTTTAAACTTTCTTTATATATATATTTTTTAATTTTCCAAGTTTCCTACCAGTGAACTTATAATTCTTTTTTTGGAATTAGAAAATTTTCTGAATGCTAATTATCCTTTATCCCTCTGCTTTCCATTGCACCTAACCTTAAAAAAGCAAAACGTCTATACCTTGATTCCATTAATATTAGTTAACAGCTCAGTAACGAATAAAAACAACACATAAGTCAACTTATATTGTGCTTATATTTTGACTAAATCTATTAACTCTCTGGAAATACATAATTTAAAAGACTTTGCTTATAAAAGTCTGAGCTGCAAGCCTCAGAGAATGAACAATGACTCTATTTTACCTCCCAGCACATAGCACAGAACCAACACTCAGATATTCAAAAAAATCTATGAAACTAAATGGGTCTACAGATATGAAATTCCAGGCATCTTTAGCAGGTAATGGAAAATATTTCCAGAACAAATGTCCTTCTGGTTTGCTATATTTTAAATCAAGCAGAAAGCCACTTACTTAGTCATCTGTATCAATCAGGATCCAATCAGGAGACCAAAACAAAACAAACAAACAAACAAAAAAAATGGTAAATTACAGTTATTTAATAAGAGGAAATCTAATGCAAGCATTAAAA
Source organism: Lontra canadensis (assembly GCF_010015895.1). Taxonomy (NCBI): domain Eukaryota; kingdom Metazoa; phylum Chordata; class Mammalia; order Carnivora; family Mustelidae; genus Lontra; species Lontra canadensis. The sequence continues at coordinate 20,814,051 of NW_022631005.1, forward strand.
ATGTTAAAAAAAAAATAATGGCACAACAAAGGATTTCTCTAGTAACAAACAAGGAACTCTGAAAAACATAGGAAGAGCTTGTATGAAGAGAGTATCCAAGGAAGGAGCACGCACATTCCCACCAACACCATCAGAGCTTGAGATACAGATTATAAAGTCCACTAAGTTAACACATTCTCAGAACTTGAAATGCCAGGAAGAGTCTCCTGTAGGGAAAGACTGAACCTCAGAACTCGGGGCAAAGGTGCCCAAAGGAGGGACAAGAGAATCCGCTCACTGCTGGACACTGATGGGCACAGCTCACAGGAAGACTGAGATCTTGAGAAACCACCTGTGGCGCAGGAGCTGATAATGTTGGATCAACATGCCCTCTCATGGTAGCAAAAGGAAAATATTTACAGGGCCCATCCTCATAATCACAGAGTAAATAATGAAGGTGAGTCAGTAACTGACAGACAATAAACTGGTAACTGGCACAGTTCACAATTTGTCTACTCGGCTTCCATATTCACATTTCTACACATATCTGTGCTTCTTTGCAATAACAAAACACCTCTATATTTTCTAACAGGATAAGCTATTCTTTTTACAAGTAAAGAAGCCCTCAATTGCTTCCCAAAATGAAGAGAAACACAGTTTCAATACTTATTATATCCATTACAGTTTTCAAGAAGTACTTCCCAAATTTTATCACAGTTCCAGGAAGTACTCTGTTGCCTAAGACTAAATTTTAAAGTTAACTTCTAACATCATGTACATAAAATAAAAATTAAAAGGAGGCAAGAGAAGAACATTATTAACACATGCTAATAAATACACATATATAAAACAAGCAAAAAATATTTATACTAAGCTAATATATTTCTCATCTTTGTCATTGCTCACAAGAATATAATTAATATATATTGGATCTTTCTTTCATTACTAATTTTATATTTCCCCTTCCTCCAACCAGAATTTCAGTTGGTCAATTTTCTATACCTTGTGGAGTGATAGAAATCCTTTTTCCTGAAAGGTCTGATTTCCCAATCATGCTGCCATTGGGGGAAGAGAGGTGGTTACTGAAATTTCTCATTAATCTTTACTTGGGGGCATGGAAATACTAAGAAACACCTTGGAAGATCCTTATAATATCCTCTAGATTTCAGAGTTTGTTTTTTTATCCCATTTGTGTAACAAAAACACAAATTTCTCTTTGGTAACTGGAATAAATCATTCCTTCAATTAGAATATCCTTTTTTCTACCTGTTGGCTCTGTGGCAAAAATGTCCAAGTTGGTCAGGTAGTAGTCTTATTTTCTCACTCAATAGAAAAAACATGTCCCATAACTGAAGCAAGCCCAATTTAAAGACTAAGATTTCTAAGCCGGCAGAGTTCCAGATTGTTGGGTCAGGAGGCAAATATTCTGCAGGGGGATTATTGGTTATATAGTGAGAAAAAAAACCCTCTAATTTCCATCTCTTGATTCCCAGGTCCATGTCTTCTGGCTATGGCAGGCATAGCACCACATAAAGGTCTCTGCTTCCAAATATATACTCACTCTGTATGTCAGAACCTCATCCTCCCAGGGTGTTGTCACCCAGCTGGCACTGGAACTGAGTTTTCAGTAAGCCATTCCACATATTTATTAATCCTGCAATCTCTGGTTGATGAAGTATGTGGGAAGACTAGTTAATTCCATGGGCATAAACTATTGCTATACTTCTTTTGTTGTGATACCAGCTCTTTGATCAGAACAAATGCTATAGAATGACGTGATAGTAGCTAAGGTATTCTCTGGCTCCACAGATGGTTGTGCTCTCAAAAATACCAGGAAAGGAAAAATCTGTAACCAGAGTATGAGTCTATTATAGTGACAACAAATCTTTATTTCCTCCATGATGATCTCCTAATATAATCAATCTGACTGGCTGGTCCACTTGAAAATGTAGTATATTGGGGACCACATATTTATTTCTACTATTGATACATCATGTACTAAGCAGTCCATTAGTCAGGTCATCACTGGTAAGAAAAATTCCACGCTGTTAAGTCATATGTAGTCTATCCCCATTACCATGATAACTTTATTGATGAGTTAGTTGATCAAGCACTAGAGAATGTAGTGGAAAAAGGTTATCCACAAAATGTATCATTCTGTCCACCTGATTATTAAGATTCCCCTCCATGGTGGGTAAATTCTGACTAGTATTCACATGGAGTTCATAAATATCTTCATATTTTGTTCCCATTCTGAGAGGTCCATCCTTCTTTTCCACAGACTTTCTTATTGACAATTATCAAATCCAGTTTCTTTCAAGTCCCTTGACCATCCAGCCAAACCATTAGTAATTATTCATAAATCCGTGAAAATCCTTACCTCTAGCTATCCCTCATTACAGGCATAACAGGCAACCATATGTATTGCTTGAGGGCTTTTACAATGGGAAGAATTTCTTTGGCATTCAGAGAGCTTCCCTAAGAGGGGCTGTAATACTCTAGCTGCCCACTTTTGAGTGGTACCAGCATATGAATTAACTCATATTTTCAGGACTTGTCTTAGTTCAGTCTCTTATAGATCATTTCATTTAATGATATATTACTGCTGAGCATGCTCAAATTTACGACCAAGTATGTCAGAAAACGCCCAGGTCATGACGGCACGTAGTCGCCTATTGTCCCATGGTTAGGAATTCAATCTCTATGAAGGCTTAGTAGCAATCTAGTAGCTCTTTCTCAAAACAGCTGCAGGAGACAGTATAGATTTTCTCCAAAATCTTAGAGGTCTGAGCTATTAGTGCTTTTTAGAAATTCTCCTATTAGTGCTCTTTAGAGATTTCATACAGCATCTCCATTTACCATAAACATGACAAATATCAATAGATTTGCTGAACCATAAGGAAGACCCAAGTATAACTATTGCCTGGACGTGTTGCAGAGAAACTGTTTTTTATTAGACTTGAGCTTAAAGTTAAAGGACTTGACCTTGTTACTTATTTTATTTTGTTTTATTATTTTATTTACATGAATACTCAAGGTTAGTCAGAAGGATTCATCTTAAACCACAACTCTAATGGAGATTATTACTGCAATAATGGTCATAATTGACACATTGGTACAAAACAAAAACATATTAGCATATCTATTTTCTCCCAATAGGTAAATCTCCACCTCAAAGCATTTTTTTTCAAAGTCAATCTTTGACTTAACTGAGCTTTGTTTTTGATAAAGCTTAAATCAATTTAGAGTGATCAGGGTGCCCTTGGCACTTTCATGTGGATTAAATATCAGTTAGGCCCATTAGTTATGATTTTATAACAGTCCCTATCCTACTTTTAGATCATAGGCTTGATAGAACCTGGATCCCAATGGCTATTGTAGTATTTGTATTTCAAAAGCACCAGAGACCTGGATGCCCAGGTGTGTTTTCAAAACGTCGGGAAAGTATTTGTTCTCAAATTCTGAATAGAAAAGAGAAAATTATTTATTAAAATACCTCCAGTGCCCTTGCTTCTATTCTTGGGAAGCATTTTATCACTCAGTGAATTTGTAGATATTTCTCTCTCTTCCTAACCATTTAATAAGGCAGGGTGATTGGCTTTACTCTGGACTAACATAATCCACAAAGAGAATATTTCTTTTCCTTCCTTTACTCTTTAGATGAAAACAAAAATACTTCTATTTGACAGATAAATTGGGGCAGAGGATGAAGGTGAGACGTTGTTACCAGTTTGAGGACAGATATATCCATTTTCACTCATCTTCTCACTGAAGCGAAGACCTACAGGAAGAAAATGATTATAACTTTATCTGGGCCACTGAGGAAATAGAATCATTAATAACTAGGCAGTGTAGCAGGAGGCTCAGCTCTAAACCTGACTCCTGGGAAGCACCACAGGAAGAGGAAAACTATTGGAATTAAGAGAAACATCTTCCCTTCATCTGTTTTTATGGTATTTTAAAATATCTTACAACAACAAAAAAAGCTCATAAGTTTTATCCTCTCTAATATAACATGCTTCTATGCCAACACAAGTATTCATGAAATGTTTCTCTTTACCCCAGTAACATTTCCTTTTGGGGGTAAATAAAAAAAAAAAAAAAAAAAAAGCTTCAAAAATGTTTGAACTCTCTTACCTTTCTACATCCAAAGCAAGAGACTTTGGAGTAATCTATGCTATCACTAACCCTGAGCCAAAAGAAACTTCAAAGACAAACTTAACCCAATGCTGCCTCAACAGCTTCTAGTTGGAAGAGCTATGTAATTCAGAATCACTCCAGGAAGGTATAGCTTAACAATGACAAAAGGCAGTCGTCATGAAAATTTAAACATGATCATTTTTTATGATTGTTATTTAGCAAGCAATTGTAAAGCTCATTACTTAATAAGGTTACATTTAAATTCATTTTTTTCTCCAAAAAGTGAGAAAGTTATTGTATCCAAGCATTATTTATTATATGTTGCAAATGAGCTGAGTGGAATACAAACAAGTTAAACAATGGAGGATGATACAAACAACCGGAAAGATATTCCATGTTCATGGATTGGAAGAATAAATATTGTTAATGTCCATACTACCCAAAACAATCTACAGATTTAATGTATTCCCTATCAAAACACCAACAACGTTTTTCATAGAACTAGAACAAATAATCCTAAAACTTGTAGGGAACCACAAAAGACCCTGCATAGCCAAACAATCTCGAAAAAGATAAAGGTAGAGCTGTCACAATTCCAGATTTTAAGCTATATTTTAAAGGCTGTATGAATCAGAACAGTACGGCACTTGCACAAAAATGGACACATAGATCAATGAAACAGGAGAGAAAGCCCAGAAATAAGCCCATGATTAAATGGTCAATTAATCTTTGACAAAAGAGGCAAGACTATCCATTGAGAAAAAGACAGTCTCTTCAACAAATGGCTTTGGGGGAAACTGGACAGCTACATACAGAAGAATGAAACTGCACTGTGCCATTTTCTTATGTCATATACAAAAATAAACTCAACATGGATTGAAGACATAAATGCAAGACCTAAAACCATAAAATCCTAGAAGAAAGTATAGGCAGTGTTAGGTCCATAATCAAAGGAGTGAGACTGGATACAAAGCGAAGGTCAAGCAAAGCTTTATTTCATGCTAAACATCGAGAATCAAACCGACTGGCCAGGGCTGTCTCTTACAAAGAGGCGACCCCTCTCTGCCTTACAGACTAGCTTTTAAGGGCAAAGGCCATGTGGTTGGGCCTGGCCACGCACAGGTGGCCAATGAGATTGCAACACACACAGAGAAAGCTGCCCAGTCATGCTAGGTCACACATGAGTTACCAATTGAATTACAATTTACCCTACAGTAGATATTTGAACCAGCCTATCACCTTGGTCAGAATTGGTGCCCAAAAGGCATCCAAAAGGTGACGCCCACACTCCTTGGTAGCTAGGGAGACAGTATGCGGGCCCCACTGATTGGATGTCTCCACCTGGCCTGACCTGACCACCCTTGTATTTGGGCTTTGTTACCTGGGACTGGTTTCCCTGGACTTGCTTTTAAGTAAGTCCCCGGGGGGGGGGGGGGCAGGGTCAGTTTAAGTTTTACTGCATAAACAACAAAATCACTGTTTAACAGGATGGAATCGCTCTGGCTAAATAGGCCCTTACAGGCAGTAATTTCTCTTATACTGGCCATAGCAACATTTTTTCTAGATATGTCTTCTGAGGCAAGGGAAATAAAAGCAAATATAAACTATTGGGATTACATCAAAATAAAAAGTTTCTGCACAGTAAAAGAAATAATCAAAACTAAAAGACAACCTTCTAAATGGGAGAAGATATTTGCAAGTGACATATCCAATAAATGGTTAATATTTAAAATATATGGATACACATATATAGATATACACACATATGAATATACAACTCTACACCCCAAAAAACCCAAATAATCCAATTAAAATGGGCAAAGATATATATATATATGTGTGTGTGTGTGTGTGTGTATAAAATTGTATATATATACACATATATACACAAATGTATATATATATACATATATATATATAATTGCCTATTAAATACACAATGGAATATTATTCAGTCATGAGAAATGAAATCTTGCCATTTGCAACAACATGGGTGGATCTAGAGAGTATTATGCAAAGTGAAATAAGTCAGTTAGAGAAAGACAAATACCATATGATTTCACTCATATGTGGAATTTAAGGAAAAAAAAATAACAAGGAAAGAGGAAAAAAAGAGAGAGAGACAAACCAAAAACCAGACTCTTCACAATGGAGAACAAACATAGCAGAGGGAGGTGGGTGGGGAGATGGATGACATAGGAATGGGGATTAAAGAGTACATTATCATGATGAGCCTTGAGTAATATACATAACAGTTGAGTCACTATATTATATACCTGAAACTAATATAACACTGTCTGGTAACTATACTGGAATCAAAATAAAAAACTTTAAAAAAAGGTAGGAGCAACCCAAAAGTCCATCAACAGGATGTCATTCAGCAACAAAAAGGAGTAAAGTGCGATATAAGTTGTAATATGGATGAGCCCTGTAAATTTACCCTAAGTGAAAATGCCAAAAGACGACATATTATATGGTTTTATTTCATTTATACAAAATGTCCACAGCAGACTAATCCATAGAGACAGAAAATAGATTAGTTAGTATTTGCCTAGAGCTAGAGGTGAGTTGAGAGGAAATGAAAAATGATTATTGACAAGTACAGGGTTTTTTTTCTGATGCTGAAAGTATTCTAAAATTGATTGTGGTGATGGTCATACAACCGTGTGACCTAATAAAATGTATTGCATTGTATACTTTAAATAGATGAATTGTATAGTATAGGAATTGTATTTCAATAAAGCTGTTATTAAAGAAAGGGGGCAGGGAGGGAGAGAGATTCATCAATCAATTGCAATGTATAGATCTTCTTTAGATTCTGATTTGAACAAAGTATAAGTGAGGGAAATTTGACTCTACTATTTAATAATATTAAAGGACTATTAAATTTTTGGAGTGGAAAAAAAAACCTACAAGAACTATCATTTGCCCTATAATTAATTGGAACTACATGAGATGTCTTCCAGACCCCTAACGGCTGAGTCCCACACCTTTCTGTAGCCATTTCCCATTACTGTATACTCCTAAAACTTCTTGATCAGCCTCACCTTTAAACCTTATTTCAGCCACAGTGATCTTGTTAGAAATTCTTTGCAAGGGTCATGCTATTTTAATTCCTTAAATCAATAGATGTACCAATGAGGCCAACGAGTGATTACATCCAAGAAGACTAAGGCCTCTAGGTCACACTGGTATACAAGGACAGAACTGAAACTAATGCCAGGGTACTTAATCTCAGTATTACTCCATTTCCATTGTCTGCTTACTTAAACAAGATATCACATAATTCAGAGAAGTATTAGCTTGATTTTCCTACCATGAATTTTCACAAAAAATGTCATACTGGAGATTTATTTGAAATCATTTACTTTCAGGTATCAGTAGTCTGCTGTTGTAAGATGAATATGTAAAAAACCAGAGTCCGACAGAATTGAGGGGAAAAAGAAGTTTAGACAACCTCCTGTGGAAAAATGAATATAACCAAAGGTCAAGTAAAGTCTCAAGTTTGTTTGCTTGCATAGGCTCTAATATAATTTAGAAGCAGAATCTCACATCTGAGGAAATGAGACAGAGCAGAAAGCATAAGATATACATTTGTTTTGTTTATAAGAGGGTTTGAGGGAAAAGGAAATACTGTGGTAGAATTGGATTTACCTTAATTTGATTTCATCAAGATAATAAAAAATAGAACAAATCACCTTTACAACTCAGAGTTAAATTACAAGCTGAGTATGGACATGTGTGCCTTAATAATTTGTGTTAATCTCCACAGAAGCCCATCCTATTTCTGAATATCGTATACAAGTCCTCAGCATCCATGTACCTAGTTCTCAATACCAGCCACACAGAACTCTTATCTGGCTGGCATGGTATATTCTCTTGCTCCAGAAGACTGACAATTTCAAAAATCATCCTTCATGGTGTATCTATCAAAATGTCCTTTGTTCTCTTTGTTCTTAATGCTTCTTTTTCTCTCCTTTCTTTTTATACATATAAAAGTCTTTTCCACAGATGATGTCTGAAAATGAGAGTTTTAAAACTGTTTTTAAAACTATCTCCCTCCACCAAAGCAAAGAATAAGCTGGCAAAAACTGTCAAACCCGAATATTTTGGGATTGTGAAACCTAATAAAAAACTTAAGAGAACCAAGAAAGTGCCTAATGAAGAAAGAAGCCACCAAAATTATGTGAGAAAGCATTCAAACTTACCTACCTACCATCCTTCACTCTCTAGCTGGTTGGTGGGAATGAAGTGGCAATTCACACTTCTCAGCTAGTTAATGCCAGAGGGAACAATACAGAACTTGATCTCAAAGAATTATTGTTGTATATTTGATGACTTCCTGAGCATTCAGTTCCGGAATATGCCTTTGTCTTACCCACCTCAAATCTTGCTCAGGAATAAAGCATACTCCGGGGAGGGGTTTTTTGAAATCATGCAAAAGCAAATATACTAACTCCAGAGATCCACAGAGCAAAGGATAAAAGTCAAAGCAAGGAGTAAATAAACCCAAAAATGGGAAAGAAAAGGTTGGGAAAGAGAATGAAGAATAAGGGAATAAGATCTTCAAAAAATTATTGCCTACACTGTTGAATCTAGAAAGCCATACACATCTCCAGGACAGATATATGCTCAAAAGAGACCTGAGAAGATACTAAGTTAACCTCTGACAGACCTTAATGCATCATGTAAGCAGGCAGTGAAAGCTAAGGCAGAGATGTAAACAGCCTGCATAAGCATTGAAGGAATGTCCAATGCAGAGCCAATTCACGGGAACCAAAAGACTTAGAGTTGTAGTTGTTGTAGTTGCTGTTGCTGTTTTGACTGCAGGCTTTTAAAGAAACCCTCTGTGTAACTAGCTAGCTATTAATCTAATAGAAAAGAAAATCGAGTGGCTATACATGATAAAGAATGCAATCTTAATGAACAGTTTAGACGAGCCACTATGTAAACAAACTGCAATCCATAACAAGTAATAAAAGTTCTTGGGGAAGGTGGGAAATTGAGTTCTAAAGTTACCATATAAAAATATTCAAAATCACCAGTTCTCAAAAAGGAAAGGAAAAAAAATACAACAAAACAAGAAAGTATGGCCCCTGTATCCACACACATACAAATAAATTAAGAGAAACTTTTGAAGGGAGCCCACACACTAGAGGTACTAGACATAAACTGTAAATCAACTTCTCAAATACGTTCAGAGAAGTGGAGAAAATCATGAACAAAGTATAAAGGAAATAAGCAGAACAATGTATCACCAAATAGAAAATACCAATAAAGAGACAGAAAGTATAAAAGGGAACCAAGTAGAAATTCTGGAGCTAGAAAGTATAATAACTGATGTAAAAAAAAAAATTGCTAGAGAAGTTCAATATCAGATTGGATCAGGCAGAAGAAAGAATCAATAGAATAAAAACAGATCAATTTAAATTATCCAGTTGGAAGAAGGGACAGAAAATTGAATAATAAAAATGATCAGAGCCTGAGAAAAACCAACATATACATAATGGGAGACCAGAAAGAAAGAAGAGATAGGAACTGGAAGCTATGAAGAAATAAGTATCTCTGGTAAAGTTAAATACTTAAGTAAATATCAAAGCCACATTATTATATTTTTGGTTGGTAACTCCACTTTTCATTTCTTACATGATTTTAAAGAGTATGTTAAAAAATAATTATAAATCTAGGGGCACCTGCATGTCTCAGTCCATTAAGTGCCCAACTCTTGATTTCCACTGAAGTCATGATCTCAAAGTTCTGAGGTCAAGCCATGTGTGGGGCTCCATGCTGTGCATGGAGCCTGCTTGGGATTCTCTCCCTCACTCCCTCTCTCTGTCTCTGTCTAAAGTAAATAAATAAATCTAAAAAAGTAATTATTATAGATCTATATTATTGGGCAAACAATATACAATGATGTAACTTGTGACAATAATAATTTAAAGAGGAAGACAGTTTTTGTATACTATTGAAATAAAGTTTTTATCAATTCAAATTAAATTGTTATAAATTTAAGCTATTAAATGCAATCCCATGGTTACCACAAAAATACACAAAAAGAAATGAAAAAGAAATCAAATAGTTCACTAAAAACAAAACAAAACAAATCACACACAAAAAGGAAATGAACTGAAAAGCTATAAAACATGGAGAAAACAGAAAAATGACAGAAGTGCTTCCCTATCAGTCATACTTTAAATGTAAATGGATTAAACTATCCCATTAAAGTGTATAGAGTGGCAGAATGCATTAAGAAAAAAAGAAAACATAACCCAACTATATGCTACCTATGAGAGACTCACTTGAGATATAAATAGAAAAATAGGGAAAAGATGTAAAAAGATATTCCATGCAAATAGTAACCAAAGAGAACTGAGCTGGCTACACTAAAATCAGACAAAATAGATGTTATGTCAAAAACTGTTACAAGGGACAAAGATATTGCTATTTAAATTAAAGTCAGTCCACCAAAATGCCCTAGCAATTACAAGCATAAATATATTGATAAAGAAGATATAAAAATTATATGTGCACCTAAGAACAGAGCCCCAACATATATGAAGATAAAACTGACAGAATCAAAGAAAGAAATAAGCAGTTCTGCAATAAGTTGGATGCTCTAATACATCATTATCAGTAATGAATAGTATAAAGTTATAGAGTATTAATAAAGAAATAGAGAACTTGAACAATAAGAATAACCATCCAGACCTCACAGATATATATAAGAGAGTATACATTCTTCTCAAGTGCACATGGAACTTTCGCCAGGATTGACCATGTGTTTATCCACAAAAGAATTTTAATAAATTTTAACATGTGAAATCATACAAGTTATCTTCTCCAACTACAACAGAATGATGCCAAACATCAATAACAAAAGGAATACTGAAAAATTCACAAATGTTTGGAAATTAAATAATACACTTCTAAACAATAAATGGGTCAAAGAAGAAGTCCCAAGGAAAATAGAAAATGCATAGAGATAAGTGAAAATGAAAACACAACAAACCAAAGCTTCTGGGATACGGCAAAGGCAGTACTCAAAAGAAAATTCATAGCTACAATGCCCTACCTTAAATCTTTTTTTTCCAATCAATAAGCTAGCTTTTCAACTTAAGAAAAACAGTTTTTCAGTTCCTCAATACATTGAGCATATATTATCATATTATTCAGCAATTCTAAATATATATTCTAAATATATTCTAAATATATATTCCAAAGAAGTGAAAATGGGTGTTCAAATAAAAATCCATACATAAAAGCTTAAAGCAACACCATTCATAATAGTCAAAAGCTGGAAATAGACTAAATGTCCATCAACAACTGAATGGATAAATAAAATGCAGCATATCCATTCAACGCAATATTACTCCACCATAAAAATGAATGAACCACTGATACATGCTACAATATGAATGAATATTGGAAACAGTGCCAAATGAAAGAAGTCAGACACAAAAGGCTGCATATTGTATGATTCCATTCAAATAAAATATCTAGAAAGGAGAAATACATAGAGGAAAAATAAAGATGTTTATGGTTTCCAGGGTCTGGAGAGCGATGTGTATCAGGAGAAACTACTTAATAGATACAGGGTTTCCTTCCGGAACTACACAGTGGCAATGGTTGCATTACATAGTTAATGTAGTAAATACCACTGAATTGTATACTCTAAAATAGTTAAAACAATAAATTTTATGTTATGTGAACTTCACCACAATAAAAAAATGTATTTTTCCTCATAAACAGAACATTTTCTGTTTTGTAATTTAATTTTTACAGATATATTTCAACTTGCCTTATCTCCTACTAATTCTATGAACATTCCCTACTTCCAATCATTTTCTTACTAGCATCATTTACTTTATCTATGATAACTCTCTTAAATCAAATTTCTTTATTTTTTGGAGGCATATTATGACAGGAGAAAAATGTTTGGTTGTTACATATTCAGGAACAATTAAACCAAGGTCAATGTCATTTTCCTTAGTTGTATTGCACTGATTCCTATCTTTAAAATATGTTATCAAGCCCCAATTTGAGTCTACCTCTTCCAAAAGAAAAATATTCCTTATTAATAGAATATTTCTTTTAATTGAATTCTGTTTACAAAGGGAAATAAATGAGTTGCCTATTCATATCACATTTTTGAATGATGATAGCTAATTCCAAGGAATCTGTTTTCTGTGTTTTGTGAGTATGGACTGATACAGTATTATTTGTGTGCATCCTATTGACCTTTACAAATGGTAGAAAGAGGACACCTGAAAGATTCATGATTGGATTAACCCAACTTGGAAGGTATTGAAGAATCTTCATCAATTCCAATTTCTGTGCACATGGCCATGCCCCAACTCCTATCCCAGAACATACCAGTTAAAACAAAACCACACATTGTCACTGGAAAGAAAAAGCCAGAGGCAACTCATAAAGTGCATTTGCTATTTGAGGTGGAAATCTGCTATTCTGTCTACCTAGAACTCATCCACACTTCTGAGAATGCCATCCTTCACATAACTACCCCTCACCTCTTTTCAGTCCTTGAGACTCAGAAAGGGTCATTCTGATGCCTGCCACAGGAGTGGGTACATGGCAGAAGCCTGCCAAAGATCTCTGCACAAGGATGTGACTCCAAATGGAAACATGTAACATGAGATGGAACAAAAGTATTTGAACTAAGTACTGAAAGAAGTCACTATTTTACCAGGTAAAAATCTCAAACCAGGTAAAGGCGGGGGGCTGTAGTATAACCAAAGACTTCAAAGCAGAAGAGTATATGCTATTAGCAAGTAGTAGTTCCCAGAGAGGATAAAGTAAGCAACGTGAGCTAGGACTAGAATTTTGAGGCTTTGGGGAATCTGGTGGAGAAATAAACCCCAAAGTTGGCGTGAAGAAACAGCTCTAGAAATGTGGAAACCAAAGTTTGAAACTGCCTCTAATATTTCATGTGTTTTGTACTTAAGCTTCAATGACTTTAGGGCATGTGTTCCTAGTCACCAGGGATATGAAAGTTTGGAGAGTCAAAGCAAAAGTCATTTTCTGCCTTAGGGATGTTTAGGTCTATGTTCAGCTTGGTTAATTTAAGTGCTTAACTTTTACTGGTTCACTTAGTAGAAGTTGCTGTTTAAAAAAAAATAAAAAAACACTGAATCTCAATTATTATATGACCTTTTGGGGATTTAAAAGACAGTCTTGTCACTGGGTTCAAAAGCATCCCTTGCCCTTTTAGGAAACTTTTTCTTCATAGAAGGAAAGACTTCCCTCTCTTTATTCACAGTTGTGTGTTCTCTAATAAGTGTGCCTTTTCCTTTAGGGCTGACCTGCTTTCACTTCAGTGCATGTTGTTTTCAAAGAACCATTTGATGTACAAGAAACCTTTTGCTTAAAAATAAAAAAGGAAGCCGGAAGAGTGAAATAGAAAGAAAGGGATAAGGGAAAGGAAAAAAAAAAATCATTTTGTTGTGTTTGTTTTTGTATTTGGGGATGGGTGGAGAAATAAATATGATGTAGAATTTTCCACTAAAATGTTCCAACTTCCAATTAAGTTGTAAACCTTAGATATATGTTATTTAATTCTTCCCTAATTCTGTGCCTCACTTTGACCAACCGAGAAGGACATAAACAGACAAATTCCAGAGAAACAACTTTTTCTTTTGAAATAAGAGATGAAGATAAATTATCTCTTCCTTATCTACCTATAGAATTCAAACCCTTTTATATGACATTTGGAAATCTTTAGGTATGTCTGTGCTCCCACCCAAATATGTTTCCTTTATCATGCCCTCTGCATCTTAGTAACTTTAATTTCTGCGATCTCTGCCCCAGTAGAGTTGATATTTGTATTGTATATAAATGACTTGTTTTGGTCTTATCATGGCTCTTGTGTAAACCAGTCTCAACTTCAAAAATATTCTTTCATTTCTTTCTGTCCATCCATCCACCAAATTCACTTATTCAAGAACTATCTTGTTCAGGAGACCTTCCTTATTTTACTATGTCTCTATAAATTAACTTTATTTTCCTCCATAAAAGAATTTATGAACTCCAAGTTTCATATTCTACATACTATGAAGCATATTAAGTATTTTTAATTTGTATTACATATTTGTTTTATTTGTTCAATTAGATAATATGTTCTTCAAGAGAGGAAACAATGTCATACCACCTCCAATCTCCCTTTTCCTAGCCCCTATTAGGTTGTAACTTGTTCTTGGTTTCCTGCCATATTATTAATAGGAGGGAAACTGGTTAATGTCTTTTTGAAAAGGCTTAGAGTTAGCCAGACATATTTCACAGACACAAATACATACAGACCACTGAGCTTATAATAAGTCTTTATCTCCTACATACTTTCAAATTCTTAATAAAGTATATGAATTCCACACATTGTTCCTTCGAAAAATCATAATCCAAACTTACTTATATAGACATCTGTCTCCCCTACTAAGGATGGCAAATAAATCACTTTTCCCACCATTCTGCTTGTTGTTGATCAATTATATTGTGTGGTTTATTCCCTTCATCAGCAAGGATTGTGTTTGGCTGCACAAAAAAGAAATTAACAAGAGACTCTTAAGCAAAGAAAAGCTTATTTTCTTTGAACAACAGAAAACCTGGAAGTAAGTGTTCCATAAATAGTCCAGATATTCAAGGAAGTGAATTCAAGGACCCAAGTTCCTTCTATCCGTTAGGTTCTCTTTGCCTTTTATCCTGATGACACAGTATGATTACTACAGTTGAGGCACTACATGCCAGTTTGAGGCCAGAAAGAGGGGAAAGGACAAAGAACAAAGACATGGGCTACCTAAATCTAAACCCTCTAGCAAAAAACTGATAATGTCCCTATAAGATCCATCCTTCAGATATTCACTTCCACCCTACTGACCAGGACTCTGTCATGCTGCCAACTCTAGTTGCTATAAATCCTAAAATTTTGTTTGTTTTATTTTTATCTAAGCATATTACCCTAGACAAGGTCAGTTTTCTGCTAATGAAAAAAAAAAAGTTACCAACAGTCTATACCACAGTGCTGAACTGTTAGAGTATAGAACAGTGTCTGTTGCAGAGTACACACTCAATAATACAATGAATAAATTAATCCACGAATTACTGAACACATATTGACTAAGTTTTATTTAACAGTGGGCTTTTAAATACTTTCATCTATGGAGTCTCATAGGTCAATCAAAAGATCTCAAACAATAAGTACTTAAAAAGTTGTTTAAGACTTCATTTTCAGCTCACAGAGTACAGTGCTACATGTCATTAGGCATTTAACAAAAGTTTTCTAAATGATAACCGTGAAAATCCCAAGGGAAACTGTTTTGTTTCTCTTCAAAGTTATCTCAATAGCTCTAGACCATCTCTATTGGGAAAAGCACACTTCCTTATTCTGTCCTGTGTAATGGATTCATCTCCAGCTAAAGACATGCTTTTAGGACAGAAGTAAAAGTATTTCAATCAATGCCATGACTACTGGTATCTCAGGAAAGGACTCACTATTTAAATGTGAATTATTTGCTATTGCTTTGAGTAGGCAGTTACACATCTCTTTGTTGATATGACCCATCACAATTCTTTAGTCTTGAACATTTACATTAGTTTAGGTAATCTCTTTGCAAGTAGGAAGTTTTCCCATTGAGGGAAACTTTATATCTACAACTGAGGACAGACTGATTAAATCTAGATTATCCTTTTTTAAAATTCTTAAAAAAGAAAGGAAAAATAAATTTAAAGAATAAGGTTTTTGTGTGTTTATTTTTTTTTTAGTAAAGAGAACACATGCAACACACACATTCACAATAAAGGAAGGTAGAGTCAAAAGTAAAGCATTAGAAAAATCATGGAATAGCTCCAGAAAGGTAAGCCAAAATCACTTTTTTTTCTATAACAATAAGAATAGGCAATGCATATAAGATTTATAGTGTAAGATAAAGTATAAAATAAAATACAACAGATAAGATGAAGTCACTTCCTGTTTCCTGCCACACTGGGGCTTTCTAGCAAGACCTCCAGGATACCAGTACTGCTGCCAGTTTATCTTCAGTTTATCATTTTCTCATGTCCATCAACTAATGACTATAGAGGTCACTGTGTTTCATGGATATCAAAAAATTCTCTGTCACATCTGAAAGGACAATTTCAAGAGTTTTGCATTTATCACTAGGCACCATTTCAAGTGATTACATGTATTACCTCATTTAATCCATACGATCCTGCAAGGTAAGTACTATTGTTATCACTATTTTCCAGTTGAAGAACTGAGGTTTACATTGCTTGCCTACATGCCAAATGACAATCTTGAATCAAAATCCAGCTGTCTAGCTCCAGAATCAGGACTCCTAACCACTGTTTGCACTTCCTCAATGGGCCTCAATGATACACTTTCAGGCACCAAATTTGAGAAGAGTCACATCTTCTGATTCATTGTTAATACTTTATGATAAGAAGAACAAGGCGAAGTGAGAGGAAAAACAAGTCAAAAGTAACAACATCAGGTGTTAGAAGCAGACTGTTCCTAAGGGACAGCCATAAAAGAGATCTTGCCCCCTAGGAAGTAGAGACACTTAGAAATTATCTTAATGATTTTGCAAGTATGTACTATCTACATTTCTATCAAATAGTCAGCAATTCCATTTACTGCATAATGGTCTCCCTGCTAAAGGATAAATTCATAAATTTGAAAATGCTCTTTCCTTTGAATTCTAAGAGAATGTAATAGATATTAGAATGTTTAGAATGAATAATCTAGGACAGAATTGAGAGTGTCAATACTGGTATTATAAAAAAATAATATAAAATCATGTTAAGCAGTCACATCCCAGCTCTGAAGTTCTCAATCAGTTATTCTATCCCAGGCGAAAAAGCAAGAAAAGTCTCTTTACCATCCACCAAGTGTTTAGCCTCTGTTGTTTTTAGTGTTGACATGTTTGTTGGTGCATTAAGTGAGGAATCTACTCATATTAATTAGATAGAGACAGAAGAAAGCCAGACAGAAAGCTTCAGGCACACATTCCTAGCCATTAAAGGTGAGGAGTTGGCATGGATTGGACAATGTCCTCTCTACCACCTTAGTGCTGGAGAACTGAATCAGTGGACTTAATAGATTGGTTGGCACAGGCCCCAGATGGAAGTGATGAACATGAACTACTGTTGTTCTTGTGAATTCTGATGAGTCAGGGGCGCATACTGATGCAGAACAACCTGTTGGATACTTAATATAGCTCCATCTAGAAGGGTTCACCTTTCTAGACATTCCTGGACAGCATTCCTTCTCTTTGAGAAATACTCTGGAATAAACTGTGATTTGGGTTCCAAATATGGCAACCTTTTATACTAGTTAAGGTTTTTGGAATACAGTCAAAAGAAATGAATTCCAGGACCAGAAGAATCCCAGTTAGTTTGGGAATTGCCCAGGAATCAGGAATTATAAGTGTCCTAGGAGAAACAGTCTGGTCACAAATCAGGTTTTTGTTTTTCTTTTCAGTTACATAAATGGGACATTTACTATTTAGTGGACAATATGTTAAGAGCCTCTGCTTACATCTATCAGACTATGTCAGTGTGAAAAGGAATTCCCTCAAGGGTAAATCTGACTGTTTATAAGGAAGAAAAATGGTGGTAAGCTAGTTAGGGAAACCAATTTGTGCCAGTTTGCTTGTGATTTTTCTGGTTTTAATACAAAATATACCATATGCCAGTCTCTGGCAAACTGGGATGGTTGGTCACCATAAGGCTAATTTATACACACTACACACATGCACACACGTGTGCACACACACGCACACACCAGAATCTTCCTTGCTTTCCCATCTTTTTTCAGTAGTCACCACCCTATCACACAAAATTTCTTTCTAAAACCATATTCTCTGTTTTTCTTCTCACAATAAATCTTGAAGGATATTTCAACCAAAATCCTGAATCACTAGAAGTCTTCCATATCTACCAAAAGAAAGAAGAAGAAGAAGAAGAAGAAGAAGAAGAAGAAGAAGAAGAAGAAGAAGCTGCTTTCTTTCCTCAAGAACAAGAGGAAGAGTTTTTCTTCAAATATTCACAGAGGGAGTACTTTTCACAAGCAGGACAGAGTAAAATAAGTTTCTATGCTGAAGCAGGTTGAAAGTCCCTGTCCTGTTATACACAACTGAGGATTTCCAGGAAAATAGAGAGCCACGGACACACACACACACACACACACACACACACACACACCCCACAACAGTATCATTAGGAGACTTCCTATTAAAGAATGTGAAGTTGACCATATTAAACATTATGCTGTCAATCAGGAAACACACCATTGTTCTCCATTGTGCATCCAAATGTCGACAGAGAATCAAGACCCATAAAACCCAGTGACCCGCATATTCATTAGTTAATTGACATGAGAAAATGACAAAAGTAAAGATACCCTGGCGGCAGTTTCGATGTCTTAGAGGTCTTGCCAGAAAGCTCCAGCATGGATGGACACAGGCAGAGATTTTATCTTACTTGCCAAATTAACATTGTAACTTCTTAAAAATTAAAGACATGAAAAGGCTTTTCAGTGGTCGCATGACAAGATTAAATGGAGCGTAGTTTTTGTTGTCAAGTTATGGACAATACTGCCTAGTCATGTAGGAGACACACAGAAAACAGAAGCCCTGAATCTACTCTTGGCGGAGGTTGATGTCCTCTTGCAAGTTGCCTAACTCTAAGCCAGGGACTTAAAGCCAAAAAGACTATAGGGACCAACAAGGCAACATATATACACCAAGTTCAAAGACAACTGATGACTCCATGGCACATCCAAATGGAACAGTGGTTACACAACTCCTCATCACTGCCTTGCTCTAGAGTCAGACCATTTCCCTGATATTTCCAGGGTAGCTAAAAATCCAGATTTTCTGTGAAATCCTCTGATTTGTTAATTTTAGCAAGCAATTCAGCACTTTAAAATATATCATGAATGTCAAAACACACCTACAAGCTTGTTCCAGCCCCCAAGTCACACCTTTGCTATTTCTAAGGTTTTATTTCATTAACTTTGATTAAATAGAACTGAAGGAAAAGAGAACCTGATAGAGTGTCTAGAAGCATGCAGGAGTCTCATGGGCTCATGAAAAGTGGTGGAGAAGCTAGAAAGATCAACTTGACAACCAGCACTCTCTTCCAGATTGTCTCAGACAATCTCAATGACTTATATCTAGTGGTTACACATAATTTGTATTATTAAACAATACGTATACAACTTAAAACAAATTTAAGTACTAATTGATTTCAACACAATACTTCATTTTTCTGTTAAAACAAAAAGACTCAAAGTTACACACCTTAGATTGTAATCTAGACCTCTTTTCTTTCATCCCATTGCCCTTTCCAATTAACTCCGCAAAATTGGGATCATACCCCTTCAATAGCAAAGTCTTGTTTGAGTAATAAAGATAACATATATTGAAAATGTTTATACACTGTCAAGTGCTATGCGAATGTAACTTGCTGTGACAACATGAAGACCAGGAAGAATGTGACTTGGTAGCTGGAGCATTCTGATGCAATACTTACACTAAAGCCCTCAGAAAAGGCTGTGAAATCAGGTGCTAACCTAGCCAAGAGGCAGACCCCAGAAAGAATAACTTTGTAAGTCTCTGCAAATATAGACAATGCCATTAAAATTTTTTTTAAAAAGGTGTACATTGATTTTAGAGTAAAAAATAACAAAAGGACGTTTTAGTAAGGAACAGAATAATTAAAAATCGTTGTCATTTAAAGGCAACCATACAGAAATTAAATTATTCAGACTTAAATAAGAGACAAGGACCCTCATAGGTTCATTTAATTCTCTATTAAACCTCCTTTCATTCTCATGACAAAACAAGACATTCGAAATTATTGCTGCATATCAGCTTGTGGAAGGGAGACAATGAAGGAATGGAAAGCTCTCTTAAACAAAACCAGCGTTGTCAAACCACATTGTTGATGAACTATTTTCTTAAAACACATACTTCTAATTCAATGAAACCATAATGGCTTTTTTTCCATTTCATTTTTTTCTTACATAGCTTCAACACTTTCTAAAACACAGGTGCAGACCAAAAACAAAACAAATACTCAAATTTGGTGAATTTCAGACACAGAGGTAAATCATTCTCTTCACAATTTACAGCTAAATAAGTATCATACCTATTTTTGTTTTCCAAGCTGAACCATGCATCTGGATTTAATTAGATAAGCAAGAAAACAGCATCTGGAGAGGATCAGGCCAGGCTGGATTTGGGAGGTTTTTAGTTTGTTTTGTTTTTTTGAAATTTTAGAAACATTAAGAGTGAAAATCTCCTTTACATTAATACCTAACTTCAGAAACGAGACCTCCTAAATGAAGTTATAAAATGTTCCACTCTGGCTAATATAACATTAATATCTTCCATGATGGGTATTATAACCCATAAATGCCTCTATTATGACTTTTTACAATTCTATATAAATGCTCAGAAATTTCTTCCTTAGAAACTCAAGTCTGTAATGACAACAGACCCAAATGTCACTGGCCTGCGGACTGAAATCAGTATGCCCCTCCCTCTGTCCAAGCCTAATGCTACCTCGGCTCCCACCCTTCTCTCCCTCTCTTGGACTGCTTTCCATCCATCATCTTCTTTTCCTTCAATCACAGCCTTTTCATCTTGATATTTCTCAGACACAGCATACAATTATTTTCAAACACTGACCATTTAGGAATACTTCATCACCCTCTTCCTTGTCCTGCCACTCTCTTTCTCCTCTCTTGCATGGGCAAATTTCGACAAAGACCAGTTAACCCTTGATGTCTTCACTTCCTCACCTCCTGTCCTCAGTCTACTATCTGGTTTCTGCTATCACCAAGCTATAGAACTTCTCCCCTGATGTGGCTACTTACTCATGTGTTTGTCAAAATCATTAGTTCTGGGTTCCTGGTTGGCTCAGTTGGTTAAGAGTCTGCCTTTGGCTCAGGTCATGATCCCAGGGTTCTGGGATCGAGCCCCGCATCAGGCTCCTCTGCTTGCTTCTCCCACTCCCTCTGCCTGCTGCTCTCCCTGCTTGTGCTCTCTCTCTCTCTGACAAATAAAATCTTAAAAAAAAAAATCAATAATTCTTTTCCATTTTATTTTTTTCAGTCTTTGTGGCATTTAACTCCGTTGGGTTTTTGATTTGGTTTTGGCTTTGGTTTTTGTTTTGTTTTGTTTTCAGTAATCTTGATAAAGGTAACACTATTCTAATTTTACTCCCCTTTGTCTTGCTACATTTTCTTCCTCATACCCACACTTACATGCTGATATTCCTTAATGTTTCATCCCTAGCCTTCTGATCTGTCACTTTACAAATTTTCCTGGGTCACACCTATATTTTCACTGTTAAGTCTATGAACTTTTCCCTAATTCATATCTTAACTTCTAACTAGACATCTTCACTTGAAGGCATTTAAAGCAATATCCAAAATTTCCTTTCCCATTCAAACCTGATCTTTTCCCTTCCTTATTCCATTTTTTTTTTTCCTTTGGAGGGAAGGAGGGAATAAGGTGGGTCAGTATTATCACACAAGAATTAAATATGGACATCATTATGGAATTTCAATTTTCCTCACATTTCTTTGTTTACACATTGATAGCAATTCATTTTCTGCATATCTGTTTTTTTCTGGTCCTTCTCTAATTAATTATCTTCATAATGTCAGTTGTGTAAATTGGAACATGTCACTTCCTACACTAAAATCTTTCAATGGGTCATTTTATTTGGAAGATGAAGTCCATATTCCTTGCCATTACATAAAACACTCTTCATAATTGGACACCTGCTTACTTTGCCAGGTAAACATGTATTAGTTCCCCACACAGACCCTCAAGACTAACCACATGAAACTATTTGAAGGCTGCTGGCTATAGCTTGATCCTCCATGCCCCTAGGCTTAAGTGCTCTTTCTTATTCATTACCTCCTTCTGCCCTTACCCCCTTCTCCACCTGTGTATCTCCTTCAATACTCAATTCAAAGCTCAGCACCTCAAGAAATATGCTCTGATGCTCACTTACCATCCTCAGTGCTTTCTTGTCAACTTCTAGTGTAAGAGCTGCCCATACTCATTCTGACAGCAGTTGTAAAAAGTGTTTTCATGAATCAAAATTGGTCTAGCTGCTCCTTGTAGAGTCCTGGTTGTCTACCTCTTTCTTTGAATATATGACAACCTGGTCTCCTTGCAATAAATTTATCTTTGCTTAGAATCAATGAATAGCAAAGCCTGGTAGCATGATGACAAGATTGCCCTAATGTTATTAGCATGATCTTGAGCATGTTATTCAACTTCTTTAAGATTTAAGTACAAGCTAATGAGCCCAGCTCCTGGGCAGTGCCCCATAGATGAGATGCCTGTGCCTCTCCTGGCAGAGCACTTAACACATTTATGCACTGCATCTCATCATAGTTTTTTTGTTTGTTTGTTTGTTTTTGTGTTTATTTTTTAATTTTTTATTTTGTATAAACATATAATGTATTTTTATCCCCAGGGGTATAGGTCTGTGAACCGCCAGGTTTACACACTTCACAGCACTCACCATAGCACATACCCTCCCCAATGTCCATAACCCCACCTCCCTCTCCCAAACCACTCCCCCCAGCAACCCTCAGTTTGTTTTGTGAGATTAAGAGTCTCTTATGGTTTGTCTCCCTCCCAATCCCATCTTGTTTCATTCATTCTTCTCCTACCCACTTAAACCCCCATGTTGCATCTCCACTTCCTCATATCAGGGAGATCATATGATAGTTGCCTTTCTCCAATTGACTTATTTCGCTAAGCATGATACCCTCTAGTTCCATCCACGTTGTCGCAAATGGCAAGATTTCATTTCTTTTGATGGCTGCATAGTATTCCATTGTGTGTATATACCACATCTTCTTTATCCATTCATCTGTTGATGGACATCTAGGTTCTTTCCATAGTTTGGCTATTGTAGACATTGCTGCTATAAACATTCGGGTGCATGTGCCCCTTCGGATCACTACGTTTGTATCTTTAGGGTAAATACCCAGCAGTGCAATTGCTGGGTCATAGGGTAGTTCTATTTTCAACATTTTGAGGAACCTCCATGCTGTTTTCCAGAGTGGTTGCACCAGCTTGCATTCCCACCAACAGTGTAGGAGGGTTCCCTTTTCTCCGCAACCTCGCTAACATCTGTCATTTCCTGACTTGTTAATTTTAGCCATTCTGACTGGTGTGAGGCGATATCTCATTGTGGTTTTGATTTGTATTTCCCTGAAGCCGAGTAATGTGGAGGAATTTTTCACTGTTGGCCATCTGGATGTCTTCTTTGCAGAAATGTCTGTTCATGTCTTCTGCCCATTTCTTGATTGGATTGTTTGTTCTTTGGGTGTTGAGTTTGCTAAGTTCTTTATAGATTTGGACACTAGCTCTTTATCTGATATGTTGTTAGCAAATATCTTCTCCCATTCAGTCAGTTGTCTTTTGGTTTTGTTAACTGTTTCCTTTGCTGTGCAAAAGCTTTTGATCTTGATAAAATCCCAATAGTTCATTTTTGTCCTTCCTTCCCTTGCCTTTGGCAATGTTCCTAGGAAGATGTTACTGCGGCTGAGGTCGAAAAAGTTGCTGCCTGTGTTCTCCTCAAGGATTTTGATGGATTCCTTTCTCACATTGAGGTCCTTTATCCATTTTTAGTCTATTTTCGTGTGTGGTGTAAGGAAATGGTCCAATTTCATTTTTCTGCATGTGACTGTCCAATTTTCCCAACACCATTGATTGAAGAGGCTGTCTTTTTTCCATTGGACATTCTTTCCTGCTTTGTCAAAGATTAGTTGACCATAGAGTTGAGGGTCTATTTCTGGGCTCTCTATTCTCTTCCATTGATCTATGTGTCTGTTTTTGTGCCAGTACCATGCTGTCTTGATGATGACAGCTTTGTAATAGAGCTTGAAGTCCGGAATTGTGATGCCAGAAACTTTGACTTTCTTTTTCAATATTCCTTTGGCTATTCAAGGTCTTTTCTGGTTCCATATAAATTTTAGGATTATCTGTTCCATTTCTTTGAAAAAAATGGATGGTATTTTGATAGGAATTGCATTAAATATGTAGATTGCTTTAGGTAGCATAGACATTTTCACAATATTTGTTCTTCCAATCCAGGAGCATGGAACATTTTTCCATTTCTTTGTGTCTTCCTTAATTTCTTTCATGAGTACTTTATAGTTATCTGAGTATAGATTCTTAGCCTCTTTGGTTAGGTTTATTCCTAGGTATCTTATAGTTTTGGGTGCAATTGTAAATGAGATTGACTCCTTAATTTCTCTTTCTTCTGTCTTGTTGTTGGTGTAGAGAAATGCAACTGATTTCTGTGCATTGATTTTATATCCTGACACTTCACTGAATTCCTGTATAGGTTCTAGCAGTTTTGGAGTTGAGTCTTTGGGTTTTCCACATATAGTATCATATCACATGTGAAGAGTGATAGTTTGACTTCTTCTTTGCCAATTTGGATGCCTTTAATTTCCTTTTGTTGTCTGATTGCTGAGGTTAGGACTTCTAGTACTATGTTGAATAGCAGTGGTGATAATGGACATCCCTGCCGTGTTCCTGACCTTAGTGGAAAAGCTTTCAGTTTTTCTCCATTGAGAATGATATTTGCAGTGGGTTTTTCATAGATGGCTTTGATAATATTGAGGCATTTGCCCTCTATCCCTACACTTTGAAGAGTTTTGATCAGGAAGGGATGCTGTACTTTGTCAAATGCTTTTTCAGCATCTATGGAGAGTATCATATGGTTCCTGTTCTTTCTTTTATTAATGTATTGTATCACATTGATTGATTTGTGGATGTTGAACCAACCTTGCAGCCCTGGAATAAATCCCACTTGGTCGTGGTGAATAATCCTTTTAATATACTGTTGAATCCTATTGGCTAGTATTTTGGTGAGAATTTTCGCATCTGTGTTCATCAAGGATATTGGTCTGTAGTTCTCTTTTTAGATGGGATCCTTGTCTGGTTTTGGGATCAAGGTGATGCTGGCCTCATAAAATGAGTTTGGAAGTTTTCCTTCCATTTCTATTTTTTGGAACAGTTTCAGGAGAATAGGAATTAGTACTTCTTTAAATAATTGGTAGAATTCCCCCGGGAAGCCGTCTGGCCCTGGGCTTTTGTTTGTTTGGAGATTTTTGATGACTATTTCAATCTCCTTACTGGTGATGGGTCTGTTCAGGCTTTCTATTTCTTCCTGGTTCAGTTGTGGTAGTTTATATGTCTCTAGGAATGCATCCATTTCTTCCAGATTGTCAAATTTGTTGGCGTAGAGTTGCTCATAGTATGTTCTTATAATTGTCTGTATTTCTTACGTGTTGGTTGTGATCTCTCCTCTTTCATTCATGATTTTATTTATTTGGGTCCTTTCTGTTTTCTTTTTGATAAGTCTGGCCAGGGGGTTATCAATCTTATTAATTCTTTCAAAGAACAAGCTCCTAGTTTCATTGATTTGTTCTATTGTTTTTTTGGTTTCTATTTCATTGATTTCTGCTCTGATCTTTATGATTTCTCTTCTCCTGCTGGGTTTAGGCTTTCTTTCTTGTTCTTTCTCCAGCTCCTTTAGGTGTGGGGTTAGGTTGTGTACTTGAGACCTTTCTTGTTTCATGAGAAATGATTGTACCACTATATATTTTCCTCTCAGGACTGCCTTTGCTGTGTCCCACAGATTTTGAACCATTGTGTTTTCATTATCATTTGTTTCCATGAATTTTTTGAATTCTTCTTTAATTTCCTGGTTGACCCATTCATTCTTTAGAAGGATGCTGTTTAGTCTCCATGTATTTGGGTTCTTTCCAAATTTCCTCTTGGATTGAGTTCTAGCTTCAGAGCATTGTAGTCTGAAAATATGCAGGGAATGATCCCAATCTTTTGATACCAGTTGAGACCTGATTTAGGACCCAGGATGTGATCTCTTCTGGAGAATGTTCCATGTGCACCAGAGAAGAATGTGAATTCTGCTGCTTTGGGATGAAATGTTCTGAATATATCTGTGATGTCCATCTGGTCCAGTGTGTCATTTAAGGCCTTTATTTCCTTGTTGATCTTTTGCTTGGATGATCTGTCCATTTCAGTGAGGGGAGTGTTAAAGTCCCCTACTATTACTGTATTATTGTTGATGTGTTTCTTTGATTTTTTTATTAATTGGTTTATATAGTTGGCTGCTCCCACTTTAGGGGCATAGATATTTAAAATTGTTAGATCTTCTTGTTGGACAGGTCCTTTGAGTATGATATAGTGTCCTTCCTCATCTCTTATTACAGTCTTTGGCTTAAAATCTAATTGATCTGATATAAGGATTGCCACTCCTGCTTTCTTCTGATGTCCATTAGCATGGAAAATTGTCCCCCACCCCCACTTTAAATCTGGAGGTGTCTTCGGGTCTGAAATGAGTTTCTTGTAGGCAACATATAGATGGGTTTTGTTTTTTTATCCATTCTGATACCCTGTGTCTTTTGATTGGGGCATTTTGCCCATTTACATTCAGGGTAACTATTGAGAGATATGAATTTAGTGCCATTGTATTGCCTGTAAGGTGACTGTTACTGTATATTGTCTCTGTTCCTTTCTGATCTACTACGTTTAGGGTCTCTCTTTGCTTAGAGGATCCCTTTCAATATTTCCTATAGAGCTGGTTTGGTGTTTGCAAATTCTTTCAGTTTTTGTTTGTCCTGGAAGCTTTTTATCTCCCCTTCTATTTTTAATGATAGCATAGCAGGATATAGTATTCTTGGCTGCATATTTTTCTCAATTAGTGCTCTGAATATATCATGCCAGCTCTTTCTGGCCTGCCAGGTCTCTGTGGATAAGTCTGCTGCCAATCTAATATTTTTACCATTGCATGTTACAGACTTCTTTTCCCAGGCTGCTTTCAGTATTTTCTCTTTGTCCCTAAGACTTGTAAATTTTACTATTAGGTGACAGGGTGTGGACCTATTCTTATTGATTTTGAGGGGGGTTCTCTGCACCTCCTGGATTTTGATGCGTGTTCCCTTTGCCATATTGGGGAAATTCTCTCCAATCATTCTCTCCAATATACCTTCTGCTCCCCTCTCTCTTTCTTCTTCTTCTGGAATCCCAATTATTCTAATGTTGTTTCGTCTCATGGTGTCACTTATCTCTTGAATTATCCCCTCATGGTCCAGTAGCTGTTTGTCCCTCTTTTGCTCAGCTTCTTTATTCTCTGTCATTTGGTCCTATATATCACTAATTCTTTCTTCTGCATCATTTATTCTAGCAGTGAGAGCCTCCATTTTTTATTGCACCTCATTAATAGCTTTTTTGTTTTCAACTTGGTTAGATTTTAATTCTTTTATTTCTCCAGAAAGGGCTTTTATATCTCCCGAGAGGGTTTCTCTAATATCTTCCATGCCATTTTTGAGCCCGGCTAGAACCTTGAGGATCATCATTCTGAACTCTATATCTGACATATTACCAATGTCTGTATTGATTAGGTCCCTAGCCTTCGGTACTGCCTCTTGTTTTGTTTTTTTGTTTGTTTGTTTGTTTGTTTGTTTGTTTTTTGGTGAATTTTTCTGCCTTGTCATTTTGTCCAGATAAGAGTATATGAAGGAGCAAGTAAAATACTAAAAGGGTGGCAAAGACCCCAGGAAAATATGCTTTAACCAATTCAGAAGAGACCCCAAATCATGGGGGGGAGAAAGGGGATAAAAAGAGGTTCAGAAAAAACAAAAAGAAACAATTTAAAAAAGAAAATGAATAAAGAAAAAATATAAATATATATATATATATAATATATATATATATTAGATAAACTAGTTTAAAAACATTTTTAAAAAAGAAAAGGGTAAAAGTTAAAAAAATTAAGCAGAAGGAAAAAAATTGAAAAAAAAATTGAAAAAAAATTAAATTAACTGCAAGACTAATGAATCATGGAGCGAAAGCCATGAGTTCAGTGCTTTGCTTTCTCCTCCTCTGGAATTTCGCTGCTCTCCTTGGTATTGAACCTGCACTCCTTGGTAGGTGAACTTGGTTCTGGCTGGATTTCTTGTTGATCTTCTGGGGGAGGGGCCTGTTGTAGTGATTCTCAAGTGTCTTTGCCCCAGGCGGAATTGCACCACCCTTACCAGGGGCTGGGCTGAGTAATCCGCTCAGGTTCGCTTTCGGGAGCTTTTGTTCCCTGAACACTTTCCATAGAGTTCTGGAGGACAGGAATGAAAATGGCGGCCTCCCAGTCTCTGGCCCAGAGGAGCTGAGAGCTCAGGGCCCCACTCCTCAGTGCGCCCTCACAGAACAGCGCCCAATTACTCCTGTCTCCCTGGCCTCCGGCCGTGCTCCAAGCTCACCCAGGCTGCGACCAGTTCAAGGTAACCCCGAGCTGAGAGCTCACTCCTTGGCTCTGTCTCTGTAGCCAGCTGCCCCATTCTAATATCTGCAAGCTCTGAGACACTCAGACACCCCCAATCCTTCCGTGACCCTGTGGGACCTGGGGCCACGCTGACCCCGCATGGGCTTCACCCCGGTTTAGCCTCCAGAGCGATGTCCCTCAGCGGAACAGACTTTTAAAAGTCCCGATTCTGTGCTCCATTGCTCCACCACTCGCCGGGAGCCAGCCCCCCCGCCCCGCGGTCTATCTTCCCATCGCTTTGGATTCACTTCTCCGTCAGTCCTACCTTCCAGAAAGTGGCCGATTTTCTGTTTCTAGAATTGCTGTTCTTCCTCTCTTCAATCTCCCGTTGGATTTGTAGGTGTTTGCAATGTTTAGATAAACTATCTAGCTGATCTCCTGCTACCTGATGTAGCCTCAGTCTGCTACTTCTCCGCCATCTTGACTCCTCCCTATCCTTATCATAGGTTTTGTTGACTGCCTTCTCTGTAGCCTGAGCTCCTTGTTGTTCAGAGTGCTTGCTACTTAGTGCATACTCAGCAAATGTTTGATGAAAAAAATTAATGAAAGAAATTACTTTCTTAGAGATTATCTGTGTTTTGTTCTCCTGTATCTGTTTATCTAATTTTATTTGAAAGATTACCTAAAATTTTTTAGACAATCATCTTTCCCTGATTCTTGGTCATTTTGGCCTCACCCCAGACCCCAGACCCCCGAGATAGGCCCTGATTGAATTAAGCCTGTCAAATATCTTTTTTTCCCTGATTGCAGTGAAGGATTCATAATGGAACCACACATAACTGAAATAAAGCAAATAAAATATAAAGAGACATTTATCAGGGAATTATAGGATAATTCACTTCCATGATGCTACCATTTCTCTCTGGCTCTTCTGGTGTGAAATATGAAATTTGGAATTCAAAATTCATTGTGTTAACATCCAACAGGGTATCATTAGCTGCCGTGGTCGTTCATGGGCAAGGAAAGAGATAAAGAAAAACCAGGTCATTTCTAAAATCTACACAACTACATCACCAAGTCCTGCCTTGAACCAGACCAACTTATGAACTATTGTTATGTGAGCTGATGAATTTCTTTTTTTATTGAAGCCACATTGAACTTTTCCTCTTATTTGCAACATAAAGAGACTTAACTGATATGACTTATTTAACTCATTTTACTAGCTCTATATTTTCTGGTAGAATCATTTTCTCTAGTAAATGTTCCTGCCTTTGGCAAGTCACTAAACTCTGATTCCCACTTTCCACATTAATTTGCTCAATGGCCTGTATTTGACACTTTAGCAAAAACTCCATTATGTGGATATTTAGGGGTACATTGCCATTCTCATATGGTCTTACTCAGGTGTATTTTTTCTTCTGTTTATGGAATTATATTTTCAAAGCCGAAAATTTTCTTATAGATTACCTTATTCAGTGACCTCATTTAATATACAAGGAAGCTGAAGCCCAGAAGGTTAAATATTTTTTTCCAAAGCCACGCAAAATACATAGTTTAGAGGAAATCTATGTCCATACTTATGGTAATTAATCTGCCATTGACTTGAGTAAACTGGTCATTTCTTAAAAAAAAAAAATCTAATTTATTTTCTCTACCCAAATACAAAGATTCTGATAACACATTTCCTACCCACAAGTCTCTTACTCCTTTAAAGAAAGTAAAATAATATTTTACATTTGTGACTACATGAGTATGAACAAACATCATAGAATTTGGGAGGGTTAAGGATCCCTTCTAACTCTTCATTCACTCATTCATCAATTTATCTAGCAGATAGTTTTTGAAGATTACCTATTTTCTATGTTTCCTGGTTAATAAAGAAAGCTTGTGGATCAGGTTAAAATTTAACTAAATCATTAAAAACAGGTTTAATTTTTTTTAAGCAAATGGGATTAAAAGGAATTCTTAGGAAATAGAGCTTTTGTTAGCAAGGACTCAAGGGAGAAAAAAAAATCAGTCATATTCACAGAAAGAAAAGCAATGTTATTTATCTGGAACTTACAGTCAGAAAGGAAGCTGACTGAGCCAGGTGATGAAAACCTAGAAATAGGTGAGTGGGTGGTTCAAGCTTCCAGTAGATATTTCCAGCATGCATAGAAAACAAGCATCTTAGCTGGATGCCTTGGGCTTTACCGCGACCATGAACAATGAGTGCTTAGTGACTGTATGCCGTGTGTCACTCAGCCAATTTCCTTTTCATGTCACATCTCATAAATGTGCACCTCTGTACTATGAAATAAGCATAAATTCAAAAAAGAAACAAAACCCAGATGGGAAAATAGAAGTATCCAAGCATGTTTGAACCGTGATATTTTCTAAAAGCTCAAACATTTTGACTCAACCTAGATATGGCAAAGAAAACCTAGATACCAACTAAATCTTCTTTATCAAAGAGTTACAGGTAGGGAATGAGGCCTCCCACCATTAGAGAGAAAAATCACTTTCCTGTGACCAAAAGTTGACTTGAATTGACAATATTGATGGGTTGATGCCCTTGTACATGTTAGACTGAATGTATCAAATATCTTGCCACCGAGACAGGTTTTGGCCTGTTTAATAGTGGTGTCTGTATTTCTTCTGACTGTCATTCACTCAGACAGCTGGCTAATATTTTTTCAGAGAATATTGAACATTATATCAATGGTACCACCAATTACAGCTGTAATCAATTATGTAAGACTCTGCTTATAATCTCAGAGACTGTGTCATATTTATTGCCTTTGCATGAAGACAGTGCTAAAATGACACCCTGATGCCTGATTGCAAGGAATAGTGGCGAAGAAACATCACATTGCAGCAGACTTGAGAAAAGCAAATCACACTGTGCCTAAAGTTCAGTGAAAATTACAAGATGAGATTTCCTACCATTTAAAGCTGTAAAAATAGTGGGGAACCTATAAATAGAAAAATATCAATTTAAAATGATAGTCACTAGTGCAATCACATACTGAATTCATAATCCTGCTATTTTCAAAACTAGTTCAAAGACATGAACTACAAGAGATGAGGAAGTGTATACAGGAAAACTTGGAAAATGTGACCAACAGATTGCACGGACACACGCAGAAATTCACATCGACCTCCTTCACAACAACCCACAGACGTGGCTCTCTCCATGCTGCTGAATTAGCTGCAGATTCCAACTCTCTCCACAATCCCTTCCTCATTTTACAATTCAGTCCTGTTTATAATTTCAACAAAATAATATTAACTTTAGCATTCTGAAAGACAAAATTACTTTAAATCACAGAAATAACCTAAAGTCTGCATAAAGATTTTTGGAGGAGTTTGGGTTCTAAATTTGGATCTCAACTATACAGCAAAGATCTTGTCTCCCAGCAAAACAAATGTACCTCAAGACTGAAAGAGAAGTAATGACAATCTTTTCTATTTGCCTGCTATGCAACAGGCTTTTCAAGCGAAGCCTCTATAATTGCTTTTAAAATTAAAAACATACAAACACCAAGCTGCTGAAAGATTATCTAAGTCCAGTAATTTGCCTTTCTACTTAGCAGACAGGCTGCTTAAGGGCACATCACAGGAACATACAATTTGTTGCACAATGGTAGTGATATTTTCAACCATCATTATTGTTAAAGATAAAAGTCAACCAAATGTGTTATGTCAAACACTAAGGTGGTGATGGTCTGAATTTTAAAAGCATATTTAAATAAGAAATGGTGAAATGATCATGAAGAAATCCAGCTTTGCCCCTTATTTTAATAGCAGCACATTTGAGTTAACAAGCCAAGCTTACCATTTCACAGGTACTAACCTGAGAGTTTATTTCCCAGTGACAGTTAATATAAAATGTTTTCATTTCACATTTATAGAACATCCATATTATTATACTATATGCACAGCTTTCAGAGGGTATGAAAAATAATTTTTAACATAACAGTCTCAGTAATGTTCCAAGTTCATGCTGGTAAAATTTTGGAAACCTTCATGACTTTTCCCATCATCTTTGTTAACATCAAAATCCTGGGGCTTACTGCCATATTGAGGTGTGTATTAACACAATAAAATGTCTTGGATATGATTGTATTTATCATGATACCCTCCATAAGATGCAAGAAATATAATCAGTGTCTCTTCATCTCTTCAATGGTAAAACAATAATAACTAATACCAGTTAAGACTTTTATATAAGTCACACACAAGGCAGAGTGAAGGACTTTGTGTTAACTACCTCACTTATACCTCAACACAACCATCTGAGGCAATACTATTAGCATCCTCATTTTATAGGTGAGTTAACTTAGACACAGAAATGTTACATAACTCATCAGTAGTCACACAGGGGCTAAATGAGGAAACCTAATCCAGACAAAGTTAACTCAATTACACTATATCAAAAGTAACACACACGTACTCACTCATCCAACAAATATTAACTGAATGACTTCTGTGTTCTTTACAGAATCTTTGGTGTCACAATACTGGTCACTGGAGGAGGTGGGGGAAAACCATTTTATTTATTTATTTTTATTTATTTATTTATTTATTTATTTTTAAAGATTTTATTTATTTATTTGACAGAGAGATCACAAGCAGGCAGAGAGGCAGGCAGAGAGAGAGGAGGAAGCAGGCTCCCTGCTGAGCAGAGAGCCCGATGCGGGGATCAATCCCAGGACTCTGAGATCATGACCTGAGCCTAAGGCAGCGGCTTAACCCACTGAGCCACCCAGGCGCCCGGGAGAAACCATTTTAAACAAAACAAACAATCTCTGCCCTCACAGAGCATATAATCTATGGGAAGAGAGATTAACTAAGTTTGTCAATACAAACCATGCTCTCTTTACTTGTACTCGCACTTTGGAGTGTAAGTTAATATTATGTCTGGCTTTCTTATTTAAAGATGCTATGGCAAAAATCAGACCTTGTAGACTCCCTTTTTAATATGCTCTGGTATATTTAGGAAGACTCTGTAATGGTATAACTTTCGTTCTGCATAAACTTCGACTCTGACCTAAAAAATCTCAAAGAAAGAAAGGGAGCCATGGTGGGGTTGGGAGGTTGGGGGTTGTGGGGGTGGGAGAGGAATAGGAACTTAGAACCTAGGAATCCTTATGGATGACTCCTATTTTGCCTCTCCAAGAGCATGGATTCCTATTGAGATCGTTTATGCCTATTTTAATTTTGTAACCATAATCTTGTTCTGTCACAGGATTTGTGAACGAAAATTACTATACAGAATTAATGTTGATTTGCTTTATTGAAAGTATGTGAAGAAGGATTTTGGTTTTTTTGTTTGTTTCCTATATTCTAAGCATGATCAGTTCAAATCACAGTTCAGAAATAAAATTAGCCTCCATGTTTATAGCAGAACATTTTAGAAGTCAGAGTTTTGAGTCTGACCTCTCTCCATCCAGCATGCTAGATCTTTCTGATTCCGGTTCTGTCTCCTTCTGTGCCCTCTATAAACGCTAACACATCTCATCTTTCTCCACCTTATCAATCAGATGAACATATTCTATTCACTTGGGAGCAGGTTCAATAATTATCAGTTACTTCACCAGGACAGTACATTCACATTTTATCATGGATATCCAAGGCATTAAGACCAAAAACAAGAAACATTATGAATTCTGGCTAAGGAGATAACTTGGAAGGCAATTTGAAATAGGGAAACTTGTTAGTAATTCTCAAATCATCTTTTATGGATGTAGGCAGTGGTATGTTGCTGGCAACTCATACCTGCACAGAGGACCCAACCTTACCTTTTCAGGAATGTTGTCAGTCCACTCTCAAACACATCCATTATTAAAAGTAAATGAAAGTAAATTGCATAAACTCATAATTCTCTAATTTTTAGAAAAAAAAGTTAATACTCAAAACTCAGACTTCCTAAATATTTTACTACTATTTATACTCTTAAGGTTTTTTGCATCTATTGTATCTGCATGTTATAAATACTAGAAATCAGCATGCTACCATTCATCTCTTCCCAACATTGGTATTTTGAAATTGACCATGGTAGAAGGGAGGGTTTATACCACAAAAATGGAAAATACTAAAAATCAGGAATTTGTTTGCTTTCTTGGAGAGTGTATTGCTAAACTTTTACTATCACACCACTGAATATAGGTTGTCATCACCTAGACAGATTTATTTGCAGGTCTGAAATCAAGTCCTGGAGGAACAAAAGCCCTTGAAATAAATGTTATGGTACTACTGGGTTTTATTCACAGGAAATAGAACAATCACTCTGCCAGTTAGGTAAATGCAAGTGAGGAATGTTCTGGATAACATATAGGAAGTTTTGCACCAAACGGAGTATTGCCTTCAAAATCTCTCCCTGTCAACCTTGCACATTCCCCATATCTGAGTGCTTCTTTGTCGTTCCTCTTTTGGCAAATCTAAACGCTCCCATTTCATACATTACTAAGAATTTCATTAAGAAGTCCTCTTCTTGTTCTACAGAAGTTTAAGTGTCTGTTTTACGTGAAGCCTCTGTTTTCATCATGTATTAGCCATGGAACAGAACTTAGCATGTTGTCCCATTTTCCAAAATCAAATAAATTTCACAAAGCATCAATGCATGTTATAGACAAAAAAGAAAAAATGTGTGGGAGGAGGGAAAGGAGAATATTACAATGCATGTCACATAGCAAATTAATCATTAGGTATTTCTGTCTCCCCAAATCCTAATTTCATTGCAAAGCACAGTCTTCATTGTTTTGTTTTTAATTGACCCTTTTGCCCCTGTCTTGTCATCAGGTCTTTCTACTCTAATGTCCTTCTGTATCTATCCTATATTATGCAGAAATTTCAACTAAAAGTCCATTTCCTATGAGGAAAAAAAGTGGTAATGTCAGCTGCTAAGAAAATATTTTCTCTATAGTTTGCACAGTATGACCTAGATCTGAGTTCCCCAAAATGTCTGGTAAGATTTAACTGGGGAAAAAATGTAGTCAATGGTTAATTCAGTTTGGGAAATAATGGATCCAAAAATTGTTTTTAAAGAGGATCTTGTTATTTTTTGCTTTCCAATTCTCAGAGTCTTCCCTTTGCTAATATACATATTGAATCTCTAAGATAGGAATTTTCAATAATTTGACTTTGAAAGGCTGGTTTTTTTTTTAAAGAACATATTTTGTGGTATTTCCCTTGCACTAAATGCGCTTTAAGAAATGCAATACTGAGATTTCTAGTCTAAGTAGACAGCAAGGGGGCTCTGTGGACTCAGGTGTTATCTTTGATACCAGAAATAATGGTTTCACTAACGTTTCCCTTCACTGAATTATACCTTTGACCCTTTTCATAGGAGTGAAATTCATGTGGAACAATCTAACTTCCAGGCAGGAGAAAGAGTTATGTGGTCCAAGAAAGGGGAGGGAGATGTGAGGGAGGAAGTAAGCCGGGAGGCCTAGCACGTTGATGAGAAAACCAAGGAACGTGTGGATAAAGGGAAGAGAGAGACAGATGGAGAAAGAGAGATGTTCAGAATTGACTTTATTGTAAAAACCTGTGAGACTTTCAGCATAATACAGTGTAAAAAATGAATATAGAAAAATATAACTTTAGACCAGTCCATTGAAGAAAACTTCCAGTAAAGAACTACATTATTTGTGGTTTCTGGAATACAGTTTGAATTTCATTTTGCCTATGATTCTTACAAAGAACAAGGTAGGACCCTTGCTTTCATTTAGACTATTTAAAAAATTTGTGTGTGTGTGACAGCAAGCATTGATGAGTATGCTTTTCTTAGTGTATCACATTCAATTCCTGAAATAAAAAGTTTTATGAGGTGGATATCATTATTCCAAATTTAGTTGAAGTAGCTGAGAATAGGCTGACGGGGTCACATAGCTAGCTACAAGGGAGCAGGATCAAGATTCTGCCTGGCAGCGCCAAGTAGGATTCAAAAGCTCTAGTGCTAAATAACCTGAGAGCAAGAATAGATAAGACCAGCAACATTGTTTTAAATTCTAGGAAATTTTCTGAGTCTTACTTTTGAGTATGTAGTTGCTGTTGGTTTTTCCTGGTTTATGTTTCCCATGTTAACAGAATACATCAACAACACTAGTCTGCATTTATTAAAAGCATTAATTTTTAAGGGCACAAGAGACACAAAAAATGGTCTAAATCCAGACAAAAATGATACATATATACATACGCACACAATTTTTTAAAGCCCCAGTGAATACAGTAATGTGTCAAATGAACAGTAAAGGAAATAAATACTACAGGATATGCCAAAACAAAGCTCAGTGGTGGAAGAGATTGGATATGCATTGAGTCTGGATAATGTGTAAAAGAAACATAAGGAGAAGAGAAAGGAGAATGTGTACGAAAATTAGGGAGAGAGAGAATAATGTTAATTAAGCACAAACCCACGGTTAACTAAAAAAATCATTCATAGCCATTAAGCTAATATACCATTATCTTAGATGGATCCCAAAGAAAAGAAAGAATGATAGATCTGCCTGTGTGAGGTTATCTGGATCCAGCTAAAATGCAAATTCCCATAATTGTCTTTTCCTTTTCTCACTCCCTATGCTACATATTTTCTGGGTTTTTTTTTTTTCCTCTTTATTTTCTACCATTCTTCATCTTGCTCTGAGGCAGAAAATTCTGACCTCAGTAGACAATATAAACCAGACCCTCATGCCTTCTGGCTTCTGCTGAATTCAGCCAAAGGAAGGCCCTGGAAGAAACTGTAAGGAGTGATGAGAGAGAGGTCAAGGTATTTACCTGCAGCTCCTTCCTTGAAGGCTGTGATTTAGCAATGACTGCATTCTTCTACCTAAACCTGCACTTACCATAACTGGCTCAGCTGTCATGGGGTTCTTGCAGGAAAATGAAATCCATCAAGAAAACATGTGAACTTCTGTTAGATCAATCTCCCCTCCCCAAACTTTTCGCAATTTCCTCTATCTTGTATACCCTTGAGTATAAATAGATCTAATTTTAACAAAAAGTGAGGGGGAGTAAAAAGACAGAGGAAGAAAAATGGCGTAGAAAAGATGGATAATGGAAAGAAATGAAAGTTGAATTGAAAGCTAAAAGAGTGCTGTTGACTGACAAATGAGGTGGAGGAAACAGAAAAAGAAAGATTGCCCATTTTGTAGCTAAATTCCAACCTTGCCCTCTTGGCATAATGAAAGGAATAATCAAGGCAAGAATGAATTTC
The DNA here is from genome assembly GCF_010015895.1 of Lontra canadensis. Classification (NCBI taxonomy): domain Eukaryota; kingdom Metazoa; phylum Chordata; class Mammalia; order Carnivora; family Mustelidae; genus Lontra; species Lontra canadensis. The sequence goes on from NW_022631005.1 coordinate 20,851,702, forward strand.
AAAAACCTGAGCAAGGTGCTCCATTTGAATGTCAGTCTGGATGTCCATTTGTCTTTAATAGATGACCTATCACTCATCTTGAAATTCGGGTTATCAGACTGATGAGAGCCAGAAGACTTAGCAGGCCAACTGAAGCTCAGGATGCCCAGGAGGAAAAGGAAAAGCAAAGACTGACCCCTGTGACAGACAAGTTAAAGAGAGGCAGTATAATTTTATGTCAAAGCCAGCCAGTGTCTCCAGCCTCCTTCACCCTCAACTGGCCTGACAATTACTCCTGTCCCTCTAAGCAAGAACACATGTCTGACCTACAAGCAGAATCCAGCTCCTTCACTCTCAGTTTAGCTGCTTTCCCTTTTATCCCCACACTCTCAATTTACAATGTTTTGTAGACATTTTTAAAGCTCACTACCATTTAAAATTGTCAAAGAGACTTGGTCAAAATAACTGAACTTGAGATACTTAACATTTATCTCTTTTTAAAAATCTGATGTCAAGTACAGACTTGCCATATGCCAATGGAAAGAAGACTTTATTTACTTTTGGTTTCCCGATCATCAACAAATTCTACTTTTTTTTTTTTTTTAATGGATGTCTTCCACCCTCAAAACCTCAAACAATCCCAAGTCATAAATATAAAAGAGAATTGGGCTAAAAAGGGGAGTCTCTTGCTGGAGAGAAGTCTGGCAAAAATAGGGCAAAATTGATCCAAACCCCACAAATAAAAGAGAATGAAGGAGAGCTCTTCAAATAACCCAGAGAGGGTGAAGCCAAAGGGTACCTAGAAAAGCTCTGATGTGCAAGGAAAAAAATCATCAATCCAAAATAGTGGTAAAATATTACAGACCTGTTTTAAAAATCATCAGGGCTATTTGTTCCAAGTATTCATTTGTGTCCAATTTTCCATAAATCTGCATAATGTGTTGATAAGCCCCTAAGTCCAAGTATGAAATATCAAATCAAGTGCATTAATTAGTATGGCTGACTAGAGCTGAATCCAAAATCAATATGGTTAGCTCTCAATTACCTGCTTTATTGGAGAGAAACAGCACTGTGGGGGATAATCCCCTAAGCATTTCTTTTTGGCGCTGGCATGTATTATAAGGCAGGAGTTTTGTTGGATGATTTATTTGTTTTTAACAATGTTTTCTTCCTAGTTATTTTTACTTCAGTATAACACAGTAATTCATCTTCCCAAAGCACTAGTTGACTGACTGTTAGTAAGCATATTGAAGCAGACCCATGCACAGAATTTGGGTAGGGAGAACAATTGATCCCTGTTACTTCTCCTCCTTTTTGGTGCTGCATTCTCCAGCTCATGAAACTGAATCTTCAAAATCTCCGTAGGACGTGCTGCTACTTCCAGGACTTCCAAAGTCATTATAGGGTGGATAAGACCTAATTCCCACCCTATCCAATGATTCCTAGCATTTATGAACTGTCAAGGCAAACATTTTATAACTCTAGTATAAAGCTTATTTTTTCATAAAATTGAGTGTAACTTAATTCTTTTTTTAGTTCTTCTCTTTTTGATCTTCCTTATCCTTGAAGAATCTTGATAGAATATGGTATACGTTAAAATTTTTGTTGGGAAAGCCAGGTCTAGTCTAGATGTCTTTATGATAGGTGAACTGATAACCATGAAAAGCTATTTAGGCCATATTTTGTCCTGTAAAGAACCAAAAACATGATCTATTATAATAAATGTCACTTTCCATGTAGAATATAAACATTTTAATATAGGAACAGGAAATTCCACAGACCAAGCCTTAACCAAAAGAGTGATATGTTATATAACCTTATTATAGAAAAGATGACTGAAGGCAGTATTAAAAGATAAAATAGGTTTCTTATATTAATTTTACTTTTTATATTTTTACTTTGTAAATAGGGCTCCGTGGTACTCTGAAAACTCTCATGGAGCCCCGCTCCACCTTCCCCCCAATTCAGGTGGTGGTCCAGAAAATGGGAAAGGGGAAATTGGCCTGGATGTAGATCTCCAGTCCTCAAGATTGGAGCACAAATGAGAAAGAAAAGGTGAAAAAAGCCAGGTGATAAGTACGATGAATTCTTCTAGGGAACTGCTCTTATTTAAAGTTTATAGAACTGAGGTAACTGGTAATTGGCAAGTCATTTAAAATATTATTTATGTATTAAAATGCACACAAATATTAAAGATAAAATTCTAGAGTCATAACATAGATGTAGTAATGACTTTGCTCTGTTTCAAAAACTACAGTGGCTTACTGATATCTAAAGGACAATCAATGGCCAAAATATTCAGCATAGCCTAGAATGCCCTGAATGTCACATATACTTCTTGATCAGCTCTCAAATATTCCTCATGCCATGCTAATTCTTAATTCTTGATTTCTTAATACCTTTGCTCCTGCAGTTTCTTTTGCCTGGAATGATCTTCAACTCATTAATATCATTCGGATCTCAAGTCAAGTTTCACCTACCCAGACGTTTGAGAAAGTGTATCATTCAAGGCTAGGTTGGATCTTCCTATTACCTCTGTCAGAGTCTTCTGGGTTCTTATTTCACAATATGTATCCCGGTTGGTAATAATAAGGATAATAGTAAACTTACATAGATATGTGTATGTGGGTGTTTTTTACAATGTCTTTAATATCTATACCTTCCACTAAACAGAAATCTTCTTGAAGACTTTTGTCACACTTGTTTAGATTATCTTTTTAATATTGTAGACCTGCACTTAGTGAACAAAGAAATAATTGTTGAATTAATAAATACATAGAATACCATAGGGCATACCAATTCCTATTTCCTAGAAAGCAAATCAAAGTGCATGCCTTATTGCTAAGTTTTCAGAAGGATCATTCTCCCATGTAAGTAATATATAGGTCTTATATCATGTCATTGTAATACTGACAGAGACCCACAAGTCCACTGGATTATTGTGTGATGGCTGCCATAATAAAGTACCACAAACTCAGTGGCTTAAACAACATAAATATATTGTCTCACAGTTCCAGGGGCTTGAAGTAGGAGACCAAGGTGTCTGGAAAGCCATATTCCCTCTGACTTCTAGGAAAGGACCTGTTCAGATCTCTCTCTTGACTTTGGGTAGGTCCTTGACTTATGGCAGCATAACTCGAATGTTCAAATGGCCATCTTCCTGTGTGCATGCCTTTTAATTACATCCTCAACAACAACCCCTTTTGGTAATAATAAAGCCACATTATGAAGTACTGGGGGTTAAGACTCCAATATAAGATTTCAGTGGGACACAATTCAACCATAACATCCAGTGAATGTTATTACAAGTCAGAACTTACTGTAATGTTGAATATAAGGGAATCAGTCTACTCATTTGTGCTTTTCATTTTTTTAATTCTTTTAATTCTAATTATAGATCTATAATAGATCTATTACAGATCCATTATATATCATATATATAATATATATTAGAATAATAATCTAATTCTTCACTATCTCTGGAGAAAATATTACTTTAGAATGAGTCATCCAAAAAAAATTGATAAATAAAAGTCATCCCTGAATGCATTGCTGAGAGATATAACCCTAAATTCACTTACATCCATCTTTCTTCTATCAGTTTTTTTTTTAAGATTTTATATATTTATTTGTGTGTGTGTGAGAGAGAGAGAGAGAGCACAAGTAGGGAGAGTGGCCCGCAGAGGGAGAAGCAGACTCCCCACTGAGCAAAGAGCCTGATGCAGGACTCCATCCTAGGCTCCTGGGATCGTGACCTGAGCCAAAGGCAGACACTTAACCGAGTTCACCCAGGCATCCTTCTATCAGTTCTTGGAAAATTTCCACAAATAGACATAACTTGTTATGGCATGAAGGTCCCAAACAAGTCCAATGAATGTTTCTAAACTACTTGGTTTCCTCACAGTCTATATAAGGAAAGCAAAGCAAAGCAAAGCAAAGCAAAGGTGCTTAATGTCATGGATATAATATACTGTAAATTAGACTTTTATATGCTAAGTTAAAATTTTAATTTATTTTCCAGGAATGCGTAGGTAGTTCCATTGGTTAAGCATCTGCCTTGGGCTCAGGTCATGATCCCAGAACCCTAGGATCAAGTTCTTCATCTGGCTCCTTGCTCAGCAGAAAGCCTGTTTTTCCCTGTCCCTCTGCCTAGCACTCCCCCTGCTTGTGCTTGCCCCACCCCCAGCAAATAAATAAATAAATAAATAAATCTTTAAAAAATTACATTTTCTATAAAATATTTTGGATTTTCTCTATAGATAATTATATCTTCAGTGAATGAAGCTTCACTTTTACCTTCTAATTCTTACAGTTACATTTATTTTTCTCATTTTATTACACCAGTTAGGACCTCTAATGTAAGTTGTATAGAAGTAACTGTGGCATTGTTGTTTCATTTCCAAACTCAGGGAAAGGGTTTCAATGTTTTACCCTTAGGAAAAAACATTTTTGTAGTTGTTTTATGCAACTCAACAAGTTAATGTAGTATAACATTGACAGAATCAGAGACCTCCCCATTTTGCTCTTTAATACTCAGAAGTGGATTTATTATGTTTCATTTCTACCTAAGATCTAATGTCTCTATTTAAATTCTTCAGTATAAATTTTGGTTCATACCAGCTGATTAATACAATAGTCTCTCAATATTTAAGAAGACTGGATCAGATATTTTAGATATTTTTAAAATATATTTTCTAGACTTAATATATAAATTGGAAATATCTATAAAGACATATCAAGGTTATACCAGTGATTATATAACAGATCTTCTCCCCTTTTTGCAACAATAGTTGTAACAACCCCTCTCTCCAAAACTTAGCAACAAAATCCAACAATAATCATTTATGTTGATCTTCAACCTGAGATAATATGGGCAGAGCTAAGGGGACACAGCTTGTCCCTGCTTCCCGTGGAATCATCTGGGGCAGCTCAAAGACTTCCACAGCATGTCTGGTTGTTGATACTGACTGATGCAGCTGGAGCTGTTGGCTAGAACACATCCACGTGTCCTCTCCATATGGCTGACTGGCTTCCTTACAGCATGGTGGCTGGGTTTCTAAAGTAAGCAACTCAAGAGAACCAGATGGGAACTATATTGCCTTTCATAACCTAGCTTTAGATGTCACATAACATCATTATTGCTATTGTTACAAGTCTGTCCAATTTTAAGGGAAAAAAAGTCATAAATCCCAATCTTCCCATAGGAGGAATATCAAGATTATGTTTTAAGAGGTGTATGGGGGATGAAACATAATAGGGTTCCCATTTTTTAAAAATACAATCTGCCACAGATCTTTTCTTGAAAATTTATGAATAGGACAACTTTCTGAAAATATATCATATCTGAAGCTAATAATGTGTGTATTATTTTTAAAGACTCTAATAAAAATATTCAGTTAATGCTTTAATCATTCCTTTAAAACAAGTCAATATTTACTTTCCCTATTTGCTAGAAATGGGACTTCTAATCTTTAACCTAGTTTAAAGTGTATATATATATATATATATATATATATATATATCTCACCCCTAAGTTATTATGCATTTTATTATTCCATGTTTAGTTATACATTAGTTATATTCTTTTCCAACCATTTTTTCTTAAGTGATATAAGTTATTTTGCTGAAAACTATCATTGGCACTGGGTGTCAAGAGTATTGCTAACCTTTTTCCATTGTTTTGTGTGATTTGGATTTTTCTCGGTATATCTACCACATGGACACTGCGTTTACTCTCAGATTCTGAGATGTACACTTAAGAAGCTCCATGGAACATCTTCAAGTTCAAAAATGTCATCTGGCCCATAGTTCTTTTTTACAGTATCTCAAAAATATTTATCAAATACCTTCAAAAACATTCAAGATGATCTAAATTTTCTAAATCTAAATATAGAACTGTCAGACAACTCCACAAAGACTCATACAACAGTAACAGTAGCTTATATGACGGAAATATAAGGGACCATCACAATCTTCAGGCCATGGCATATTTTGGTTTCCATTCACAAGATGAAGAATTCCTGACAAAAGAAGGATTGCTGTTGTCTTCCAATACCATACATTCCCCAAATTCTAAGATTCTGGGATGTGCTAACAAGAAAAATTATAGTCATATCTACAACTCATGATTAATACTATGTGGGACTGGTAGTGTGTGGTCTCCTTCCTTCTCTCCCACCTCTAACATTTGTACTAGCTCTATCCTGAAAAGTGTTGAACTCTCAAAAATATTATGAAGCAGAAAAGGGAAGCTGATTGGTGGTAGCAGTTCGGTGAGGAAAATAATCAAAATCTGTATTTTAAGTGGAGGTCAAAATGGAAAAAAAAACTTAGAATCTGATGAAAATTGTAAATTTCAGACATAGACTGGGGATAGAAAGGTAATGCCACGTCAATAGATCAGAAGTACATCAGAAAGACTTTTGAGTGGTTGATTGCACAAGAAACATCTAACATAGCATTTAACTAAATTACAGAGAGTAGAGACAAATCTACCAATTACCATAAACTATAACCCAGATCCTCCATCTCCACTTACAAATAAAAAGTTCACCAAGAATAATTAAACAGCCTGAATAATTCATAAGCCAAAGTATAATGAACAACTGCAATTACAGGTTAAGGAAATGTACTTACAATGAGAAAACTACGTATGGAAAATCATTAAAATTATACTCAGACAAGTAGAAATCTTAAATTATTTTTAAATAAAGAATGGATAAATGTTAAAATTTAAATCAAAAATCTAGAAAAATAATTAGAGGTAAGTAGGAAGAATAAAGTAATACATATAAATGCATTAGGAAAATTTTAAATTGAAGATCTGGTTTACTGAATGTTTTCATAAAATAAAGTTCTGTCCAGTCTAAATAAGTAATTGCAATCTGAAATAAAATGAATAATTTTCTAAGGAAAAATATGTAATACTAAATATAAATTACTAAAATATATATGACATTCATATAATATAAAATATATGCTTATTATATATAATTCAAAAGAAATATGGGTAAGAATATGATAGGATGGATGGAGAGAAAAAGTATCTAGAAAGATAGCTGTCAAATTGTCAGCAATTATCTCCTTTGAGTGATAAGATTAGAGTTGAATTTTATTTTCTTGAAAAATAATAGGAATAAATTCACTAAAAACACAAAAGCATCTAAATTAGAAAAGAAGTAAATTATCTTTATTCACAAATGATTAAGTGCTATGTTAGAAAATACAGAAGAAGGGGTACTTGGGTGGCTCAGTTGGTTAAGCATCTGTCTTCAGCTCACTTCATGATCTCATGGGTCCTGGGAATGAGGCCTGCATTGGGCTCCCTACTCAGTAGACAGCCTGCTTTTCCCTCTCTATCTGCCCCCATTCATGCTCTCTCTCTCTCTTTCAAAAAACTAAATAAATAAAATCTTAAAAAGAAAGAAAAGAAAGAAGATAAGAAAAATACTAAAATTAATAAATGAGTTTAACAAAGGTATATGCTACAGTATCAACACATATATCAGTTAAGTTTCTGTACACCAGCACTAAGAAATTCAAAAAGGGAATTAAGAGAGAAATTCCATATACAATGTTACTTAAGATAATAAAATACCTAGGAATAATTTAACCAAGAAGGTGAGACTTATACCACTGAAAACTACAAAATATTACAGAAAGAAATTAGAGAAGGACTGAATAAATGGAAAGACATTCCATTTTCATGGATTGGATGACAGTATTGTTAAGATGTCAAAACTACCCAAAGTAAACTATATATTCAATGCAATTTCTCTCAAAATCCAAATAGCACTTTTTTGGGGATGGAAAAGTCAAACTTCAAATTTACATGAAATTACAATGGGCCTTGAGTAGCTGCAACAATCTCGAAAATAAAGTTGAAGGACTCATACTCCCTCATTTCAAAATTTTCTACAAATCTACAGTAATCAAAATAGTATCATTCTGGCATAAGAATAAACATATAGACCAATGGAATTAAATTGAGAGGTCCTAGGGCGCCTGGGTGGCTCAGTGGGTTAAAGCCTCTGCCTTCAGCTCAGGTCATGGTCCCGGGGTCCCGGGGTCCTGGGATCGAGGCCCGCATCGGGCTCTCTGCTCAGCAGGGAGCCTGCTTCCTCCTCTCTCTCGGACTGCCTCTCTGCCTACTCTCTCTCTGTCAAATAAATAAATAAAATCTTTAAAAAAAAAATTGAGAGGCCCTAAATAACAATACATCTATAACCACATAATTTTTCAACAAGGGCATCATGTCTATTCAATGGGGAAAGAATAGTCTCTGTATACAAATGGTGCTGAGGCAACTGGATTTTTACATGCAAAAAAGTGGAGTTGGACCCCTACCTCACACCATATACAAAAATTAACTCAAAATTGATCAATGACCTATAAAAAAAAGCAAAAACCAGAAACGTGAAGAAAACATAAAACTAAATCTTCATAACCTTAGGTTTGGCGATGGATTCTTAGATATGACACTGAAAACATAAATAACAAAAGAAAAAAATACACAAATTGAATCTCGTCATAATGAACTTTTGTGCATCAGAAGATATTATCAAGACAGTAAAAAGACAATCTATGGAATAGGAAAAAATATTTGCAAAGTATGTAACTAATAAGAGTTTATTATCCAAAATATATAAAGAACTCCTACAATTCAATCACAAAAATACAAATAACTTGATAAGTGATGAGCAAAAGACGTTTCTCCCAGTAGACATTTCTCCAAAGAATATACAAATAACCACTACGTGCATCAAAAGATGTTCAGTATAGTCATTAGGAAAACAAATCCAACCACAATGAGATACCATTTCACACCTACTAAGATGGCCATGATCAAAAAATAAAACATAACAAGTGTTGGCAAAGATGTAAACTGGAGCTCTCTGCATTTCTGGTAGGAAAATAAAATGATGTAACCACTGGGGAAATATTTAAGTGTTTCCTTGAGAAATGAAACATACAATTACCATTTAACCCAGCAATTCCTGGGTATATACCAAAAGAATTAAAAATAGTTATGCAAACAAATATTATGTTAATATTTAAGCCAATATTATCCACAATAACCAAAATATGGAAATAACACATGTATCTTTCAAGAGATGAATAGGTAAATAAAACATATACATACAATGGATACTATTCAGCAATAAAAAGAAATAACTTCCGTTAAATGCTACAATGTGGATAAATATTTAAGACATTATGCTAAGTGAAATAAGCCAGAAACAAAAAAACAAATATTAGATGATTCCACTTATATCATATATCTACAATAAACAAATCATAGAAATAGAAAATAATGATCACCAAGGGCTGGGAAGAAAGAGAAATGAGAAGTTGTTGCTTAATGGTGATAAGTTTCTCTTTAAGGTGATGAAAACACATAGTGGTGCTTGCACAATGCTGGGAATGTAATTAGCATCACTAAAAGGTATACTTAAAATTTATTAAAATGACAAATTTATCTTATATATTTTTATCATATTATATGCATAGTATGTTATGTATGCTTATATAATATATATTTTATTTTAAATATTTTTATACATTATAAAATAACATGTACTTACCTAATTATATATAACATATGCTATATACAACATATACTTGTATATACATTATTTAAAATATATTATATATTCTGTATTTATTTTATAGTATGTTATACATATTTTATTGTGTGTGTATATGTATATATAAATCTCATAATTAAATAAAATGATTTCTCATTTCAGGTTGGTCTGGGTTTAAATTTTACCTCTACTACATTTTGTGTAATCTTAAACAAGTTTTTTAATATCTCTAAGTATGAATTTCCTTCCCTTTAAAATAACAGCACCACACCTCCTTCATAAGGCTCTGGTGGTGATTGGCGCAACCTGGTACATTTGTTATCCTCCACACATGCTCAAGATGTTTATTATTAATACTCCTTAAGTTCTCAATTCCGAGATGTATTTTTCCATTCCTTCTAAAATCAGATTGTGTTTTATGATTGACAGGCATGTGTAACAAAATATCTTTTCCTCAAAAGTGATATTAAATATTGGTGTAAATTTCAATTATCATCTTATAATTGAGAAAAGACTACATTTTTAAGTACATCTGAATTTTTTTAATAAGCATCTGTTCTTTACATAATAAGAATATGATTAGAATTTTGAAAGCATGTAAATAAACTATGGAGACTACAAAATAAATAGATTAATGGCCTAGAGATTTTTGTAGGTAATCTATAAATTGATATCTAGAAACAATATGAAAGTACTATTCAGTGGATAAAAATTAGTTTTTGTAAGCACATTTAGTGTTACAGAAACAGAATCTGGGGAAAAAAAGATTAGCAAATAATATATATAGTATGACTCAAAACCAAAATATTAATGATAATGGGTTGTTTTTTGCTTTCCTCTTTTGCTTCAGTATTTTTTGTTTTTTTTTTACTCTTTTTCCTCTTTCACTCAAAAATATTTATCATTTGTCTATTATATGCCAACCACATAGATATTAAGCTAATAGTTACTTTGTCAATGTTAAAATGAATTAATAAGTGAATGAAATTGAATTTAAAAACGAGTAGATGGGCACACTTCAACAATAAATTAATACCTTATCATTTAGTAAGTTGATTGGTAAATTTGTCCCACCTGCCCCTTGCCTGGTGTCACTGTTCTGTCTTTGAAAGGTCTAACCTTTGACAGACCCCTTATAGACTTGCTCTATTTTCCAATTTGGGAATTAAAAGCTGAACTCAAATTTAAAAATTTATTTCTCAGTGACTGTAATTATTTTTTGTGGATGAAGAAAGGATCGACCTTCTTAGTACTTCCTCCTGATTCTCAATATGTGATGCTTACAATGTCCTCCCTCACTCTTAAATCGGTCTCAGCTGCTTCCCAATTGGCCGGTAAAAAGCCAGTGGGCCTATGATCTTTCAAAAACAGCAAGAATAAACATGTTTTAAACCTGCATTTTAAATAATATGAATCTGACTGCCCTATAAGCTGAAATCTTCTGCACTGAACATTTTCCTGATTTTTCCATTGGTTTCATATAACAGATGTGGATACTCCATTGTAGGAGACTCTGTTTGTGAAGCCAAAGGTTGGCAAGAAATTCCCTTGTCTAGCAGACAACATATAGACATGCAAGTTTGCATCGTTTATGAATTTCAATCCATGTGCCTCTAGCGTATCATGCCTAAGATAATTCTCTGAAATCTGTTATATCTAAAACATATGTTCTCACTTATGGAAAGTATAATTTGAGATGGCAAGGATCCTTTGCTTCATCTCTGCATACAGTTCCTTTTTCAAAGACATCATGGCATTTACTTCAAAGTAATCACAGTAGAGAATTTTAAGAAATTTAGAGTTCAATTTAAATAAAAGATATTCAGGTAAAGCATATTTCCTGATCCTAAGCCTATAGTGCTTTCAGTTAGTTATAATTTCTACACAGCTTATTCATTTATATTCCCATTTATCAGTAACTTGTCTCCTGGGACAAATAAATAGATAAGGAACCTTTGTCATCTTGGCCCCAAAAATGTTGGCTATTTTAATTAAGTAAATTATTTTGGCTGTTTCTTGCCAACCTGAGATTGTTTTGATCCACTGATATTTTCAGAGGAATTATGTAAAACTTTTTTTCACCTAATTGTTTTCTCTCTCAAATCAGTACTGCCCCAAATTTATACTCATGCTTCCCTGATAATGAGAAATACAGAATTGGGAGAGAACCAAAATTACCTTACTAAGGAATTTCAAGCTCAAATGCCTTGAGAGCTAGGTAGAAAATACAAATGTGCAAAGCAGCAAGTTAAAAGATTAGAATAGCAGGTCTGTGCAAACTTGAAGAACAGCATTCATAAAGCATTAAAAAAATTAATTAACACTATTCTGGCCCAAATAATCCATATTTGCTAGCTAGATTAGTCCCCAAACTAATAAGTTTTCACTTAATGCAATCTCTCATCATACAGTTATAGAAAGTAATACTCAAGGACAAGTGACAAAACCACCATGAATTTTGTAAAATAACTATAAAATGAGAAAGATTCACATTTTTAAAGACCAGCAAGACCCATACTTTCTGGACCTGCCCTCACTCTCCAGGCTTCTCTCCTGCCATACCCTCCAGTCACCCCAGTCTGGCTTTGGTGACCCTGACCTTATTCCAGACCCATCTTCTGTCCCCATCATCTGCCTCAGGGCCATGCTCAATGCTGTTTTACTTAGGTGGTATCTTTTTTTTTTTTTTTTCCCTAAATTACTTGAGTTTGGAAAGTTATGCTGTCTATGGTAATCTGATCACACTGAAAGCACCAATTTTTTACCTCAGCCTGCACACTCTTTGAAATGTGACTTTGCAGATCCTCTTACTAAAAGAGCAGTCTCTCACCCTGCTCTTTGACTTTGAACTGGTACCACAACTGGATGTTAATAGAGTGACACGGGCCCAGCCTAGAAAGCTCTGGGCATATCTGGCCTTTCTTGCCTTCTGCCAGTGTTATGAGAGTAGGCCAGCCTCCAAGAGGAAAGGTAAGAGACGTTTCAGTTTTCCTAAGTGAAACCATCTTAGCTCAGCCCACAGCCTGCTGACATGTAAACAAGTCCAGCCAATCTTGACAAGTCTGCCTTGCAGGGGTACAGCAGGCCATGGACACAGGAGCAAACACAGACCAGATCTCAGTGAGCAGACCAGATCAGATGAACCCCACAGACTCTGGAGCTAAGTGTTTTTTATTGTTGTTGTTTTAAAGATTTTATTTATTTATTTATTTATTTGAGAGAGAGAAAGCTAGAGAGAGCACAAGCAAGGGGTGGGGAGAGGGAGAAGCGGGCTCCCTGCTGAGCAGGGAGCCCCATTGTGGGGCTCAGTCCCAGGACCCTGGGGTCATGACCTGGACTGAAGTCAGACATTTAATGGACTGAGCCACCCAGGCACCCCAGGAGCTCAATGTTTTTATTGTTGGATGTCACTGGGTTTTGTGATAATTTGGTACCCCACATTATTGTATAAATAGATAATTGATGCATTCACTTCATAATTCCTGAATACTCCATCTACAGCTACCTCTAGCGGAGTCATGTTGACAGAGAGGCATTCAGCTAAGTCTAGGGCCAGTGAGACACAGGTAGCATAGATAGACAATGAACACTTGCTTAGGCTGTGAATAATCTGGAGGCTCAGATGGCTAGTGTAATTAATTCAGAAATGGTGTCTAATTGATAATTATATTAGATCAGAAAGCAAGGAGACTCAAGACCCAGAACACGCTTAGAATATGGTCAGATTCATGCCAACCAAATGATGAGAAATCCTCTTCAAAGGCAGCCCAATAAATAAAGCAGAGAAAACATATTTTACCCACAAGTAGGATGAGTTACTGCTGGTATTAATTGGTTATAACTATAATAAATAGAGGAATAAGCTCATTTTTAACCAGATGAATTTAGGATAGGATTGCCAGATAAAATATAGGATGCGATATTTAATATGACTTTTAGATAAACAACAGTAAGCAACATGAGTATGTCTCAAATATTACATGAGATATATTTATATTTTAAAAAAATAATCATTCATCTGAAATTCCAATTTAATTGGGCATGATGTATTGCCAATTCAGATCCTATAGATCACCAGAGCCCCACACCTCCAAAAGGCAGACAGGAGGTGACGGTGATTACCACCTGCCCAAACCCCTCCATGGGTAGGGTATATAACCTATACCCAGGAGCTATGGGAGCTTCACTTCTTATTGAGTCTAGGGAGAATCTTCCCTTAAAATCATCACCATTCATCAGGCAGACAGGCTACCAAGCCATGTGTGCCCTGAGATTCTTCTTGGTCTGCAACCAGCCCTCTCCATGTGGATGATTCTCTGAATTTCTGAGTGCTGTCTCCAGATAAGAGCCCAGGTCTCTATACCTGGAGGGGTGCTGATTTGGAAAGCAAAGTCCAGCATTACCTGTCTTAGGAAGAACTAGACAGAATTTAACAGAACTAGCTGGTTAAGGGGAAGTCATCCATCTGAAACAAGGACAGTGGTAAAATATACGCAAGTTATACATGAATACCGTTTTGGGATATTTCAATTCTTCTATGACTCTAAAACAATCCTATAACTGTTGGAACACAACCCAGATCTTCGCCAATGTGACTGGGGTCATGACAGATCCAGTGAGAAAACTCCAGGAGACGGAGGGCAAGAGTCTTCCTGGGCCAATGCCCGGAATAGACATCTTGTCACCTTCGTGAGGTGGGGATCCTGGTGATGGGAGACAAAATGAATGTTGGGACTACCAGCTGATGATCAGTAGATGCCTTTATTTCTTACAACCAGTTCTTTTATACTTTACACAAGATCTGGTTACAAACAGGATATAGATTTACATGCAGGACGCAAACTGCGTGTGAGACGTGAGCTACATGCGGGACGAGGGCCACGTACAGGCAATCAAGTGTGACAAGTGAACAACAACAATTACCTCTTAGCTGTAAATGACAAGAGCAAGTTAAGGATTCTCCACACTTATCAGATTCATCTAAAGGAGGACATGAAAGCACCCTGGGGATCCTCCTGTGTCTATTCCAGACATCGGCCCAGGAAGGCTCTTGCCTTCCATCTCTTGGAGTTTTCTCACAGGATCCGACACAACCCCAGTCACATTGGCGAGGATCCGGGTTGTGTTCCAACATATACCTACCATTTGCTTCTTAAGAATGTGGGTTCTTATGTCACACAGACCTGGATTCAAATCCTGGCTACTTACTAATAAAATCCATGTAAAAGTACACTATCTGTTAAATAGGAAAGAACAGCTGTAGAGGTATGTTTGATTTCATTGTCTCTCTCTGCAATGTGCTGTAATGTTCTTTATTTTACTACAAATAAATTTTATATGTACAAATACATTTTATTTCATGAAATTACAAAAAAAAAAAAAAAAAATCCTGGCCACTAACAAGTTATATGACCATAAGTAAATGTGTTAATCTCTCAAGTCTTAATATTCCCATCTATAAAATGTGAGTCGCAACCTTATTGAACTATTAAATAAGATACTGCAACTAACACAATTCACAGTTGAAACCATGCCCAGCATACTACAAGTCCTCAAGAAATGAGAGCGAAAAATAAAAACAAAACCAAGAGAAAGGGAGAGAGATTAAGAATGAAGATCCTAATACTGTGGCTGGAATAACAGCACTGCTAACTTCATTCTTCTAAACTAAAGTAACACCTTATACAAGTAAATCTTCACAGTTTTCTCCATGGCATTTTTTTTTTCTTTAAAGGCAACTGAGTAGAGCCTGAATTTAGCATTACTTGTAAAACTTTAAGAAAGTCTCTTTTCTTGATGTCCTTTTTAAATATTATTATTCAGTACCCATTCAAGAAATGTTCATTAAATGCTTTCTCGTGTGTATAAGACATTCAAAAGGTACAAAATGCATACTACATGGTCGCTGCCTCTGAAGGGCTCACAGGCCTGTAGGGAAACAGATAGGTCCACAGATAATGGGTCCTTGGTCCTGGTCCTCCTGAACAGCCCAGCAGAACTGCCATTCCTTGCCAGTCAGCAGTGTGGGAGGAGTCCAGATGCTAGACATTCTGAAAAACATGGGACATTTCCAAGTAAGCAAGGATCATACTCTGAACATCAGTGTTGCTCCCTGTGAAGATCATTGAGACAGCAAGCATTTCAGGGAGCCAGCAGAGTGTAGGGGAATAAGCACTGTCTCAGAATTCAGACAACCACAACTGTATGTCTAGCTGTGTGATTTAGACCACGTTGCATTAACCTCTCTGAGCTTTGTCTCTTGATTTGCACGGTGGAAATAATTATGCCTGTCTTCCAAGGATGATGTGAGAAATTAATAAGACAATCTATTCCAACCATTTTGCAAAACATCAGTGAGTACTTTTAAGACTCAATAAATTGTAGCTATTATTAATATTTTCATAATCATGAAGAGATACATAATAAATTAAGGAAAAAACATAATCTGTGTAAGTGAAAATTTTCTCAGAGAAGAAAAATTAGAACAGAAAAAAATAGCTTGTTAATTGGAAAGCATGAAGTCAATATAAGATTACATATTGTAATTGTAAAAGAGACATAAACAGAAATATTTAAATACATATTAAACTCTGCCTTTAAGTCATCTCTCAACCAGCACTATTGAGAGAAAAACATTGATGAAAGTCTTCACCTTTGTTTGGAGAGGCATCTAAATTCTACAAATGTAAACATAATAGAAATTCTTATTATCTTTTTTTTTTAAACCTTCTCTATCCATCCTTTTGGATACATGTTTATGGATTTCAGTTTCATTTGTCAGCTAATGAAATCCTCTATTCTATATTTTTGGTCTTCCTATAATAAATTCTTTCTGGACCCTTGAGAAAAAAAATGTAAAATAGATTCCAAAAAATATTTTGACTGTCAGTTATGCTCTGAGAAAGGACAGATTAATCCCCACAGACCTCACAGTTGACAAAGTCCTGATTTAATGTGTTTAGCTATAGTGCTAAAAGGGATTTTGATAACAACACCTTGGATGCCTCATTGCTGTTACATGAAATAATTACCACCCTGGGGTATTGAGGGTAATCAGATACACTGGGTCCCTGAACCTCAGGGAGAAGGAAAGGGACAAGGGTGATTATCTGTCTGTAATACTAATGCCTATTATGTGTCATTTCTTAAATTCATTTCAATGAAATGACACTTTTTTGTTTTCCTTAAGTGACCATTATTTCCCTAGTCTCTACTTTTTTGTTTTGTTTTGGTTTGTTTTCAGCATGAAGAAAGCCAATTTGTTATTCAAAAACTGTGAAAGAGGAAGGTGTGATGAGGACAGGGTATGGAAAGAAGTCTTCTACACTGCCACTGAGAATACCAAGGGTTCAAAACACCTTGGAAATATTTTAGGATTATCTAGTACTAAAAAAAGAAATATCAGGTCCAAAATGGAGTCACCTTTGCTAAATTGTAATTTCAGCCTTTTGCAGGAGTGGAATTTTAAACCAGTCAGTCTGGAATTTCCTGATCAGCACTAGTGAGGTAAGGACTTTCCTCCAAGGCTCTTTCCTCCAAGGTATGGTCACGTTGTGTGAAACAATCCTTTATTTTGCTAATAATCTCCTTGTTTTGCTCTTTTGCTGCCTATAAAATCCTCCCATTTTAAATAGCTCCTCAGAGCTCCCTTCTATTTGCTAGATGGGATGTGTCCAATTCATGAATCACTGCAAAGATCTAATTTAAAAATTAGATCTTTAAATGTACTC
Organism: Lontra canadensis; assembly: GCF_010015895.1. Classification (NCBI taxonomy): domain Eukaryota; kingdom Metazoa; phylum Chordata; class Mammalia; order Carnivora; family Mustelidae; genus Lontra; species Lontra canadensis. The sequence goes on from NW_022631005.1 coordinate 20,868,998, forward strand.
AGTTCATTTTTTTTTGACATAGTAAATTTCACATACACATATCCACACCTAAGGATATACTCTAAAAAAGGGGGGAGGGGCTGCTCTAAGAGACAAACATAAGAATAAGGATGATAGTATTATTCATAACATCCCCACATTGGAGGGAGAATGTCCTATCAAGATTAGACTCAATAACTTGTAATTATATTCATCATTTGGGATGTTAAATTACACCTAAAAGGAGTAAGTGCAGACATATGCAATAGCATGGATAAACTTTCAAATATGTAATTTTAGGTAGGAGAAATTGGACACTAAAGAATTGATACTAGGGCTCCTAGATGGCTCAGTGTGTTATGTCTCACCTCTTGATTTCAGCTCAGGTCATGATCTCAGGGTTGCGAGATCGATCCCACACTGGGCTCCATGCTGGGTGTGGGGCCTGCTTAAGATTCTGTCTCTCCCTCTACTCCTCTACCCCTCTCTCCCTCTCTAAGAAAAAAGAAGAAGAAGGAGGAGAAGGAGGAGGATGAAGAGGAGGATGAAGAAGGAGGAGAAGAAGAAGATGTACTATCCGATTTCATTTTACAATGTGCAAAAATATGCAAAATAAACTTATGTTGGAAACTTACATTTTGAGGCTTTAAACTCTCCGAACAGGAAGGGTTTAAGATTACCATGGAAGTCAAAAGAGTGGTGACTGTTTTGAAAGAGAAGTCACTGTGATCAAGAAGAGGGTCTGCCAGAGGCAGGGTTTGGGGGCACCGATGATGTTTAATTCTGGACCTGGTATTCAGTATATTAACTTGTTGGTCAATACATAATCCATTAATCTCTATGGTTTTGTCTTAGTCACTTTTCCATGTGCTTTTATATTTCACAATAAAGATAGTTTAAAAGAAATCTTTTTTGTTTGTTTTTGTTAAGCGATTTTCGCTAATCAGAGGAAAAGGGATCGACATTTACAGGGTTCTTAATGATCTTCCATAAGTACAACCTCTTCTAATTTTAATGATAATAACCCAGTAAGGGAGTTATCCTCTTCCTCACTGAACAGAGAAAACAGCTCATGGAGTCCCTGAAATTTGCCCAGGGACACATAACCAGAGACAACAGATTCAGTAACTGAACTCAAAGCTTTGATCCAAAGTCCATGCTTTTAATTCCTCATTATGCTAATTATATCCACACTCAACATAACTTTTTCAATAAAAATTTCAGATTTTCTAATCAGTAGCTTAACTATCACACACTCAGAAGTTGAGTTTTGATGAACACCTTTAAATATTTTAAATGAAATCTAAGAGATAATTATTTTAAAATATATGTAGTTAATCCTGCGCTAAAGCCAGACCATTCTGTGGAGTAAACGTGTTGTTTATTAGGCTAAATTATGTATATATTGTTCCTGTTCAAATGGTAAATGATTTTGTCTATGGCTCATACAAAGAGGGTTCAAGAAAGAAGAATATCCAAGTTCTGTTCCAACATCATCTTCTTTATAGTCATTGGTCACAGAAATGAAAGAAACAAAGAAGGAAGAAAAGCTGAAATCTTGAACCTTTCTCAGGCTAAGAGAGGATCCAGAAGACTTCATTAATTTATTCCATCCAATATCTACTGAGAACTTACTGTCACAATTAATTTGAGGCCCTAGAGATACAATGATGAGCCAATATACAAGGTTCTGGAGATTATATTCTATGGGAGAAACTAAGGATAAGCAAGTAAACAAATGAGCCATCTTCAGAGACTGATAAAGGGATGTTCCAAAGCAAACAAGAGGTTATAGGATGGAGAGAGATTGGGGTCACAATGCAGGTGGAGTCAGTAGCACTAGCCAACTCCTCTTTCAAGACGTAATACAGGAGCCGAGGCCAGAAAGAAACTGGAGGGAACCACACGGCCACTGAAATGAAGCGGAAATACTTCAGGTAGAGGTAACAGCAAGTAAAAATTCCTAAGTTCAAATTATACTTGACGTTTTCAAAAACACAGGAGCAGAGAATGACTGAAAGACAGCATAAGAATGTATCAGGATTTGATTCAGCTTCAAATAACAAATGGTCTAAGGTAACAGTAGCTTAAATAAAGATCATCAGTCTAGAATTGGAAGGGCAGCTTCAGAAAGCTATCAGGAACTCAGGTTCTTTCAATACTGTGGCTTCAGCATCCTCTTTGTGATCTAAAATGGCCAAGAGAGCTCCAGCCCTCACAACTTAATTCCAGCGACGGGCAAATAGGAGGAATGAAAAAGAATGGGCCCTCTTCTTTTAAGGATGGTTCCTGGAAGCCAACACAACACTTTCATGTATATCCCCTTGACTAGACCAAAACAAAATGAAACAAAATAAAACAAAACAATCAAATGGCTAATTTAACTAGGAAATCCCAGCAGAAAAGCTTAAAATATTTCTTTCTTTTTCTTTCTTTCTCTCTCTCTCTCTCTCTCTCTTTCTTTACTAAGGAATAGAAGGAAACGTATATTTAAAACGACAAGAAATTTTGTCACAGAATAAAAGACATAGAAAACGAGTATGGAGAGGTAAGTAGGGGTAATTCTACTATAGTAATTGGAATAAGGAAAAGAAGGATCACACTGTCCTAGATTAATGCCTTGCTTAAATGGAGAAGTCACTAGGGATAGCACATACCTATGTGCTCTGCACATAGTCACTTCTTCAAGCCTATCTCAAGGATTGGTGGTCAGGTGACTCTTCATTTTTTACCTCCACTTTTTTTTTTTTTTTTTTTTTTGACAGATCACAAGTAGGCAGAGAGGCAGGCAGAGAGAGAGAGGAGGAGGCAGGCTCCCCGCTGAGCAGAGAGCCCGATGCGGGGCTCGATCCCAGGACCCTGAGATCATGACCTGAGCCGAAGGCAGAGGCTTTAACCACTGAGCCACCCGGGCGCCCCTACCTCCACTTGTTTCAAATGAGTTACCATGTCCTATCAATTCTATCAAGATAGTATCTCCTGCACAAAGAATGGAAAATCTTGATAGAAATGTGAAATGTTGAGTCCAACTACTACCTCCAGTAACCTTCAAGCATGAAAGAAAAAGAACAAAAAGAGCATTGCTTTCTGCTGTGGGTGAAAGAAGATAGGTTGAAGTTCTAAACCCAGTAAAGAAGATAGGTTGAAGTTCTAAACCCTGAATAAGCAGATGCTTATTCAACTGAGCACCAAGACACCCCATGGAAATAGGATTTTTAAAGATGTAATAAAGTTAAGACAAGGACATCCTGGATTTGATTCAGCTTCAAATAACAAACTGTTATTTGAAATCCAATGCCTAATGCCAAATCCAATGCCTATCTTCCTTCTAAGGAGATCAGATGAAAACCCAGGAACACAAAGACACACAAGAAGAAGGTCAGGGGTGACAGAGGCAGAGCCTGGAGCAATGCAGCTGAAGGCTAAGGATTGAAAATCACCACCGGAAGTTAGGAAGAAACAAAGGAAGATTCTCCCTCAGAACCTCCAGAAGGAACCAACTTTGCTGACATCTTTATTTTGGACTTCCTGCCTCCAAAACTTTGAGAAAATAAAATTCTATTATGTAAGCTACCTGGTCTGTGGTATTTTGTTATGGCAGCCCTGGCAAAGTAATACGGAATTTGGTTAAATGCAAGGGCAAGAATCTGATTCTTTATTCTACTTTATTATTGGCTAAGATCTTCCAGGTTATCTTTGGAATCTAAAGAAAGGACCTGGCAATTCAGAGGAACAATCTGTGTTTGTAAGCTTGAGGTCTGTGTGGGTTTTGACTGGATCGTCCCCCACATCACAAAAATAAATCCTCATCACATTAGCTTCTGGTCAGATTCCTCTCGGCAGTGGCTTTGAAGGGAAACCATACCGTAAATTCCATCTGAGTTCTCCATTCAAAGCCCTCCACCAACACTATAAACCATACATGAAAGAGAAATCGTGAGCACCTGAAAAGGACCCAGGGCAAACAAGCAGGTCTTCCTCAGATCCTTCGGAAGGCTGATTTATTGGCTCAGCATTTAAAATCTCGATGGAAATGTTCATCCTTTACTCAAGTTGCTTAACCTCCATCAGAAAGGTTTTTGAGAAAACTTAACTGACTGCAGAGAGATTTCCAAAAACCGTCCTCCAAAATTAGCCTAATTTGCTTTGGTTCTGAACGCTCCGAAATGCCCATTCTTGCTTCACATTTTTTTAAAAAGATTTTATTTATTTGACAGACAGAAATCACACGTAGGCAGAGAGGCAGGCAGAGAGAGAGGAGGAAGCAGGCTCCCTACTGAGTAGAGAGCCTGACTCGGGGCTTGATCCCAGGACCCTGGGATCATGACCTGAGCCAAAGGCAGAGGCTTTAACCCACTGAGACACCCAGGCACCCCTCTTGCTTCACATTTTTAAAGGACAGTCAGACTCACCCTACTTTCACTTACAACCATGATTGGAATCATCCCTCCAGGTACATACGAGGTACAGCTTACCTCTCACACAGCATGACAAATTCAGGATCACCGATAGAAGCAAGAGAAGTTAATGATTCGCTTTAACTTGGCATTGTCTTTGTTCTCACTTCAACCACCCTTCACAATATATGAAGTGCGTTGTCAGGTCCAGTCATTTGTTTTCATCATTACGCCTCTAGAATCTACTCTTGCCATTTCATCCCCTAACAACTTTCACCCAAGCCCTCATCAGAGTGCATCTAAAATTATGATTCTGATCTAATTGCTTTTGAAAAACTACCACTCTCTCCAATGCCTTTTTATTCACTTTTCTTATTGCTTTCCATCCATCATCTGAGTTTTTGCAGACTCTATCTCCCCACAACATTTCCAATAACAAAGTCAATACATCATATATTTGGAAAATGATGCCACGTTTTCCTTTTAGTCACTGACATAATTTATCCATAATGCCTCTGATGACTAGAATAGAATTGAACAAATGACACCTTGGTCATTGGTGGCTGTGGCCAATGTTCCAAGGTCCCAGCAAGAATGTTAGTGAGAGCTAACCTTTATTGAGTATTATTCTGTGCCAGCTGCTATGCTCAGCATTTCACATACCTTCACCTGAATTTTTTTTTTTTTCCAGAAGAAATCTATGAACTCAGTCCTATCTTAATTTTCATTCTAGAGATCAGGAAATGAAGATGCACAGAAAAGAAAGCAACTTTCTCAACTCACAAAATACCCTCAAATTCAAGCCCAGTATGTTGCTCTGTCTGCTTCAAAAGTTAAAATTCTCATAAGGAAACAATGGGGAAGGAATTTTCAGAGGTAAATTTCTTATGTCTTTATAAATCCTTAAGAGCATGTGGTTAGCCACACAGGAAAAAGTAAATAAAAGCCCTTGTCTAAGAGTGAAGAAATGTGTTCTGGTTAAAAATCTGTTGCTGTGTCATTATGGGTAAGTCACTTCTCCTTGCTTGGCTTCAGTGTTCTTATCTGTGAAATTAGGGTATTAAACTATGTTATTGCTAAGGTACTTTTCAGTGATTCTTATTCTCCCCTCCTCCAGCATATATATAGGATATATAACCTCTCTGATACTACTAAACCTAGATTAGTGTGTGTATCTGTGTATGTGTGTGTGTTTTATGACAGGGAGAGAGAGATTTTGAGAGAGAAATAGGAAATTGTAAAAAGAAGCAGAAAGCTGGACTAACAATACATAAAAATGTATTTTTCCTTTTTCCTCCCATAATGGTAGGCAATAATTAGTATGATTTAGTACCTTACAGATTTTGAGGGCCTGAAGTAAGATCTCTACAATGATCTTGGCCACCTAGTCATGGTCTCAAGATTAATATAGCAGTAAGATGGGGTAGGAGGGAAACACTTTCTCAGAAATTCCCTAGCAAGCCTTCAATAAACATCTTCTTGGGTACAACTAGGTTATATACTTGTCCCTAAACCTGGGATTGAGTCTGGTTTCCTTGAAATCAAGGAATTTCCAAACAGCCTTGGAATAAAAATATTAGGATGGTAACTTTTGGGGTAGTCAACCAAATGTAGGCCCCAATCTACATTATCATATACACAGATGCCAGAGAAATATTTCTCCAACGCATACATGGGAAGGTCACTTCACATTTCAAATCTCTTCTTTGGTTGCCATTAAAGAGTCAACTCTTAGAGAAACACTAAACACTTTTTATAATATAGTTCCCTTTTCTCAAATTTTATCAGTCATCTTGGGAAACCAATGTTTTCTAAACATCACATGCGAATTCCTACATCTGAAATAGAGACAAGAGTGACCATCAAAGTGAGTCTTGAAGGACAAATAGTAGACCAACAAATGCAGACATGGATGAGGGAAGAAATGGATATTGTTCTTATGGAAGAAAGAGAATGAATAATGAAGTGGATATAGGAACCTTGAGATTTGCTCAGAAAACAATGAAATTTATACTTCACTTGAATTTCAGGTAGAAACTGTAAAAACAAGCTAGGACAAGCTTAACATAGGCAAGATGTTACCAGAGAATGGAGGGTTGTGGGAATCTGGGCTCTAATCAGTTGACTTTGGATTCAGGGAATGGTAGTGGGGAAGGATGATCAAAGGCTTTGAACCAGCCAGTAACATGGTCAGAATTTCAGTTAAAATGGTGAATCCGCAGGCACATGGGTGGCTCAGTGCGTTAAAGCCTCTGCCTTTGGCTCAGGTCTGCCTGCTTCCCCCTCTCTCTCTGCCTGCCTCTCTGCCTACTTATGATCTCTGTCTGTCAAATAAATAAATACAATCTTAAAAAAAAAAAAGTGAATCCAGATGTTCTGAAACACAGTAGAACTGGAATGGGGGGAGACCACCAAAAGAAAGAGAGTTAAAGGCTGGTGCAACAAGTGAAGTGGAAGGCAAGAGAGAAACGTATTCAGTCCTCTGGCCAAGCACCCTCAATACCTGAAACACAGATGGTGTGTGTTACTTTTCACTGAGCGCAAAGGTGGAAGTTACAGAAAAAGAGGAGGAAGTGTGAATGTTGGATGCAATGGCTGGACGTGGGCAACATGAAGAGAATCCAAGATGAATTCCATCTCTTACTGAAGGTGTGAAGTCTTCCCTGCACCCAAATATTTTCCTAAGTCCACGGTCTCTGTTCCAGAAAACACACCATTTGCTCTTCCTTCTTTGCTTCTCTTATTCTGCTGTTAACTTTCTCGCCTACCTTTCTGGATCTTACATAAAAATTTCATGCAGTTGCTCTTTTTCCATATTATTCAGCACGGGATTTTATTGCTTCATCATTCCAAACTATGTTCTGAGGTAATATCTTCTTAGGAATTAACAGTGGCATAATAGAGACCACAGCAAGGGAATGTCATGTTTCCAAGAGAGATGACCAAGAAGCTACACAGCAAAGGGAAATTTTATTCAAAACCCAGAAAACAGAAGGTTCATAATAAGGCCAGTGATTTCAATTTAGAGTTTGTTAAAGGTCCGACTCCCAACACACACCTTTATTACCCTAATTACCTTTTCTCTTTGATTCTTCACTCTGAAAATCTGGCCTGAACCAGAGCCTTTGTCATCCCCATGGGCACAGAGATTTAAGAGCTCCCAACTCCATCACAGCTTTGTCTCAGATCAATGAGGTGACCTTGAAAGAAACCCACTCTCAGTGCTTCAGTTTCCTTGCAGACAACACGGGAATGCTACCAAGTTTTCATACTTGACTAGAAGCACAAGGGCAAAGCCCTCTGAGGACATAAGGTGCTAAGTAACAAACAAGATGGAATATGTAATTCAATCAATCATGTCCCAACACTGGCTGTGCCCATTTATTATTACTTTTCAATTTCTAAAGTGATGGCAAAATGGAATTTCCACTAATTTTTCGAGAACCTAAATCTGATTCTTATAATCCCAGGCTTTATGTTGCTGATATATTGTAGATATAATTTTTGTGTGTTCCAAGAGGCTTTCTGCTCACAGGGCATTGCTGTAAGTTGTGGATAATTTATTTTCCCCTGCTATTATATTGTGTAAATTACCATGTTGGCAATATTTTAGCCTTTCACACTTTGAATCAGTGCCCAGAATAATTCTAACAAGATTTTGATTCTCCGGAAGCAACTCCAGGAAGAAAGCCCTTCAGAATGCCTGCATATTCATTTAAACTTCAGCTGAGAGAAACATCTCCTCCAGGTCAAGTATAAGGTGCACCTGAAGGGTAAGTGATACTTATCTCATCTCCCTGCTGATATCTATATCCTCCTCTGCTGTCAGGAACAATTGTAAAACCTTGCCAGGCGAGCACACATTCTCTGGCATTTCCACCTCAGGATGCAAGTTCTAGAATTGGAACCCAGTTTGAAGCCTTCCAGAAACCTCAAAGATGAATTTAATTCCAGACGTCCAGCCACATAACCAAGTTCTGTGGTTTAATTTTACCACCCAAATGAGATATTTTGGTTTTCAGCCAGGAAATGCCTCATTTCTTAGTACCAGGAGTAATCAGGAAGGGCAGAAAATGGAAATCAGGCTGCCCAGCGAGGGCAGATGGGGTACTGCGGAAGCAAACACAGAGCCACGTGGTCATGAAAGGCTGAATAAGGACAGGGACTCCGTGCAACTCTTCCTTTGCTGTTGAATAAAGAGACAGCCTCACACAACAATAGGAAAAGAGGAAGCAAAAAGCTTCAATTTTGTTTTGTCCCCTCCACAATCCCACTCCTATACCAACTTCATGGGGAAAAAGTTTCTAGAACTCATTACTGGGACCCCAGGGACCAAATCTGCCTCCATCAAACCCTCCAGGTCCAGCAGAGAAGTATGCCCTCCTTAGGTGGTCTGCTTCAATCCTGACAACCTGAAAGTCCTGGGAAGGTATTCTTTCTTAATATTCTTCATTTTAAGAATGTGGGAATGTTGTTAATAATGTGCTAATCTCGCAAGGATGTTATGAAAATTCAATGAGCAAATGTCTATGTGCCTTGCCCAGTATATGACACAATACAAGTTATCGACTGTTACTATTCCAAATTGTTCCCCTTTATATAACATTAATAATAAGGATATTCTAGCAATATCAGGAAAGAGGCAACATCTCAATATCAATGACTGGTATTGTTCCTTAAGAAGCTCCCACTCCAAGTCAGGATTGATTATGAACACCAGGGAAGGGAGGGCCCAGCTAGAGGGAAATAAATAGTCTCATTTCCCCTTCGCATACTCCTCAGAAATACATATCAACTTTTATTTGTTTTAGCTAAGCTCTTCTTTTATCTATTCATGCTCCTATCTAAAAATGCAGAAGTAGTTTGAGAAAGGAAAGAAAAGGCCCTTAGAAGTACTTTTAAATTTCTTCAAGTTTTCTAATGAACTTAATAAGCTCCCCAGATACATCTTACAAAGTAAAGAAACCTTCGAAAATATTAAAGTAATTTTATTTTCTCCAGTGGTAATAGAACATTCTAGGTGACTAGTAAGCTTTATCATCATCAATTTTACAAGTGTTCAGTTAACAGTGAAAGGAAAATCACAAGAGAAAACACTTCCTCTTTGATGTCTTTTAATATATTTGGATGGCGCGCTGTTGCAAGATTTTTCACTGGACCAGTTTCTCTGAGTTTGCACCTCAAATTCCAGCTCAATGATGACAATTCCAAATGTTCCTCCTCTAACTGCCTGGCAAGCCAAGCGATTTTTGACACCACCAGGAACTTGCCAAGATTTTTGATCAAAGGAATAATACACTAAATTGAAATCACTGTCACTCTTGTTGCTATCCTTACTTTCTCAGCGAATGCTCCCATGAGAAGGCCACTGCTGTGGGCACCAAGACTAGAAGAAACAAGTGAAATACCTTGAGTTTTGCCATCAACATCATAAATCTCCTCCAAATGGCAAAAAACACATCAGAGTCCAAACCAGAAGAGGCATAAAACCACATATGAACCACAGATCCATAGTCAGAAGCAATATCTAAGATGGAGGGCACCTTGCTGGTGATCAAGTTTATGTGACTATTTTTAATGTCCTGTTGGCTTTCTGCAGACCAGATATCAGGAATTCCTTGCCCAAAGCTCGTAACAGGCAGGAATGTGTTTTATTCCCCACTGTCTAGGCAGGGCATAGATTTATTTACTAGGCAGTATTTCCCTGATTGCAATCTCTGGGCCACTTTTATCAATCTCACTCCAGCTGCTTGATTAAATCCAGATTCTTGGGCTCTCAGTCTAAGCTTCCTCAACCAGAGTCCCTGCCAGAAGTCCCAAAAATCTGAGTATTTCGTAAACTATCTAGATTATTTCCAGGAAAGCATGCATTTGAAATGAGAACTGACATTATAACCCATGAATATCAAAGCTACATGTACTCCTTATGTACAGAATCACTTCCAAGGTGATACTGGGGGGTTCCAAGAAAGAGAAGTCATGCTCAACTGCCTTCAAGCAACTGAAATGCAACCTGATATGAGTATCTATAAAATAACAAGACTAATTAACCCTGAAAGGGATCAGAGTAAAGTCAGCATCTTCCTTAGGTAAGCGGCCAGTAGCCTGGTCACAGAGTTGTGTCACTGTTCTTGGCTAAAATGGTTTCCTGCTTTGTTTTCAGAATAGAATCGAAGAAAAGGGTGACTCTGGCCTCTGTAGACAACGTAGATCTGCAAAACTGAGGATGCTTTCTTCTTGAATGTCCAGAAACTCCTGTTTCTAATATCCACTAAAGAAGGTATGAGGATTAGGTTCCTTTGGAATGGTGACACTTCAACCAGGAGATGAGGCTATGTGTCCTTCTTCTCCGCATGCTGCTCTGCAAGACCACCCCAACTCTCCAGGGTCTGGAGCAAAGTCATCCCTGCAGCTTCAAGGTCTACTTGTTCTGAGCATACAATCTAGTTAGAGGGGGATGGATAAAACAAGTCTATCAAAGGCATTGTGTTGACTATCAGTCACTCGAATTGGTTTCTAAGCTGCTCTGTATTAATGAACTAAATAGATATCATCTCTCAGAGCTTATCTTCTATGAAAAATTTCTAGCCTTTAAATTATAACTAATTCATAAAATTATGACTTCCTAAAGCAGGAAAGAAATACAGAAATTTGTGCATTACTTTGAATATAGGCTTTAAGCAGACTTAGCTCATTATCTCATACACATTAGATGCTCCCCAAAATTTGGTTTGATTTCTTTGTTGTTGTTTGGATTGGTGGATGTATTATGGAGACAAGAACTTCAAAGCCCATTTGGACTCCAGGAATGAAGGAGAATACTTGGCCCACCTAAGTCAATAATAAAACAGTACTCAAAGCAGGTGTTTTCCTAAATCACTATCGCTGAGCCCAAACAGAGGGAAAACTGAGTTCCTTCTTTTTGGAACATAGGGAGGCACCTATATGTAATGTTTGGGGTCTTATATTTTTCAAAGTGATGTCAATAAATGTTTGGGTATGTATCTGATTCAGCTTTCTGTAACCAGCGCTACAGTTAATGTAGATTTGTGCTCCCTGCATGGGATTTCATATCTATAGATCAGAGAGCAGAAGCCTAAGCTGGGATCCGAGAGAACAGGGGGAGCTGCAGGGGCAGTGTGACATACTGGGATGAGCTCTCTGTCCCTGTCAGAGCAGTTTCTCACTGAGCCAAGCTCCTGTCATCATGTGCTATTATCTGTAGGAGATGAGGCAACAATTCTATAAAAAGGACGTATTTTGAACTATGCCTATAAAAGTGTAAAACATAAAGATGAATATTTTCCAGATAAATAAATCTCCAACATAAGCAAATAAAGTAAATAATGAGACAGATTCTGGGACAGATACTTAGAGAAAATGAGAAAGGTCTGGACCCTGCTGGGGGCCCCTTCTGCAGGATTAAGCAGGAGGGCCAGAGTACTTTTCCCCCACCTCTGAACAGTGGTTTCCATGACATCCACTGCACCTAGGAGCATAAACTCTACCCAGAAGGAGACAATCATAAGGATGCTACCTGAAGCTACTACTAGCATTGCATTTTCCAATTAGCTTGAATAATAAACAGAAAACAGCATGGTGTGAGAATACTTAGACTAATAAGCCTGCCACAACCCTTGAAACAATCCAAATCTTGAAACTATTTGGAAGTCCAATTCATACAAGCACAATTTTCTTAATGAGATTGAGACTACGATTGTCTTCCATTTCCAAATCCCAAGACCACTTACTGTTGAGTAGTCTAATATCTCAGAGTCTTTACATTAGGATGCTAGCACTCACAAAATCACTTTTAATGAAAGAAATCGGGAAACTATTCTAAAGCAAACAGTCAAATTCTGATCCATGGACTCCTGGGGATTCCTGAGACCCTTTGGGGAGCATGTTCATAGGATTAAAACTATCGTCATAGTAATACTCAAAAGTTATTTGCCATTTCATTGTGTTGACAATGCACTGATGGTACAAAAGCAGTAGTGGGTAAAATTGCCGTAACCATAGCAAAAGTCAGATCAGTGGTACTAAGCTGTGCTAGTAGTCACAGTATCTTCCCCACCAAACAGTTGCCGAAATCAATTAATCAATTAAAAAGAATAAATGTTAGCTTCACTTAAGAATTTCTTTGATCAAACAATAACAATTAATTTCATTAAATCCTGACCCTTGAATATATATCTTTTTGATATTTTATGCCATGAAATAAGAAGCACACAAAAAGTATGTATGCGGCTTACCAAAGTCCAAAGGTTATCTCAAGTAAAAGCATGGGTGTGATTGAGTCATGAGCTGTTCTAGCTCATTATTTCACATAAAATCATTTCTACTTGAAAAATAAATGACAGATAACTATGGTTACCATTTGGGCATTTGACAATACAGATTAATGAAGTAAGCTTTCACATCAGGGTAAATGAATGACAATGTGTGTTTTTAATGAGAGAATTTTCAAGTGAATATTAGAATTTCAGAAAACTTGTAACCATACAAGTTATAAGCCACACAGTTTCCTCATACATAAAGACTTTTCTGCTGAGAACAGTGGTAATATTAACTAATATGTTTTGGAGATATCACTTAATGAAACATGTCAATGTCTAGAAGAAATGATCTATACATGATACTACAAAATAATGCATGGATACATGATCCAGTCAGAGTGCAAGATAGACAAATAGATTGTGATAGAACTGAGGATGAAAAGGTTTATTTTTAGCATTTCCATTTCAATGTTTCAATTAGCCTCTAAGAAATTACCACTTGACAAGGTTGAATGTCACAGCAAAGAAGAATATCTACAATTATCTGACAAGACATTAAATATTCCTCCCTTCCAAATAGGTATCCGAATGATACAAAATTTTCTTCATATAGTTTATCCAACTAACAGATGGTAAGATATTGAATACAGAAGTAGATTTGAGAATCCAGTTGTCTTCTATTAAGTCAGTCATTAAACAGATTTGGAAAGTGCAAAATATTCTCACTATTGTTGCTTTAGACTTTATATGGTTTATTTTTCATTAAAAAACATGGTATTTATACTAATAGATATTGGCTATTACTATTTAAAAAAAAAATAAAAGGGAAATGTCTGAGAATTCTTTTATTTTTAATTTCTAATGTTGTAACTGTCAATTGATATAAACAATTAAAAAAAAAAAAAAACCCTCTCCGTAGCCCTCAATCTTTAAGAGAGGAAAGTGTTCCTAAAACCAAACAGTATAAGAACCACTGCCCAAAGTCAAGGGAGGAACAGTGGGTCTATTCCCCATTCCAAGAAAATCACAAGGAGATGAGAGTAAGCAACATAGCAAAGAGCAAAGCAAACAGTTTAAGAACCATTATTGTTTTATATCCTCTAAACAACAAAATGTAGAAAATGCAAAATATAATGATAAACCGTGAGACAACTAGACCACCTTTTAGTGGCCCAAAGAGCAGTAAAAGCTTGTAGGTCAAGTCACTGGGAGAACATAAGAGGGTAATTCTACAGAACTAAAAAGTGAGACCTCCTTTCTCTTAGATTATAAAATCCATCACTTTTGACAGGAATCAAAGCAGAGGACAATGATTAATAATGAAAGAAAGAAAGAGGGTCTCCGAAGCAGGGATGACAACGGCAGGAAAGGCAGTCATGTGTTTGAGTGGGAAAAGGTCATCCCAAAGAGTGGTAAGAAGGAAGTTAAGACAAAAACACTAGCATTTGAGGGACACTTGTTAGGTATAGAATATGACCTCTACCCTTCACATGTGCCATCTTATTTAATCTAAAGGGCAAGACCAAAAGGTAGGTATTGTCATCACAGAAGCTGCAGCCAAATATCTTTCTTCCAGATGTCTTCCTCACAAACTCTTCCCAGAGTTCTTCAAGACATGAAGATACTCTGCTACTTCAACTTCTCTGAACTCCTCCCTGGGGCTGAGAATTAAATAGAATAATGTCTGTAAAGTTAGTAAATTACTCATGTTTATATTCTTAAATACATAGCTACTTGTGAAAATGCTTTTATATTTTCCCTTTGATATTTTTTGATATTTATTTGGTAGAATTACTACACTTTCAGATTGTGGGTACTTAAGGTACTTAAGAGCATGCTAAATTTGCAGAAGGCCTAGTGAGCAAAGCAACAAAATGTACAAAATGCAAAACATAATGAAGAAAGTCACAAGGGAATGGCACAAATACAAACACCTCTTAACAATCATCTCTGAGGCATTAAGCTTCTCAGAATCCATGTGTGGAAATTCATGTTTGGTGCCAATGGGATCAATTCATAAAGGTCCTGTATTTAGAACTCTGAGCTGTTGCGTGCACCAGTGACTTACAATCATTTACTATAAATATAAGTTAGCCTTCTTGTCTGAAGGTCCTAGCAGCCCAGCACCCCTACACTTGGACCTAGGATTGTTTCAGCTGTAGGAAGGTAAATTTGCCTGTGGCTCTCTGTGTTCTCCTCAGTGCTGCTGATTACTAGTAGCACGACTGTGTGAGCTGGTTGCTAGCACTAAATGGCGTGCCCTCTGGCTACAGAACAAAGCTTACCTAAGTGGTCGATGTAGGGATCAAAACTGCAAATGAGTTCTTGCTTAGCACTGAGTTGACACAACTAAAATAAGCAGCCAGCATAATCAAAGAATCCTATGAAAAACATGTTAGTGTATTAAAATCCAACATTTTTATTAAATACCTACTTGCAGAAGCCATCATGCTGCTCGTTGTCAAGTAATTAAACAGGCACCAACATTAGGGGTGATTTTAGCTAATGTCAGAGGCATTCCTCTCATTAAAGTCTGCCTAATCACTACATCGTGATTGCCCGAAAAAAGTAAAATTCAAAATTGCTGAAGGCGTAAACAAAATCTATTTTCATATTGCCTAGTTATCTGAGGTGTGAATATAGATGATTTCACAATTTGGGGAGCAGAATCTCCTGGATGATTATATGCAGCAAATTTCTTTTTATAACTGTGAAGGAAAAGTTTCCCAAATCTAGGGGAAAAAAAAGTGTTTGTTAACATCTGTATTCAACATGTTGGGAATTCATTTATGCAAGGTTTGCACATAAGTCCTAAGCATATTTTGCTGCTTTATTACAACCAAAGTCTACTCAAATTTTTATCTTTCATTTCCTCTAAGATTCTTCAGTTTTCTTGGTTAAAAAAATGGTTCCTGCATGTCAAGTTTCTTAAGCTCAATTTCACTGCACATAACAAGCAGAATACATATTTCAGAAGCTTGTAAATTTTCCCAAATAGCTAGTAAGTTCAGCATACTTGCCTTGTTGTTTAGTTCTACATAACTTTTTGTTATATTAAGAAACATAATAGAAGATAAGTAAGTTCTATTATAAAATGGGCATTCTTCTAGTAATTTAGCAAGAATCTGCATTTATTAAGCATGTCTTAATATCAGTCTAAATATCTAATGTCTAAATATCAGTCAATCATTCAGCAGGAATTTAACAAATCCTTATTTTCTGTGTATTGTGGTCCTGGGCATTACAGGAGATCTAAAAATACTAAAGCTGCCCTTTATATCCAGTTTATATCCCTTTATATTCCTTCTTTAAGGAACTTACTGGATATTATGAGAAGTAAATAGGACTATGTCAGAATATTTTTGGCATGCTAAATCATAGAGGTTTTTACATATTTGTGAGTGTTTTTCTACATATTCTGAGCCATTTCTCTCCTCTCCCCAACGGTGCCTCCATATTTAAATATTTAGCTAGGCACAAATGCTTCCGATTTTCACTTTACATATGAGATGTGACAGCATCAAGTAGAGGAAAAAATACATTTTTTTCCTTGTCTTTTGATTTTCAAAAGACTAGCACTTAGGAGAATGCAAAAGATTACACATAGAAGAGAAAGGTTTTGCAAAACACAAATAAAAGTAAGCCTGCACTGTTCCCAATCTTTGTCCACCCGGATTAGAATAGAATGTCTAGCACTAGGATGGGGAGGAAGGGAACGGACAAAGGCATAAATATTGATGCATCCCAAGGATAAGGATCACATACCCACGTGAAAAGTAACAGAATTCTAGGAAGGCTTGTGGGATCAGAAAGCAAGAGACCTGTACCTCACTTCTCAGATAAAGACAGGAAGAGGCAGCAGGACTCCTTCCCAGCTGAAGACATGGGAGAGGAGTGGCCGCCTGCTGCACATTAGCAAACACAGCCTTCTGTGGCCTCTGGGATTTCTTTCCCTTTCCTGGCGCAGGAGCACAGAATGATGGCCACGTGCCGAAGACGACATCAAGGCAGCAGAGAGAGCAATGGACATGTCAGGGCCATATTGATAGGATACAGATACATCTCCAAAACACCCTAATTACAGGTGAATGCTAGCAGGAAATATACCACCCCAAAATATGACCGAAGTTTCTCAGGACTTCCCAACACAAAATATGCTGCGGCATATCAATTGCTTCGAACCATAGGTACTGGAAAAATAGCAAACATGGGGAGAAGCTTTTTCTGAACTCCCTTTATTACTTAAAGACAGATATCCCAAAAGAAACTTACCTGTCACAATTCCCCTCCCTAAGAGTTTCAACAACCAAGGAAAATTGACTCTTACGGCAGGAGAAAGAGACTTTCACCACACTTAGACAAACTGTCATAAACCATCATGCCTCCCACCTATTCTTCTGAGGGCCCATTATCTTTCTTAAAATGTACTCTCTCCTAAGAGACCTCTATCTTCCCTCCCTTTTATCTATTAAAATGGTATTTAAACTTGAATTCTTTTTTTTTTAAGATTTTATTTATTTATTAGAGAGAGTGAAAGAGAGAGCCCAAGAAGGGGGAGGATCAGAGGGAGAAGCAGACTCCCCGCCAAGCAGAGAGCCCCACACAGGATTACATCCCAGGACTCTGGGATTGTGACCCGAGCTGAAGACAGAGGCCCAACTGGCTAAGCCACCCAGGTGCCCCTAAACTTGAATTCTAAGTTACCTCAGAAACTTGGTCATTTTCCCCTGGGTATCTCCTATGTATACATGAGGTATACATATTAGTAAATTTCTTTTGCTTTTCTTTTGATAGTTTCTTTTTAGCATAGGAGTCCCAGCAAGAACCCAGAAGGGTAAAGGGGAAATTCTTTTCCCCTACAACTGAATGGCCAAGGCAATGAATACTTTAGTGGATTTGAGTTTTGACACTGAACATTGAAGATCTAATGACCCAACACCCACTGCAGAATTCCTAAGGCTTTAGGATCAGATCCTGTAGAGTTTAGACAATACTGGGGGGAAAGGGGAGTATAACTTCTCACCAGGATTGTATGTTGATCACACCAGTAAGACAGTCAAAAGGGAAATTCACTATTACAAGAAATGAACAAAGTTGTATTTTTCCCATATTTTAAAAGTGTGGGCTGATATTTATAGCCAGCATTCTAAAGCAAAATCATTAGCATCTGATTAGATCCTACCCTACAGATAGTAAGAGCTCTCAGATCTCCCATTTATGGAAGGCCACTTATGTACCTGCAATGTACAGTAGCATTGCTATTGAATAGAAGTAATCTGGAAAGGTTTCACAAGATAGAATGAACCAGAGCTGGCCATCGGAGGACAGGTAATGTTTAGGGAAGTTGAGTATCAAGAAGGGAAACTTTCTTGATTGAAAAGAAAGAACAAAGAAAAAAGGAGCAAATGGGATCAGCATTACATGTCACAGAGGAAGATGAGTGACCAGCTAGGAACTGAACATGTATGGATGGAGAATAAAATGAAAATATTTGACTAGGGATCGTAAGGTCGTATGAGCTCGAACACCAATGCGTTCTGCATGACCGTACATGACAAGCAGTGAAAAGCTCAATCAATGTTAGGATTCTCTTAAATATGATCATTTTCAACCTTTATAAGCAGTCTTAAAGATGAGGCTTTCTGAAACGAATGGGCACACCAGATCATTCTTCTCACTTTCCCGAGTGTTTTGTGGCTGGAGGTACAGATAATAAACCACAGAGCAAAACAGTATAATCGGCAAGGAGGGGGACTTTGAGGGAGGGTCTTTCATCACCAGCACTATAACAGAATGGCATTTACATGAAATTGATTTTCGGTGGTAAAATTATGGTTGTGATGTTCCATTGTAAATATTGACAGCATTAAAAGGAATGTCTAAAAGACGGGCACTAAAATGTCACCAGAAAAAGGCTGACGAGTATTTATGCTAAATTCCTCAAATTGCATCCCCTTTTTACATAAGTAGTGATGCCTCAAGAAACAAAGCAGATAATTCTGCTTCATAGAGCTATGAAGTGAAAGGAAATGAATGTGCCTACATTCATGTAGGAAGACACCCACTGCCCCTCTCGTCATAATGACGCAGGGTGCTTTTTCTCCCCATCTTTGAGGATTTTCAGATAAGAAAGCTTACATGTTTCCTATCTTGAGCTCAGAGGATGAATAGACAAAATAAATCACCATAGAAATAAAGGACCCTCACAAACATGAAAGGATTTCTAATCCTGAGTAGAGAATCACTTATTGATGGGATTTCGCATTTGAACTTAGAATCATGTTTATCTATTTAATGAGGAATTAGACGAGCAACTTGTTAATTATGGGAGGGGATAAAATCAGACTCTGCTGCTTCTCTATTAGTTGTCATAAAACAAAGGCTAAAAGGCATAATCGGAGGATTTCACTCAGCTAAATTTCTAAAAGCTTTTTGTATGTCCTCTATCATCTTCTCCCTCGACATCTAGCAGTTTCATTATGAACCGTTGGTAGCCTGTGTACTGTCTAATTCAAGAAAATAGGCTGCAGTCTTGTGATCTCCAATATAATTTTTAGAATTATATGCAATTATTCTGAAAGAAGAAACTGAAGAACTATCCTGGAATTCATTTTAAGAATATGATTTCTCACATACTACATTTATTAAGTAATTTAGAGCAAAATATTTTATTGGGTTGCTAATTATATTACAGAACATTATATTATATTTTTGAGCTTGTGCTAAAATATCCTTGGAATGAATCATAATTCTAGGATTAATAGACTTACAGGTTTTGAAAAAAAGAAAGGTTCTCTTTGAAATATTGCAATTAGTGTTTTGCATTGCTACTGAATAACACTTTCTTCCTCCAGTTATTCTGAGGAATGTAATTTAGAGTGCTTTGTACAGAATCTTATTATAAGTTTGAATTTTGACAATGACATTTCACATCAAAAGGCAAACTTGTTGAGAAACACCAAATGCAGAAATTCTAAGACCGCCTCAGAAAGGTAAATACCTTCTACTATGATCAATAACAAGCAGAGGCATAAAGGTACAGTTGCCATCTCATAAGAAGTCTATGGATTTCACGAAGAATCACAATCAGCCATTTACTTGGGGTCAGCTAAGTAGTAAAGCTACTTGTTTAAGTTGAGTATTTGTGCCAAAGCGATGGTAGAACTTATTAAAACAGAATAATTGACAGAAAATAGACCTGTTCTTCAAACACCCTCAGAAAACTTTGGGCTATGAGAAAGTTCAGTGCTCATTTTCTGGAGATCTATTAGACTGTGGCTTCCTAACATGAAGATGGTAGGTGAAATCAATGAAGAGCCAATGACGCAAGTTGCTGGCCTCAGGAAGAAAGTTGGGATGACTTGGCTAAGGTCACCTGGGGGCAAAACTGAATTCTGAGTAGAAGCTTCCCAATTCCAAAGTGAAGTCTACACACTACGGTCCTACTGATTTTTTTTTTTTTCAGGAAAGGAAATAGAGGATATTGTACATTTATTTATTTGTCTAGTTACGTATGTGCTTGGTATGTGTCTGTGATTGCAGGCTGAAGCGGGGTAAACTGGCTACTTATTAGGAAAGAAGCATAGGTTGGGAGCTCAGGGTTGGAGCCTGAATTAGAGCCTAAGGCCAGAGGTTTAAAATCTGACTAAAGGGCTGCTTTAATGATCAATGAAAATAATGCCAGTGTGAAATAGTGGAAAGTTCACGAGAAAAGGAATAGAGAGATGCAAGCTTTCATTGCAAAAACAGTTAAGTCTGAATGATTAGCTGTCTGTGGGCAAATAACTTAACCCCTAGATCCTGAACCAGTAAAATAAAGAAACTGGAATAAAATCACTTTGCATTACATGAGATCTTTTGCATTTGTTCTATTTAGGAAAAACAAAACACAATTTCAACCTTTCTTCATTTTTTCATTAAATAAAAACTTCAGATATTTTGATTCATCTTTAGTCTAATCAAGGTATTGTGCCTCATAAATACTAAGCTTGCAAAATACTCTGTTCAATGAACGAAGTTATTTCTGAACAAATTAATAAGTAAAAGGTTTCATAACATAGGATATCATTTTGTAACAGACAATGAAATCTACAGTAACCAAATTGATTTCTCATGCTCACCACTATTTCTCTATGACTGTATCTTACAGGTCTGTCTGAATGTACATACACTCTCTCTATTCCTCTGTAACACCCTCCAATCCTGGATTTCCTCTTGCTATCTATTTTGAACACCATTGTGTTCTGGGGCTGCAATCTGTTTGTACCAATGATAAAGTCAGTGGCTCCCAAACTTTGTCAGCTTCTAAAAGGCAAGGAATGCATCTGTCTAGATACCCCTTAAGCAATTAGCTATAAATTATATGGTTTGAGAAGGGAGTAAGTGGTATGTTTGCTGAAGAGTTCATCCAATATGATCCCCCAAATTACCAACCTAACAAGGCTAAAAGTTTGATATCCAAATATTCTAGTCATTTTAGTTACTAAATCATACCACCAAAAAATGTTTCTAATCCACCACTATGAGATTAACCTTAAGAGTAGTTAAATTGACAGGATTTACTCCCAAAGCCTGGTGAAAATAGAATTGTCCCATTGATCATGGCTAGCATGCCTCCACCTTAACCATTCTCTGGACCCTGGTCTCAGGCCCCATTACTTAAACCTGACACAACTTTAGAGGAGAGAAAAATCACTATCAGGCTAGGAAAAAAAAATAGTTCAGAGTCCATTGTTGTGTTGGAATTATTAGTAGGATCCTAAGTAAACCAGGCCACCTTGGAAGGACCAAGAGACCAGAAAACTGGGTAAAAGACCAGAGATGGAAACTGAGGGGAGACTAAAGGAATCCTGAAGACAGTCTTTGCCCATTTAAATTTTTCCAAGGATCAGCTCAACTCACTAAATTCAAATACAATTTTTGCCATTGGATGAGAACTCTAAGGTAACATTATAATGAAGAGAGACAAGGTGTGTCTACAGTTTTTGAGGATTAAATTGGGAGGTAAAAGCCAAATCATTTATTATCTACCTTAATTTGATCTAGCTACCTTTTTTAGATATACATTTTAAGCCAATTCTAAATGAGGGTTTGGATCCTAAATCCAGGTTTGAATCACATCAGGTCACTAGGCACAGCCTAAAAATTGAGATCTTGAGAGAAATCTGAGTTTGTTTTTCCCTGTAAGATATCCTTAATATGCCTTAACAACCTAGAGCCATAAATTTTAGTGTATGTATGAAAGGTCTACGAAGAAAATTTTAGCCTCGGAGCTGGGTCAGCAGCATTCAGTTGAAGCCCGGCCATTCAGCATTTATGCTACTTACCAAGTGGCAGATCCCTATAAAGGTAATGAGTTTGAGTGGCTTCATCTAACATAATGGTGCTTTAAGCCAATGTCTAACAAAAACTCATTTGGAAGTTAGAGAGGAATCACTGCTTGATTGGGGAGAAAACAATAAGGTATTTCCATCCTCAGTGGAGATAAGAAATGAAGTGATGACCGCAAAGTAAAGCAGCACCCTCGAGAAGGGGTAATGTACAACCGGTGGCTCTAAGTGACAGGATCTGGCCATGGCCCAGGGTGCGAGAGGCTTGTGTTTGGAGTGGGCTGGGCCAGAGAATTAGTCATGGAGACCAGGAAGATGGGAGCAGAAAGAGAGGAGAGAAGAGGGGAAAGGTCATGGTGGACAACAAGCAGGAGACTGAGGCAGGAAGCCAGTACGGCTGGGTGGGGGGGAGAGCAGTTGGGGGAACAGTCTTCAATTAGCATCACACTCCCACAATTTACTCAGCTATTTTGATGTCCCAGATTTCCTCCAAGTAAGATCCCCACAGGATCTGCTAAGTACAGATCATTTTTCTGTTTGTCTTCTCTTCCCTTTCTTCTTCTAAGGGCCTAATGAAATGAAAACGTGGGAGAAGAAAAGAGATTTTTAAAATAACATTATTTCAGGAATACAGACAACAGCCACGTACCCCCTCGGTATTGATCCAGCACTCTGCCTTGCCAGCCTCTTTTTAAGTAATTTTAGATCAAATGCAACTCAACAGGTCTATGAACTACCTAGAATACATGAAGAAAATAGGATAAGAGGCAGAGTACGCTAAAGATCCCTGTAATCCCTAGTCACCATGGGCTTTTTTCAAAGCTTATGTTTATCTTACTTAATTACATTTTCTCCTGAGAAGAATGGAGTGTTAAGAAGTTGGAAATGAAATCAACTAACCTATATTCCTTATATTATACCAGAAGAAATTGCACCCCAAAGCCATTGAATGAATTGTCCTAGAACATACACAAGTCTGATAATGATAACAAGGTAATGCCCAATTTTGCTGGTATTGCCACAGTATTAAGGATGGTATCTATGCACACTTAAAAGGTTATCTGTAGCTCAGTACACTACTCACTCTTTTGTTATTCACACAACAAAAAACCATTGGGGCACCTGGGTGGCTCAGTGGGTTAGGCCTCTGCCTTCGGCTCAGGTCATGATCCCAGGGTCCTGGGATTGAGCCCCGCATCGGGCTTTCTACTCAGCAGGGAGCCTGCTTCCCTCTCTCTCTCTGCCTGCCTCTCTGCCTACTTGTGCTTGCTCTCTCTCTCTCTCTCTCTCTCTGTCAATTAAATAAATAAAATCTTTAAAAAAAAAAGTTTTAGAAAAAAATCTTTTATTATATTTTATTTTCCCTAATCCATGCTTCCTTGATCTCCTGAGACTAATTCTGAGCAAACAAAAACCTTATAAACAAGTCTTAGAAATGTGATTTCTTTAATGCAGTGTGTATTAAAATGTAATTACCAATAATCTTAAATTGATAACATAATGAAGAATTCACTTTTATGGTTCTTTCTGTCTTAAACAGTAGGCTGAATCTTCAAGAAGTTTCTTAAATGAAAATGAATGGCCAGTTAAGACTTGAAAAATGTGTTTAAAATTTTGAATATAGTCATTTATCTATTATTTCAAAAAATTTTCAATATTCAATGACAATGTATTCCACTAAGATGCCTTCAATGATAACCTGAAAAAAATAAACACAAGTTAAAAGGATAACATCTGGGGCATCTGGATGGCTCAGTCCATTGAGCATTTGGCTCTTGGTTTTAGCTCGGGTCATGGTCTCTGGGGAGACCCGCATCAGGCTCCGAGCTCAGTGGGGAGTCTGCTGGTCTCTCCCTCTCCCTCTTCCTCTCTCTGCCCCTCCCCGTGCTCACGTGCTTGCTCTCTCTCAAATAAATAAATAAATCTTAAAAAAAAAAAAAAAAGAAAGGATAATATCAGTATGCCACACTAATATGAAGAAGAAAGTATGACAGAAAATAGCCATTAGTCCTTTGGCTGAGAAAAAAATATATTTATATAACTTCTCTTAAGTTTAGTTCTGTCTTTACAAAAAACAAACAAACAAACAAACAAAAAACAAAAACAAAAAAATAGTGTAATTCTTTTAAAATGTTCACTGATGAAATGGAAACTCTGTAAAAGAGTGTGTGGAATGTAAAGCATGGGCACTTACTGCCATCTTGTGGAATGTTTGTATTCTGAAGTATCTTCTTCCCTTTATTTTCTGGCATGTCATTTTCCCTTGCTATTAGTTAGAAAATGACTCAATAGTTCCCCAGCAACTAACCAGAACTAATATCATTTACAAAACAAGACTCACGAAAACTCAAGCATTTTGCATGATGGGGATTTTGATTCCTTAGTTGAAGATTTTATTTCCTCAGCACCCCTTGTTTTCAGCCATTTACTTACCTACTTCCCCTGGTAAGTGGATTTCCCTCTTAATTTAATATTTTTACTTGTCAGGGATTGAGCATGGAAGAAAAAAATGTTAGCAGAATGTTAATTGGCAAAGAAAAAAAATCAAAGAGCACATTCTATTCCCAGCATCTAGAGCAATTGTTAGAGTCGTTCCATCCATGCTACCCAAAGCGTTGTCCTGGGCCTGGCATCACCTGGGAGCTCTTAGAAATACAGAAACCTGGGCCCTATTCCAGACCTGCTGAATCAGAATTTGCATTTTTATGAGATCCCCAATTGATTCACATACACAGGAAAATTTCAGAAGCACTAGCACAGGTCACCATATTTCCCTCCACTTCCTTAGAGCAGAATATGCATACACACACACACACACACACACACACACACACACACAATGTTGCTTGGAGTTAAGAGAAAAGCCAAACATCAAAACACCTGGACTTAAGTCCATATTACTTAATTGTGTGCATCTGACTTTAAGCCCAGTAATTTAATTTTTGTGAACCTGAGATTCTGCCATCTGTAACGTGGAAGAAGGTGTTTACAAGATGATTCTAATGTCCCTTATCATTCTAAAATTGTTAGATTTATTATTTATGCATCAGTTGTTCATTGGGTTAAACATCCATGCATGAGCAAATTGACTGTCTCAATACTGATTTTTTGACATAATGATTAAATTTTAAACTCATAGCTGGCAAATTGTTTTGTCCCAGGAGAAATGTTTCATCTGGTAAGCAAGGTATTTTTAAAAATTTGAAATTATTTACCAACATTTTTTTAAATTACGATTTTACCACAGACCTTTTGGATTTTCTGCTCTTGAAAAATTAGAAAACCTGCCCAATTCTTAGCTCATATTTCCACATGGAAGCAATTACCAATGGTGGGCTCCCAGTCTACCCTAGTCTCCACTCACCCCTATTCTTTACATTGTTGGTGGTCCCTGTAGGTTTTGGAGTCAGTAACCTCTGGCTTTGGTGGTGTCCTCAATCAAGTCTTTTAACATGTTCAAAGGCTATAGTGGACTAAATGAAAACCTGCCCTCTTTCACAAACTCTAATCTTCAAAGCTGGATGGTCTATTTCTTCATGGTATTAATACTCTCATTCGAAAGTGATGACTAGTGGTATCTGGGTGGCTCAGTCAGTGGAGCTCTTGATTTCAGTTCAGGTCATGATCTCGGAGTCATGGGACCGAGCCCTCCATGGGGCTTTGCGCTCCATGGGGAGTCTGCTTGTCCCTCTCCCTCTATTCCTACCGCTGCTTGCACTCCATCTCTCTCTCAAATAAATAAATAAGCAAAAATCTTTTATTTTAATATATTTTTCTTTTCTTTTTTTTTTTTAAGATTTTGTTTATTTATTTGACAGAGATCACAAGTAGGCAGAGAGGCAGGCAGAGAAAGAGGGAAAGCAGGCTCACTGCCGAGCAGAGAGCCTGATGGGGGGCTAGATCCCAGGACCCTGAGGCCATGACCTGAGCTGAAGGCAGAGTCTTTAATCCACTGAGCCACCCAGGTGCCCCTAAAAAGATATTTTTCGAAGGTAACCATTAAGTGCATTTAAACAAGTAGAAGCCACATGAAATGCCTTCGATAATAGGGGTTTTCATACTGCAAATATTTATTGAACAATGCCCAGAGTGGTAGAACAATTTTACACAAGACAGAACAATTCGTGTTCTGTCTTAAGCCTTACAGCAGAGAGATATAAATGAATGAGCAATTCTAATAACATATGATGGTGGTTTTGATAGAGAATTTGAGCTGGTCTAGGCATTCATTGTTCACAACAGCCTTTAAGCTGAGGCCTAATGAGCAATAGTAGCTAGTGACCAAGATGGAAAGAAGGTTCCAGAGAAGGAACAGCATGAGCAAAGCCCAACAGGGAGAGAGAGCAAGGCAACAAAGTAACTAAAAGATAAACAATGCTGCTGGAATGAAAAAGAAAGAAGCAGGAACCTGACATGAAATGAGCCTGAAGAGACAGGATAGTTTCTAGATGTTGGATATTCTCCTAGGAGCCATGGAAGGTGACTGATGGGCATTAAGCAAAGAGTCATTTTTGAGCTTTTAAAGTATCACTCTGAGTTAAGTATACATCTATGAGCTTGCACAGCCACAGAAATTACAGACATCAAATAAATTCGTAAATGCACCACCATCAGATTCTATTTTGCCAAATGGATGAAAAATATGGATTTCTCGCGCCCTAGAAACACTGTGGCATAGGACTAGGACATACTTTCACATTTTACAACATATTTTTCATCCTGTTATGAATCTCCGAGATAGTATGTAGAACTTCATTGGGGGGTAATGCTGAAGTCTCAGTTCGCGCCCTGTGGATGGAGAGGCAGGTGGAGCCCAGTGCCCCCCCAACCCCCCACCCCGGCCCGGGACCACTACCACAGGCTCTGCTATACCAAAGGGCTACAAGCATAGCCAGTGACATTCACTCCTGGGCGCACAGGAGGGTGTATGCATTATCCCTTGACCTCCTGGCTGAAAGCCAGTCTTGTCTGGATGATCCTGCTGTTTCCAAGCAGTCCACAGCTGGGTGACTCATTTAGGATGGCACTTTAGGGTTTTTAAAGCATTCCTTCTGTTCAACCTACTTATTTCATCCCACTTAATGCAACGGCTAAGCACCGCTTGGGTCCCCCGCTGTTGGACATTGACTGCACGTTTCCGTCTGAGCAGAGTAAGATGGAGATTACAAATAACAGAGAATGCCCAAGTCTCCGAAATTAATTGGGAATTACTTTTTTTTTCAAAGTTGCAGAAATCTGGCCCACCCTCCCCCACCCCCTAAATTGCCCTTCATTACCCGATTTTACAGCCACTTTAAAGGGTAGAGTGGCCTTCCTTTTTCCAGGCCATTATTACCATGTACTAGCGGTTTTCATGTCAATTACCTGTCATAAGAGCCTTACCCTAGTCAAATTGTGAAAGGGATGTTTCTTCCACTACAAAAATATTTTTCTCTGTTTAGCTCTAGACATCTAAACCAGAAAAATCACCTTAAGTGATGAAAAGCGAGGTGTGCAAATCGACTCTCCGGGTGCCTGTAGAGAGATTCACATCCAGGTAAATAACTCTTCGGGCCCCCTGGTCAGGACTTATCAGCAGAGGCCCTTCCGGGCAGGTAGAAGCTGAGATGCAGGCGAGAGCAGATGCGTGCAGTGCAGCTTCAAAAGGCAGGCAGATAACTAGACAGATCTGCCTCCAGGCAGGTCCTCGACAACAGAAAGCCTATCAGACAGGCAACAGCTCTTGCCTGCCTAGAAATAAACTGGAAGCCACCGGCGCTGGGGTTCTGAGCTCGGAAAATCCCTCAGCATGTCCTGGAAGGCAGGTCCATGCGAGGCAGACGGAGCCACGGGGCATGGTGCCACAGAAGCCCACCGCGTAGGCTCCTTTCAACAAGCCTTCTAGCACTGTAACAGTATCTCTGGAATAACATAATTTCTTTTAATGACGTACTGACTTAGACTGTGAGGCGATGCTGAGCCGTCTTGCTCTCAAAAGATAAAGGGGAGGGTATAAGCGCTCGCGTGTATTTGTTGTGTGGGGCATATATCTGTGTGTGTATTTATGAGTGTTCTGTTCATACGCAGTTGTAGCATCGATGCACAGCCCTGTTAATGATTCTTATCTTACCTTGAGCTCACAGCCTATGATTCCAGGAAATTTATTTTTAAGTCGAAACCAGAAATCAAATAGAAGAAAGGAAATACAGCTGGCAGATTATTGAAAACAGCCACAGCAATAACAACTTATATATTCTTGAATTTCCTCAGAGAGGTAATGAATCGGAGAGAACAGTGATTAGAAGAGATCCTGAGTCTGTCTTGCACACCCCAACTAGGGCTGCCCATTGGCTAGTTGTCTCTGTGAAGTCAAGTTAGAAATTTGGGAGTCTCAAAAAATAGACTATGAAAGGGCTGAGCAGATAATTGTGACTGACTTAATACCAGTGAGACAGACACGATGAAGACACGATGAAGTCTGAATCAATGGTTTGATATCATGTTGCTCTAAATCTCCTGTCTTTAAAACAAATTAGAGCATGTAAATTGGGTGTAGTACACAGTGTATCTTCTAGAAGTTTTTGGTTACCCAGACTGGTAGGAGGCTAAAAGAATCCCAGCCCCTAAATGCTACCAATATCCCAAATCTAGATCAACTCCACTTCCACTGGAAGCAACAGCCATTTCTAAGAGCTTGTCTGTGACTATCAGTTCAAAAGGTGACTGCTTCTAATAGAGAAAGAGGAGGAGAAAAGTCAGAGAAATAAGAACAATGTGATCTTAGATAAAGGACCTGGATAGAGCTAGGAAAGACATGTGAGTAGAACGTTTAAACACCCGGAAGAAAGTCAAGTATGAAAAGCGAGAAGTATAAAGAGATCAACACAGATGGGATTTTTTTTTCCTATCCTGCGTTAATAGCAACTTCTCCAAATGTATATATATATAATGCATTATATGACCAAGTAATGTTAGAAAGAAGCCAGGTCACTGGGTGTCAAAGTATGAAATTGTGAGAAAACATTCCAAAATGTCTATAGTCCAAACAATTAAAATCTGGATACTGGAGAAATTACATGGAAAAAAGCACTGATTCAAAAGACATACATACCACATAGTTCCTATCACATTCCAACACATCATTAATTCATCCAGCCATCTAAGAAATGTTCATGGAACATCACATCTGTTGTCTTAAGGCACACACATTCTAGTAAAGGAGACAGAGAAAAACATAGAAAAATATGTGACATGAGAAAAGATTGTGATGACTTTTAAGGTAAAATGCATAGGGTTAATGCTTGGGTAGAATATGAACGGGGAGCTCTGGTAAATAGCTCTTCTACACAGGGGTTTGAAAAGTCCTTCCTGATTAACACAGTGAAGCCAGACCAGTGAATATCTGGAGAAAGTCACGTGAAGCAAGAACAAAGAGGGTCCAGCTCAAAGAGAGTGATAAGTGTCAGATGCTCAAGGAAAAGGAAAGAGCCAGAGTAAGCAAAGAGAGAGTGGCAAGAACTGAAATAAACAGATGGGCAGGGTGACCCAAGCAGGGCTTTGGAGGCTGTGGTAGGAAGTTTGGCTTTCTTTTTCTACATGCATAATTAGAAATCACTAGGGATGTGGCATGATCTGGTTTTTTTTTTTTCTTTTTTTAAGATTTTATTTATTTAATTGAGAGAGAGATAGAGTGGGAGCATAGCCACAGGGAGGGGCAGTGGGAGAGGGAGCTCCGCTGAGCAAGGAGCCTGATTTGGGACTTGATCCCAGGACACTGGGATCATGACCTGAGCCGAAGGCAGATGCTTAACCAACTGAGCCACCCAGGCACCCCAGCTGCTCTTTGTTTTTAAATGATTTTTATATCTCCTGTACAGAAAACAAATTATATCCCAGAAAGAATCAATGAAAGCAGGGAGAGCTGCTGATAGGATGCTATCGTGGTAGCCCAGTAAGAAGATGATGGTATCAGAATGCAGTGATGGGGAGATGGTAGAATGTGGATTATGACTTCAGTTTCTCTGCACCTGAGAAACCTAACAGAATCACTATATTTCAATATACAAATTATCTCAAAACAGGCCTTTTTATTCCATCAATTACTTTGTACCCTGGGGCTGTGTTCCTCTGATAATGGGGACTACTTCAGCACCCTGATTGAGCCTTCTTCTGGAGTTTCTGATTCTGTAAATGGTGGTTTCCAGAAATCTAAGTTCTCTAGGAGAATTTAACGATAGGCAAGTTGGGGAGTGCTGGCTTTAACAACTGAATTTCCTTATTTTCTGAATTAATATAGATAACTCCGCCCTCCCAGTGAAACAGTGAATCCTCATGATTAAGGGTATGGAGGATGTCACCAAAGACATGGCTGCTGGTTCTGGATGCACTTCAGAATCACACAAAACCCTGGATAAAAATGCTTTCACTCAATAGAACAGAGCGGGCATGTGGTTTCATTTCTCCTACAGATGTCTTCTATTTCTACTTGTTACTGTGCTGGTTCAGATTCTTATTATTTGTACTTAATTTCATTTTTTAAAAACTCTGTCCAGAATTCCATTGCCAGTTCAATCTCATAGTACTAAAAAATATTTTCCCCCTGCTTAGAAACTTTCCTTGGGTCCCATTTTCTAGAATTCCCCAAACTTTGGTTGACTTTTCAACATGTATGACTGAGCCTCTGCATAACTTTGTAGTTTTCTCTGTTCCATTTCCCTTATGTATCCTCCTATTCTGCCCTTTTTGGCCAACCCTAACAAGGACTTCACATTTTCTGTTGTTTGCTCATGTCAATCTTTCCTTCTTTTGAAAATGGTGCCTTTCAAAACTTTCCCCCCTCCTTCAAGGCCAAGAGTGGGCTGCCATACTTTGCTAACTGTCTTGGAACATTTTAGCTGGCCAGAAGTGATTACTCCTTTACCTCAACTCCTAAGGAATGACTGTTTAGGCCTTTTCAATGGCTTATCAGCTCCATGTTGTGGCTGTAAGTTTAGTGTACATCGCTCAGTGATGATAATTATTCTTTTTCAGGAGAGTCTATCATATCTAATGGATATTTGTTTATATACCCATTTGGTTTTGCATAAATCAAGCATTTAAGTTCTCCATGTTGACATTGGAAACCAGAGGAATGAAGATCTAGAAGCTTACGGCAGCTCCCCACACAGGTCAGGTGTATCTGTCCTCTGGAGCCTGCCATGGATGGTACACTGGGACGTGGAGCCTGCTTCCCTCTCCAGTCTCATGTCTTCTTACTAGTCTCCTCCTAGTTGGTACTCCAATAAAATCAAACTGCTTTTGTTTTCCCCAGCACAACAAAGGAGTCTTTTATTCATACTGCAGCTGGTACAGTCCTTTGTCATGAAATTCCTTTCATTCTTCTCCATCCTCCTTGTTCCTTAGCATTCTACAGTGAGGACACAGCTCAGCAGCCACTTTCTCCAGGAAGCCCCTCTTGCCACCAACTGCACCCCTTCTACCACTAGGTTAAAGGACCCCCCCTTCCTTCTCACATAATTTGAGAACTAGATATAGAAATGCTTTTCATTAAATCTCCTATCAGTAAACTGTAAGCTTCTTAAAGTCAAGAAATATGTCCTTTTTTCTTTTAATTTCCAATATCTGACACAAATATGGCTCTAATAAATATGACAACATATAAATATACATTTGGCAAAATAAAAAATAAGCATATTGACAATGTGTCCTGAACTTGTTTATATCATTCTTATTCCCCCAGGTGATTCTGATGTGCACCCGGATGCAGCATGGCCTTAGACCAAATGTCATTGGCACTAAGTAAAAATCAGCTGAATTCCCCGACTGGACAACACAGCCCACCAATTCTAATAAAAAGCAAAAATGTCTACACTATATAGCTTAGTCACAATTAATGTTCAGGATTGAAGCGACTTCGTTAATAATCGAGAGGTGTAAAACCTTCCAAAACAAAGTTGTCTGATTTGAGTTGTCCCTGTGTTCTCTATAGATTGATCTAACTCACTGAAAAATTAATCTCATTTTTACTTCCTCCAGCCTCGATAGGACACAGCTGCACTAATGTTCATCTCAATTGATGGAGTGAAGAAGCCTCATCTTTATTCAGTGTGAAGCAGCTGCCAAGAGAAATGGCCTTTGAGAGAGGTAATAAGTTCATGAGGATCACCTGTGTCGTGCAAAACAATATTTGATTTTTTTGAACGTTTAAGCCGATTGGAAAGAACATATGAATTAAGTATCTAGCTTTTGGGTGAGAAGTTTGGCTGCAGGGTGACAGAGTGCACCATCAAGGTGATACATTTCAGACATCGCCTTCCTGTGACACGAGGGAATCGCGAAGCAAATGGAACAGAGGAAATTATGACCCACTGGCCAGAATGGATTTGTAACACAGGAATGCCACACAAATATGCTCTGTTCTTATCTCGGAGAGTAAGACTTCAGACAAATAAAACAAATGCCAAAATATAAGCTTCCTCTGTGAATGAACATAGTCTACAAAACAAGGGCATGATGGAAATTTGTGATATATTTTGTAGACTAGTCTCTGTTCTTCCACAAATGTCTCACCTTTCCTCCTTATTTTCAAATTATAAATTTCTCCCTTTCTTCCTATTCTATTTGGTTCCAAAGCTTCTTGTTTGACTGCTCACAAAACCTTTGTGTTATGCTCCAAAGGAGGTTCTCTCCGCTGCTGTCTGTCAAACAGATGACATATGTTCAGTTTAACAGAATTGCTACCAAGGGAAGGCACACACTCTCTAAGAATTACGAAGCCATTCTCTTAGACTCATCAAGGTTTGACCTTTTAATAGAAGACAGTGTTTACTTTAAGGTGCTATTATATTGAAATCAGGAATGAAATATTGAGTTCTTTCAGCTGGAAAAAAATGTGGAATGAAGATAAACAATGGCAAATTTCCCAATACATGCCATGGGCAGTTATAAGTAACTTACATATAGCTATTAATTTGCTTTCTGTAACAACCCTTTAAAATCCCATTGTATAGATGAGGAGGTAAAACAGAAATCACAAAGCCAGGTCATCCAGCTAATAAGTGACACAGCCAGGATTTGAAACTGGGTGGTGTGGCTTTGTCATCCCGATTTATCCTCTTAAATACATTATGTTAAACTTCTACAATAGATTTTGGTTGGGCAATGTAAGCATTCATAAACCCTTGAAAAATTTCTAGCTAAAGTGGTAATTTTTCTGATATAAAGAATCTAAAGAAAATGACATAAGATTGTCTGGGATAATTATAAAGTAGTCCATCTTCTCAGCAAGTTATTATACTGATTTTTTCTTTGTGTCCTTCCTGTTACATTTCAACAAGCAATAGCAAAAAATGCGATAATTCTTTCTGCTCCACCTCCAGTGGAGCTCTCCAGTGTATTTACCATCATTCTTAAACTTGAACCCTTCTTGCTATTGCCCCCCATTCTAAGCACAACTCAGGGAAAATCTCTATATGGATTTTGTGTTTTCTCATTCAGAGTGAGTTAAGTATTCACTTACTCAGTTACCCAGAATAAACAAAGTTTTAGATTACTTTCATTATTATTCATATTATTATGAATCCACGCATAGTATACACTCACATAATTTTCATTTAAATTACCTCATTATTACTTTCAATAAGGGCTGTATTCATCTACAAGGAGAAGCCTGAGCAGGTTGGTCTAAGAGATCTAAGCACAATACGAAAGATAGTAGACAACAGGTGGAATAAATTCCCATTAAAGGTGGTTCTTGAATGTATTTGCAAAGGACTGTTATACCAAAACCAAAACCAAAAATTACTCTTTAAATCTTAGGTAAATTTCATGCAAATATATGCCTTGGTCATTAAACAACATTTAAGAGGATAAGCTCAATGTTGTCCTCAAGGGTAATAGAAAAGCAGCTCACAAAGCATGTCTTTTATGCCAGTTCATATAACATACAAGGTACTCTAGGAGTGGCCTCAAATATATGCAAATACAATTCAATTGACAGGAGTTGGCAAGGCTGGACCTAAGAGAGATACATTGAACAATAAAGTGGTACCAAGAAAGACTGTATGCCTTAGGGACATATATGGCATATATGAAGGACTGAGCTTCCTTCTCAGACTCATGTTTCATATCAGGAGAGAAAGCCAGGCATTGGAAAGAAACCATGGATCCTGGTGCCACTTAATGTCAAGTTAATAAAAGGGAACTTTATTATGTAAACCATGGCCTGAAGATCAGAGACTAGAAAATGGTTGGTACAAAGGTGGTTATAAGAAGCCCACTCCTCTAGCTTGTGAAACGGCTCAAGGGGACATCCTCTAAGGGAGAGCAATGGAGACTTGTGCACATGGGCCAGGGAACTACATAAGGACATGGGTACCAATAGAAGGTACACTACCTAAGATACATCAGGTCCACCATTCATGGTACATGGTTTTCCATCCCTTCCAACTCTTTACAGATTAGAGAAATAATTATAAAGTAATGGAGAACTTAATTGGAAGTCTGCTTGAATTTATTTACAATCTTTGTGAATTCACCTCAGAGAGAATAATGGAAAAGTTAACATATGGCATCACATGGCAGTCACTCTGGGGCATCTGGGTGGCTCAGTCAGTTAAGTGTCTGCCTTCAGTTCAGGTCTTGATCCCAGAGCTCTGGGATGGAGCCCTGTGTGGGGCTCCCTGCTCCATGGGGAGTCTGTTTCTTCCTCTGCCTCTAGGGCTCCCTCTGTTCATTCTCTTTCCTCGCTCTCTTACTCTTTCTCTCAAATAAATAAATAAAGTCTTAAAAGGGGGGGCAGTCACTCTCTGTTACTCTCCCAGCTCTGTCTCAATCACCCCAACATCAGGCAAAGAAGATGCCTTTACTGTGAGCCACAAGGCTGAAAAGTAACTCACTGGCAGATGTCAGTCCCTTAATTTTGCCACCTCCTCAGAAAATAACGACAGACATGTTCTGTGGCCCAAGAATTACTTAACCTGTCACAGAAGTTAAAAATTAAATACTTCAAAGTTGAAGGCCCATGTAGACATACATGGATGTTGGAACTTCTTTGCCCAAGGTCTCGGAGGTGCTCACAGCCTGCTTCTCATATTCCCAAGTTGTTTAGCTTCCATGTACTCCCTCATTTCAAAAGACTTAATTCCATGCCTTGATTTTGTGACGAGCTTTGAACACTTTACTTTGGTTCTCCATAAGTAATGCTATTCACTACTGCAATAGCCCATTCTTTTCCTGACCTTCCCTCCAGGGAATCACAATTAAATCTTTTCCTGCATTAAACAAGAGATACCTCTAGGCAGTTCTGATTATTTGCTCTAAGAGTTACATAGTCAAGAACAAAAAGCAAATCACTACAAAGAGTTGCTATGTCTGTGTGGTCAGAAGGCAATCTAGTCCTTTCCTTCAAGGGTGGATAAGGCTAATTCTCCCAGGTCATATCAGCCAGGGAATAGAATAAATTCACAGTAACATTTCCCAAACCAGAACTCTCTGGCCCATCTCTCTCCAGGAATATAGTAAAAATAGCACACAGTTCTTCTATTTTACATATGGAAAAGCAGATAATTTTTCTGTATATTGAGACCAAACTCAGAGGGGTTCACCAAATGTCTTACATGCATGCTAAATAACTATAGTAAAATACTTTATATGCTACATGACATCAACTATTTCCTCTTTTGTGGTTCCCCAAAATACTTAGGAACTTACATTTCTTTATTATGCTGCAGTAATTGTTCCACAGAGGTAAAGTACATGCCCTTGGTTCACACTCTCAATACGCTATAAACCACAAAATCAAGTTTCTTGTGCTCTGACTTTATTGCAAGATCTTTAGTTATACTACATATAATTTCATTAGCTCTCATTTAATCCCTTTTCCATCACATCCTTCTGGGTTACACACCCTGGGGTTTGCCTAGAAGAGCATTCTAGTCCCTTTTCTCTCTTTTTCCTATGACCCTCTAACAGATGTCTACCCACTAAGCCTTTTCATGTAAACTCTTTCTTTCCTCAAGAAAGTTCCTTCTTCACTAGACCTACAGCAGTGTAGGTTACTGCAAAGATAAATCCTGTCCCTCAGTAGAAACTTTAGAGACCATGATATCAGGGCCAGATCGGCCTCAATACTGTGATTTTTTAAACTACATGGGTATTCTATCTGCAGTTAGGATATACAAGGTCTCATGGTTTTGTGCTATCATTATTTCACAGTTCCAAAGTCTAAGGGACTTCTAGTCTTACAATATCACAATCCATTTCAGCCTTTACTTTTCTTTGTATGTAATGTCCATATTTCAATGGACTCAAAGGACTTCAAAGGACTATAAAGAAGCAAGAAAATGTGACCCTGGTCAATAATCAAGAGAAAAATCAGTTAATGAAAATAGCTCAAATTCTGGAATTACAAAAAAAACATAAAAATAATGCTGATAAAATGTGTATGAGAATCTATCAGATATTATAAATATAATGAACAAGGAAATGTGAAATATCATGAAAGATTTAAAAACCACAAAAGAAAACCAAAATATATATCTTGAAACTAAGATAGAAATATTTGAAATAAAATATTGACTAAATGTATTTAAGAATATACTGGACACAACGGAGGAAAAAAATCAATACACTTGAAAAGAACATTAGAAATCACTCAAACCGAACCATAGGTAGAAAAGATTTAAAATAATGATTAAAGTGTAACAGTATTAAACAGTAAAACATATATTATTGTCACCCTACAAAGAAAGAAGGAGAAAATGACACATAAAAAAACATTAGGCAAGATAATGGCTAAAAACTTTCCAAAACTGATCACAAACATCAAATCAGAGATCCAGGAAGTCTAGTAAATACCAAATATAGTAAATGCAAAGAAAACCACAGCCAAGAATATCATACGCAAATGACATAAAACCAAAATAAAGAAAAAAAATCATATGGGGGCATAGGAAGATCCTAAACTCACCCCCTCCCAGGGACACACCAAATTGCAGTTTGCATATGTATCATTTCCCTCTGAAAAAGATTTGAAAACTAGATGAACAGGTTCTCCACAATAAAGAATAAAAGAACCACACTGAGACCAGTAGAAGAGGCAGAGACATAGTCTTGGCAAAAGACCTCCCCCCAAGCGCTACCATAGACAATAGAGAGAGATCTCACCAGTCCAATACTTCTGCCGGAGGAATAAGGGATTCGTTCCCCACATCAGGCACCTCAGTCCTTGAGAGAGGACACGAGAGATGAGTTTCCAAAAGCCTCGCTTACAAAACCAATGGGGTTAAGGGACTTAAAGTGCTATAGAAACTGAGATTCTCCCTTAAAAGGGCTCATCTCAGGTCTTGCTTGCCCCAGGATCCAGTGCAAAAGCACCAGTTTGGAAAATGCCCAGACTATATGTGAAGGAAATTCATTTTCTGGTCTAGAGGCATCTGCTAGAGGGACAGGGTCAGTTGGGGCTCTCTCTAAAGACAGAGGCACTGGCAGATGCCATCTCTATACTCCCTACCTACTTGTTAGCACAGCTGAGCACACATGAGGCAGTACCCTCCTGCTGCCTCCCCAGGACTAGCAGAGGCAGGGGTTACGGCAGTGTCCCACTACCTTGCTGAAGCAGAAAGCATGGTTGCTGCAGTGATCCTTAGCTCATGACTGGGGCAGATGATTTCCAGTATTCATGACATCCTCCTCCCCTCAGTCTGGGGCCTGCATATGTCTGTAAACAGGGCACTCTCCCCTAGCATTACTGGAGCCTGAATGAGCTTGCAGTAAAGACATTTCTCTACTGCCTTTGTAAACCCAGTGAGTGTGCCCTGTCCTCCCACTCCTCCAGCTGCACTTCTAAAGCCGGTGGGTACACACAAACCACACAGGGTGGCCAAGGGGGCTGGTGCTCCGGAGCTGATTTCAGAATATACTCTAAATCTACAGAAATTAAGGGATGCCTGGGTGGCTCAGTCAGTTAAGCATCTGCCTTCAGCTCAGGCCATGATCCCAGAGTCCTGGGATCAAGCCTCACATCAGGCTCCCTGCTCAGTGGAGAGCCAACGTCTTTATTTCCCTCTGCCCTGCCCCCTTGCTCGTTCTTTCTCTGTAGCTTGCTCTCACTCTCTCTATCTCAAATAAATAAATAAACTCTTTAAAAATAATTCTAAAATAAGTAACTATAAAGCTACAATAATTAAGACACATGGTATAGGCAAATGGATAGAAAAATAGACCAGTGTGCTAGAATTGGCTCTACAACTGGAGCCACATACACAGGGTTCATTGATTTCAACAAAACTTCCAAGATATTGAGGAAAAAATCTCTTTTCAACAAATAGTGTTATAACAACAGGATATTCATATAGGAGACCTACCTCTTCCTCATACTATATACCAAAATTAATTTCAAATGGATCAAGACCTAAAAATATAAAGAGACTAGAAATATAAAGTATACAGAAGAAAAACATTAAAAAGTTATACAGACATAGTGAACAGAAGGGCCATCCGTACCCCAATGTTCATAGCAGCAGTGGCCACAGTCACAAAACTGTGGAAAGAGCCAAGCTGCCCTTCAACAAACAAATGGATAAAGAAGATATGGTCCATATATACTATGGAGTATTATGCCTCCAACAAAAAGGATGAATACCCAACTTTTGTGTCAACATGGACGGGACTGGAGGAGATTATACGGAATGAAATAAATCAAGCAGAGAGAGTCAAT
Organism: Lontra canadensis; assembly: GCF_010015895.1. NCBI lineage: Eukaryota > Metazoa > Chordata > Mammalia > Carnivora > Mustelidae > Lontra > Lontra canadensis. Next base: position 20,907,678 of record NW_022631005.1, read on the forward strand.
TATCATATGGTTTCACTTACTTGTGGAGCATAAGAAATAACACAGAGGACATCGGGTGAAGGAGAGAAGTGACTTGGGGGAAATCGGAGGGGGAGATGAACCACAAGAGACTGTGGACTGAGAAACAAACTGAGGTTTTGGAGGGGAAGGGAGTGGGCGGTTGGGTGAGCCTGGTGGTGGGTATTAAGGAGGGCACATATTGCATGGAGCACTGGGTGTGGTGCATAAACAATAAATTTTGGAACACTAAAAAAATAAAATTAAAAAAAAGAAATTGCAAAGATTTCTAGACATAAACTAACCATATTGATAAAATAAACTATCAAAATGTAAAACTTTTGTTTTTTGAAAGGCAAGACAGATTGGGATAAGATAGCCTCAATACATATGTATGGCAAAGAACTTGTGTCCAAAATATATTCTTAAAAACCTCTTAGAATTCAATAATGAAAATTAAACAACTCATTTAAAAAATGAGCAAAAGATTTGAACAAATACTGTACAAAAAAATATTCCAGTGGCTTATAAGCATATTAAAAGATGCTCAAAGTCATTCGTCATTAGAGATATGCAAATTCAAACGACAGTGAGAAAAAGGTCCAGTCATACTAAAATGGCTAAAAATGGAAAGACTGACAGTACCAAGTGCTAGAGCAGATGTGGAGTAACTGTGCTTCTGGTAAACTTGGAAAATAGCATAATCCCTTTGGAAAACAGTGTTAAAACATAAACTAAGGCATATTAAAAATTTAAGAGTTTATCTAAGGCAAAAATCTATTTCAATTGGTTAGTGCCAAAGCAGAAGCTCTACCAAAGGAGCTCCTGGGGAGATTTTACAGAGAAAAGGGAGAAGCAAAGTAAGGCAATTCCTGATTGGTTATTGTTTAAAGCTTAAGTTGGCTCTTCGTGATTGGTTGTACTTAGGTGTCAATTTTGTAGCCTTGAGGCATTTATAGGCTTAGATTTTGGTTTGCAAGCATTGAACATACCTCAGTCTAATGTCTCCTTGTTAATTATTCTAGTAATGGTTAACCATTTTCTTAGAAAATCAAACATAATTTTGCCACATGACTCAGAAATCCTACTGCTAGGAATTTCCTTGAGAGAAATAAAAACATAGGTTCACACAAAAACTTATACAGGTATATTTATAGCAGTTTTATTCACAATGGCTCCAATCTGGGAACACCCCAGGTGCCCATCAATTGGTAAATGGCAAAACAAAAGTAATAACAAATAAAAAGGCATAACTTATTGATACACATAATAACAAGGATGGATCTCAAAAGCATTATGTAAAGTAAATAAAGATGGACAGAAGAGAATATACTATATGACTTAATTTCTATAAAGATATAGAGGAAACAACACTAAGCTATGAAAATAGTAATCCTATCCCTCAGAATAAGGATTGAATGTATAGAAACTGATTTTATACATATTGATAAGGTAGGGGAGAAGGTGTTTCTCTTCCAGCTACTAGCGGTTAACGATAAAGGCAAGGGTCCTGAAGCATTTCCAAAATGAAGGCAGTGAAAATAAGAAAGCATGTTCTGTTTGGCTCCCTGGTCTATTCACATTGGTACTAGGGTGACCTCGCACGCAAGGGATAGCTGCTAAAGGGAATAATCTGGAGATATGGAGCTTCTGATTTGTTATGGGTTTTTGTTTTATTTTGTTTACTCCTGCCTCCACACATGTTCTTGACTGATAACTGATTCATGTCCCTGAATTAAAATGACTGACATATGACAGCATCAAAGAAAAAAAAAAGAAAGTATAGAAATTGCCTCTAAAGTAGGGTATTGGAGGCATTTTGGGATGATGGAAATATTGTATCTTAAATAAGGTGCCCGTAACATGGGCATACTCATTTGTCAAAAGTCATCCCACTGTGCTCTTATAATATGTACATTTTATTCTGAGTAAATGATACTTTAATAAAGTGATTAAAAATTAGAGAGGAAGAAAGAGAGAGAGAGAAGGAATAAGTAGATATTGTTTGCACAAATAGACCCCAGGTTGATTTCCAGATGTGCACCTTTAAACCCTTCAGTCCTTTTGTCTGCAGTCCTTGTTATTCTCTAATGCTTTGGAAAGGCAATTTCCCATTCTATGAGTGAACTGGGGAAACCTACTCTAATTGATTTGATCAACAAACCCAAACCCACCTCTGTTTAAAGAGAAACCAATTTGAACATTCTATAACTACATGCAGATCCTGCCTTGCTTGAAGGGGTCTGCCTAGCAATGCCATAACACATAACTCTGCTTCAAATGAGATTGTGGGTACTGAGGCAAAGCAGAAACATTTGCTGTGCTTATTTGCATTAACCAATAGTCAGACTGGCCTTGGGGCTCAAAGCTATTTGTGGAAGGCTCTGTGGTCTACTGAGCTGATGAAATGTAGAGGTATGGACAAAGGGGAGGTGTAAAAAACAAAGTCGGCATATGTAAGGTGGGATTTTCCTTTCTAGCTTGTTTCCTTTTTATGCTTTCTTTTAATTGTTTTCACATTTTTAGTGAAAAAGTTATATGTGCATATGATGAAAATCATAAAAATAAAGCAATAGTACAGAAGACTGTATAGAGAAGAGTAAGTATCCCTCCTACCACAAACAGCTCGCCCCTAGTCCTTCTCTACCTAGAGGTAAAAACTATTACTGTTTTCATAAAGAAAGTTTCAGAAATAATCCACATATTTGTAACTATATTTGCTTCAAAATGTAGCAAACATGAAAGCAGGAATTCCCAGGTTAGCCTGCCTGAAAAACATCCTATCCTATTGTGTCCTGAGTAAAGATCACTGAAGGTATGCTCTCAATTCCCTCATTTCTAAATCGTGCAAAATAATCACACCCATTTTATGGGGTGTGGTGAGTATTCAGCAAGTCAACCAACAGTAAGTTGTCCCCTAGAATAATGCGTATTCCATGCCTTGCTTTTGCCACTTACTGAAGCGGTGTGGACACTTACAGGTCAAACCATACAGAGGCATATCAGAGCTTCTCACCCACTTCTTTTTTGTTTCCATTTCACAGTTCCTTTTCACATCTTTCTTCCCCCCTCCAAAATGACCACCAATAGTTTGAGTTGACTGTCAGCGCTTTTGCTTCATATTGTCAATAGCTTAATTTTTCCTATTGTACAGCCTTTAATTTTCTTCTGTTGATATTTGTCCTGGCTTCTCTAGCAAATATTTTAAACATTCAGAGTATTTTCTTGCTCTTGCCAGACTGTTACTACTGAGAGAATATGTGAACCAGACTCGGACTGCATGTCAGAATTCAGTTTTTCCTCAAGCTACCTCTCACTTCTCTCAAAGTTGATATATATGTGCCCTTGATGTACATATGCAGAGGGGCTAAATCAGCAGCCTTCTCCTTTACCACATATTTACTTTTTACCTACACATCTGCTAAGTGTAGGATTCTGGTCATGGAGTATTACTGCTAATAGTAGTAGCAAATACCACATTAACACTTATAATAAGACTCGTTTTGATCCAGCCATTTTGAAATCAGACATGGCCAGAAGCACAATGTTTACTGTTGCAGGGATAAACCAGGCTTCTCTGAGGACCCAAGGTTGAGATTGGAGATTCTTGGAAATACAGCTGTTCGTTTAAGGAAAACAGACACACCATTTTTATGCATTTATTATTATTCTTCAGTCTGGAAGAAAATGCCATTATGGAGAAAAGACAGTCTTCGTTAACATAGGGCCAAAAAGGGTAGGATCAATGTTCATAATCCTTACCCTTCACAAGAAAAAATGAAGTCAGAATCCTAGTGGTGCTTTCATCTTAACCTTGTGTCCAGGAAATTGGGAAATAAAGCTTGAGCTTTTCAATGTTGCCACAAGATTCTGTTTTCTTACAAGTAAAATAAAGAGTATAATATTATCTACCCTCATAGGTCTGCTGTGAAAAATAGAAGTAAGAGCAGCCAAGTACGCAGATAGAACTAACTAAGCATTAACTACAATCATAAATGTTTGCCAATAAAATCTTCCAGTGATGAGGATTTATCTGTTGATTACCCAGGAGAGGAACAAAATGAGACTGCGTGTACCATGTCTACGTAAAGCTTGGGATGAGAGACCCCAAAAAGGTGGACCAGATGTGAGGCAAATGGTCTGAGCAATAAGTCAGCTGCAATGAAATGAAAACAAGGGAGCAGGTGGGGGCCTGAGGAGAGTCTCCATATTTAGGGGTATAGCAACCCAGGCAGAGTTTCTGGATTACAATCCAATAATGTAGGTTGAATATGGATTGCACACCATGAGATTAAGTGAATTGTTCAAATGTATACAGCAAATCCGTAGTAAACAGGCTGAGGATCCAACTCTTCTTTCTGAAGATAGGATCCATTTATCAATTCAAGCAAGATTCAATGAGCGGAACACAGTGGATGCCATGCTCTTTTTTTGGAAGTATGTCAAGATTCAATCTCTCCCTTAATCATGGAGTGAGGGGGAAATGCACTGAGTTGACCCTCTTTCAGGGCTGCCCTTGCATCCCCTTGCTTGGCAGCCAACCAGCCTCACAAGGTAGGAAAGGGGTAATAAGGCCACCCTTTGGGGACACTCCATACAGTCCTGGAGGAATGATATGTGGAATCATATGTGGAAAAGGGGACAGCAGCAGAAGACTTTACACTTCCTCATATACCTCCCTAAACCTCTGCTTATAACTTTGGCAACTGATCCAATTTTTTTCTTTAACACCTAATACACATCTTTTTTTTTTTTAAACTACTAAGTAACAAGCTCCTGTTTTGAAAATAATAACCCTATACTACTCTTAATCACGTTTTGATGTTCACATATCTATAAACTGCACATTTTTCTTACCTAAACTCATTATTTCTCTAAATGAAATATTCATGCTTGTTACGATTTTAAACAGACTAGGTATATAGGCACCTCCATTAGAGCAGAATTTTTTTCAAGATTTTATTTATTTATCTGAGAGAGAGAGCAGGAGCAAGGGGTTGGGGAGAGGGAAAGCAAACTCCCTTCTGACTGGGAAGCCCAACAGAATTCAGTTTTTTGATCGCAGGACCCTGAGATCCTGACCTGAGCTGAAAGCAGATGCCTAACCGACTGAGCCACCCAGGTCTCACTAGAGTATACTTTTTGTCTTATGTCCTTGGGCTTCAGTCTCCTCACCTCCATTTGTGGGGCATTAGGTTCCTTCCAATTCTAGAACTCTATGAATCCTACTTCTCTTGGAGGATTTTCACTGTGTGAACTTAGCTAAGCTGACACTCCACTGCCTCAAATTCCCTTCATGGCACAGCTTCTGATTAGCAAGGGGCCATGAGAGATTTTGTGCAAGAGTTTGAAGACAGAAGCAATATAATGGCCAAGTGCTTTTAGATGGGGAAGTCAGCACATGGAAAGCTTTCTTGCACAAGTACATGGCACTTGCCTGCTGCCTCATTTTGTTGGTGTTGAGCAGCATCAGGGCCCAAAGCAATTCCAATTCCTTCCAGATCCTTTTTCAGCCTAACTCCTTAGTCAAGGTGTGTTTAGCTTCATAACAAAGGGCGATTCTTTTCCAGCAGGATATTCCCATCATAGAACATGGAGGCTGGGAGGTAGTGAGAGACTAATGTAAGTTCTAGTCTGTCATTGTGGTCCCCTCCCCCCTCATCCTCATTGCTTCTAGTCTGTTCCTGAATTACATACTTCACAGCCATCTTCCCTTCCTAACTGCCTACCCTCAGACTTCAGGATCCTGAGACAGAAGAAATAGCCTCCTATGACTGTTTAGCCAGTCTCTATGGCTTTTCAAGGTCAAAGTGCTGTAATAAATCCAGAGATAGACAGATGACAGATTGATACATAGATAGATAATACATGGATGATAGCTGGATAGAACCCTTGTAATTCTGCTTCTCCTCCCCTCATCAAATCCTAACCTCCTTTCATCTCTTTTTATTTTGTGTGTTATTCTCTACTTTATCATATTCAACTAAGCTCCTTGAGGATAGAAGGCTGCATATATGTTTGCTGAATACCTGAAATACTTACTAACACAATGCTGGCACAGAGTAAACTCTGAACCAATGGATCCTGTTGTTCACGGTGTATGCTTTGTCTTAATATATTTACATGCACCAACTAACTCCCAGTCTTCCTAACCTTGTGGGATGTTTCACCTTTTAAAACCTTATAGTTATAGTCATAATAATAATAATAATAATAATAACTTGTACTTATATGGTGCTCACTAAATGCCAGACACGTATATTACCTAACTGAATCTTCACAACAACTCTATGCAAATCACAACCAGGCAGGCTAGCTCTCAAGTCTGTGAGCCTAACCATTATGCTATCCTGACTTTCAATGCAATGATTTGTTATATACAGATTTTATACTCTCTAAGATTATGCTAACCAAAATTTCTAGTGAATGAAACTTCTATTTGTAGGATGTATCTTTTTGAGTAATACACATGTCAGTCAAGGTCCCAACAGGAAACAGATGGCACACTCAAAATAGGATAACTGCAGAGGATGTATTTACAAAGGGAAAAATTACATAATGAAGGTGTAGAGGAACTAGGGGTGGTGTGTTAACCAGTGCCTTCATAGCAGCATGATGATGAGTATGCATCATCCCCTGGGTCTGTAGAAATGAGCAGGCCAGTTTCTGGAAGGAGAAAGAATTGTAAAGTGTGCCACCATGAGAGGTCAAGGTCACAGCCAGTCTGAGGTGACTTTGAGGCAGGAACTAGAGAAAGAAACACTATGAGTTTTCCTTCCATTCTCCAATCTCCTCTTGGGGATTCTCCACTGGTAAAATCCAACTGAAGGTCAGACAGGTGGAAGGTGTCTGTTGATGTGTCCTGTACCGATCAGCCTGCTAGAATCAGAAAGTGGAGGTGGCAGAGGGGCGGGGGGGGGACGGGGGCGGGGATGATTAAATATTCTGGCATGGGTCCACTCTGAAATGTTACCAAATAAAAGGCGTGGGACAGCTCACATGCTCATCACCATCTTCCTCCCTGGGATGTGAAATATTTGTTTTCAAAGAAGATGAATTAAAACCTATAAATTGGGTAGTAGTACAGATTCTCTCTCTGCCAAACAATTAAGCTATATCTAATATATGTAAACTTAATTTTAAAATTTCTCCTTGATCATAGATGAATTTCTGCATAATTTCCAAGATACTCGTGATTCACTTCTGCTCCAAGTTCATCCTGATGACAACTGGCTTTTTCTATGGCTTAACTGTGTCTTTAAAAGCAAATCTCCAGATAACCATGTCACACAGAATAAAGAAGGCATTTCCTTTTTCCCCCTCACACTGCAACCTTTTGCTTTCTGATATTGGACACATGCCATGCATTTTGCATTAGCTGTGTGGCAAATGTCTAGTGTTACAATCCAAGCACCAGTGCTCATTAGCCTTTTTAGGAGCTTGGAGACCAGAGTTGGAAAGGTACAGCTTGGAGAAATAATTCTCAGTGAGCAAGTAGCAATTTGCCAAACAGACAAAAAAAAACTGAGGAAGGGGGAGGAGGAAAGCCAGACAAAGTTGTCTGAGTTAATGAACCAGAGTCTGAACTCATGACAGCAAAGGAAAAATAAAAATAGGGAAAGAACTCCTGCACAGCACTTGCTGTAAAGAATAAAAAAGGATGCCACAAGTAGGATTCTGTGAGCTGTTTCTTGTAAATTCACTGATGCTTAGCACCTATGTCAAAAGAGAAAGGGCCAAGCGGTTGGGGAGTGAAACTGGACCATCCTGACAGATGGAGCGGTGGGCAGGTCATCAGGAGGCCATATCATGTTGAAAGAAGGCTGGGTGCCCAGCCTGGACACCAAAGCCTCTGCCCACCCTGGGCAGAAATACCTCCAACTGGAAGGATAGGACACAGGTAATACCAGCCTCTGTTGAAAGACCAACCCATACCTGCTCTATTCCCATCCTCATTCAACACACATACATATAATCATGAATACCCCAGACACCTTTCATGCTTGCACAAACATTAAAAGAATTACATGTTAGCTGAAGCCAAATACTACAGAATATTCTATGAATGATGAAACAACCAAGTCTGCTGGGGTTCTTTGTGTTTATCTGGCATGATAGAGCCTGAGAAATATTTAAGAAGAGTCTTGCCAAGGATTCAGTACAATTCTAGTCACAAATTACAATGTGTGGGTGATTTTATTCACACCACCAAGCAATACTTGGACACCAGCATGGTGTCCTACAATTCAACTCAATTCTAACACTACCTACCTGGAGGGAGCATCAGATTTCAAGGGTTGGGGGCTCAGTCAGATTTATTGTTATAAATTGCAATGTCACAGCCACAAAAGCAAAAAACAGCATTTTAATCATGGAGGAATATAGACAAATAGGAAACTTGTCTTACTCATTATTGATGTTTTTCCTATTCTTAAAAAGATGTGGAATTCCAAATTTTTCCCAATCCATTTAAGGAAGCAGAAGGTTGATATAATGATAAACTAGATGGATCTGTCAGGATGAAGAGTCTTTATGAGAATTCTTAAAAAAAAAAAGTGTCATCCCATGAACCAAGGAACGGGGGCCTTCTGCTCTATAAGTGAGAACCTTCATCAAAAAGCTATGTGTGTCTTAAAAAAATTTTAAAATTATAAATGAAAAGCTGTGTATCCTCTCCTCTTCTTCCTCCCATGGGCAGGGAAAAGAATTGGGAGCAGTGTCAAGTTCTATAGTAAGTTTAACAGAGTACAATTATCATCTCCCTACTTACCCCCTCTTATCCAGACAGTGCACAGAATGGGACCAAGTTGTCATGCACATTTTGTCTGCCCTAGAGATCAGTGGAAGTCCTTGTTCTCATCATCTTGGTCCACATGATCATTGTTCTCCCTGTTGATATCACCCATCAGGAAGCTTCATAATCATCCAGTCTAGCCTTATCCAGACCACAATACATTTCTACCATTTCCTCAAATTACCAGAAATTTCCTATATCATGAACAATCTAATAAACACATGTGTGGAGAGGAGTTGAAGTATATACATTTCAACTCAGAGTTGCTTACTATCCTTTTTTTTTTTTTCCCTAACTCTAACCTACTCTAGAATGATCATTATAAATTGTGGTGGCTCCATACTGAGTACTTTTTCATTAAGTAGGAATTGTATCTGCCAGTAGATTCTTGTCTGTGTGGTTCTGAGCTTGGTTTGTCACAGAGAAATATTCATGAGATTTGGAAGGTAGAGTTGAAGGAGTGGCCATTTCTACAGTCAGGAGGTCGGCCACTGTGGCAATAGCCTACAGGTTCCATCACTGATCAGCAGCTTACCTTGTTGGGGGAGTGACAAGCCAGCCCTCAGTGGCCCTCTCTCTCCTGCCATGTAACCCCCTCCAACTTCTCCAAGCCCTAGGCTGGATATGTGTACACTTCCATGGTAAAGGCACCAGCTTCTTCTGCAGTCGCCCACACCATGAAGATTTAGAGATGGCGAACTTCAGATGTGGGTTCCACTTTGTCCCCATGGATACTAGTTGGTCCTTGAAGAAAATAGTTTGTCCTTGCTCTTTCCAACTTCTTATTCTGGTGTCCTTTTCCATTACAGCCAGTACATAGTCTCTTCAGGCCCAAAACCTCACATGAGAGGAATAGCCTTGCAGAGACTAATCCCATGATTTCATAAGGCTTGATCAAACTCCAGCTGAGACACTAAGACACTGAGACATACTTAGATTTGACAATTAAAGGTATCTGGATTCCCTTCAGTTTAAAAAGAAACTTTGGGCAAATATTCAGTTCAGTGTTTAAGATTGTCTCTTGACTGTCAAGGTATTTCTTTCTCATCAAAGTGAAACCAGAATGCAAGGTACAAGTAACACACTCCCAATGGCACCTTGCTGGTACAAATTACTGGTGTCTTACAGTATAGTAGGCCTCTCAGCATCAACATATCGATCCACCCTAGAGCACATGGGACATTTGGATAAGTAACAGACCCCTTGGGGAACTGAACACATGACCCACAACCTTCCCTAGACCCTTTGTTCTGCCAGTTTTGCAGAACTTGGGCTCTGTTGGTTTCAACAGCTTGCCAGAAAAGAGGCCTTCTCTAGGGAACCACAGGCCTGATGTTCTCAGACTGTGCTTAACTTACCTGGTTTTCTGCCTTTTCCCTATTTTAGGGGAACTGGCATTATGGGAGAGCCAGAGCACACCATTCAATGTTTACTCTCTTCCCTCCCACCTCTACAGATTCTTCTACAAGCACAGGAAGCTGATGACCTTCCTTTTATTAGTGAAGAAAAGAACACTTCTGTTTCATTATACACTTTTCCTTCTCCTTTTTTATTCTATGACTTCTATAAAAACTCTATTATCTGAGTTAGCCAGGCTTGGTTCCCGTTAGAAGAGGGATGCTTTCGGAATTTAGAAAACCCCCTTCCCTCTCAATAAAGCCTTGCTCTGAAGACACTGTGTCACTGGGACTTATAAAATGCCAATTGGAAACTAGAGTTCAACAATAAGCCTCCTGTTCTAGGCTTCCCTGAAGCAAATAAATAAATAATTGCCTCTGAATCAATGTCATTTAGGTACTGGGGACAATATAGAAAAAAACACATCAGTGTAATGTCTCAATATTATTCTAGCATTATACCTTTCAATTTTTAATTATCATATGTAATAGTTTATAGGGATTATAGGTGAAAGTGAAATAATGAACTCTTAAATCCATAGATGCTTAAAATTTAAAGAGACCACAAATTTGGGTGGTTGACTATACATGTTTCTGACAGGAATTGCATTTGGCTATCCATGAGAAAGGCGGGAAATGCAAAAGTCTATAAAAGATGGAAGTTTTGTTTGTTATTTTTTTTTCAGGCTACAAACAGAAGGAGGTAGGCAGTCCAAGCTGATAAGGCCCTGAGGAACTGAGGCTGTTTCTGTCTTTTTGTCCAACCATACTGAATGTGTCTCCTTCATCCTCAAGATCATACCATCATTCTAAAGACAACTGGAGCCACCACCAACACATCTGCATTTCAGGTAGGAAGCCAGAGAGAGACAGGAAGGACAAAAAGACTATGTCAAGAGTTCCATCCAATGATTGCTCCTTATTGATCACACTTATCTGCAAGGAAAGCAGGGAAGTGTAATTTTTCATCTCAAATAATAATTTCAGATCCTGTCAGTAAGAAAGAAGAGAAAGGTTCCTGGTTAAGTGCTGAGCCATCACTGGTACAACACATCTCTACCAAATCTTCATCCAGTTTTGGGTGATCATCTGCAGTGATGGAAAATCTGCCACAATGAAAAGAAAACCAATTTAAGAGCAGACTGACTTTTTCCCAAGTCCACCTGAAATCTGCCTTCAAGGTGCTCCTGCCTAGTCACCGGCTCTGCCCAGGGCAGTGATGAGAACAAATAGCATTCCTCTTCTACATTTGCCCTTCAGATGCGTGAAAACACACATTTTTCCCAAAACTTCTTATTGTTGTCTTGTTATTTTGTTTTATTTTATATGTTCTACCAGACTTCATCTGAAATAGTCTAGATTCTTTTCTTTTCTTTGAAAGTTTCTCTGAAGGCAGAATCTCAAGTTCAACCTATCAACAGGTGTTGTACTAGATCTAAGGAATTGATTGAAATGGACACTTTCTTAGTTGGTTAGTATACTGAGTTATAATTAACTAGTCTTTATGGAAATAGTGGCATCAATCCAGAGCGGTTTCCACAAAACTGGTATACATTGACTCTGTCTTTGTGTTTTAACAGAAGTGGTCATTTAGTCTCCTGAGTGCAGACCTAGCTATAAATACACAGACATATAGAAACGAACAACACTCCATAACTACAGCATTGTTACATTACTGAGAATATAATTCCATAGCTTAAAATGAGAATAATATGAATAAAAAAAGCCAGAAAAAACTCTTGCTCGGACTATTTTCACCTCCCACTCGGTACCTCCCACTCTGGCTTAGTCCTCCCTTCCCTAAGCTTGGACCAAACTCTCATTTTGCCATATGCTGCCTGGAGTTTGAGCAGTACACTTATTTCTATATGACATGGAAATGGCACTAAAGAGGAACTAAATGCCTTTGACTTACACGACTGAGTGAGAATTTGGAGGGAAAGGGCCCCTAGATGCAGATGGAAGAGGTACACACATGAGGCTCAGCTGTAATTGCTGGAAGGTTGGGTTTGCTGAGGAATAAAGATACTGACAATAGATACCCACATAAAAACCAGGCATGTTAGACCTACCAATCTTTAGGTCTCACTGAGGAGACAAAGCGGGATAATATTCTCTACCATATGGCTGCCATTGATCATTCTTCCAGAAAAACCCAGCCAGTCCCATAAATCCAAGTCACCAGAGAGAATAGCATCTCCATCCTTCAGCTCACCTGTAGTCCCCTGGTACCTGAGGGAGGGGCTGGCATTGCTGGTTTACATTATTAAGAAAGTGAGGTGTTCATCAAACCACACAGAGACAATAAACCAACAGGAAACCAAGCCACAATCCATGTGTTCAAAATATTGTCCATTTAGCATGCCCCGGATGCCAGAAGACATTTGAATATGCCTGTCCAAGAAATATGCCTGTTGAGGCTGTAATGTTTACTATGAGTTATCACTGGTTTTGCCCACAAAATCTTGGGATTTTGTGTTGATCCCAAACTATTTAATTCATTACAAACTGAATGAGCAAATTTGCATGCTAAATCCACACTAAGAACTTGGAATAGTAAAATAAGACATGGTCCCTGCCCTCAAGAAATTCACAATCTAATGGCAGTGAAAAGGGAGGAAATAAAATTTGAATATGCTAAAGTGATTTCAATTTCAAATCAACAAACTAGACCAAACTGGACCGAGTAAGCCAAAAGAAAGAACTGTGTGTGTCAGGAGGTGGACAGAATTTATTGACAGCAAAACTAGATGCACCTGGTTTCTTCCACAGATGGATGAAGACAGGTACTTAAACAATATCATCAGGACTCTGGCAATGTCCTGGACCCATTCTCCTGTTTTGCTTTTATTCTCACACTTGAACTCTTCCCATGATGTCAGGGATGACCCCTCCACAGCATCTGATCATCTGAAACTTAGTACCCTCAACCTCTGAAAGAGAAAAAGCTTCTCTACAAACAATTCCGACAAATATCCCAGAAAAGTGTTATCATTCACTAGCTTGGTTCACATGCCCTGACCAACTTCCCCAAAGGGCAAGGAGTTTGGGAGACATGGCTTCACCTGCACTACATGGTGAGGAGGAGTCCCTCAAGGAGATGAGCTGTTCTACCACGAGAAGAATAAATAGACAACTCGATGGACCAAGGCAAGAAAGGATCTTCACACACGCAATCATATGGAATAAGAATTATGCAAGATAGAAACACAGCCTTATGGAAGAACAAAACAAAACAAGACCAAAGAAAAAGCTCAAGTGCAGAGTATGTGAGCCCTGGATGAATGAAGCTGGATTCACACCACCAGTGCTGTGACCTTAGGAATGTTACTTCAACTCTCAGCTTCAGTTTTCTCTGCTGTAAAATGAGGATAATAATCCTACCTGAATGACATGGAAATAGGTACTCCACATAAAATGCTTAGCTCACAGCCTATACAGGAATAAGTGCTCAGTGCGTCTCCATCATCATCATCATCATCATCATCATCATTGTTGTTATTATTACTATTATTATGGTCATTATTTTAAGAGAAAAGAAGAAACTAAGGACAGGAGAGGGGTGAGAGTTTAGGATAGGCCTGATGTTTTGTGTTGATTAGGATGGTATTGGCATTAATGGACTGAGGCTGGGACCAGACTTTGTGCTACAGTTAGGGGACTCTAACTCACTGCATGTCTTGCACTTTGATACCCTAGAGAACCATGAAATGCTTCTAGTACAAGAAGCTGCAACAGAAGAGGCTTCAGGACATCACTATGAGGCCAAAGGACAAGGCTTGTGGCCTAGTGGCTATGGGTGGGTAGATACCAGTCGCCCAGCCCAACTGTCCACTTCCCATTCCATAATCTGCACATCTTGCCTCAGCAGGGAGAAGGTAAGTTCTTCCTGTCTTAATAAACCTCTTTTTTGCCTCTCACCTCTACCGACCTGCCATCACTAGCACTAAATGTAGTGGTCACTGCTGGATATCTTTGCCTATTCCATGTGCCCCTTACCAGTTTTGGTGACCTTTTCCTTCCTACTGCCAGCACCTCTGGCTCTTCAACGTACTGCCCCAGGCTACTGATGATGCTTTGTGCTTTCTTACAGAAAGCAGAAATTGCTCAGGAATTCATATTTCCCAGGGAAACCTTTAGACAATGAGGAATGACAACTGTAATGACATCCCAGAGTCCCCTGCAGGTGGGGCTGAAGCCACCCATCTCAATACTGTGTCCGAAGCTATGCCCTTGCTTGGCTTCTGTGCCTTCCCTTTCCCGCTTCCCCTACTTCCCCACCACATCCTTCTGGATTTACTACCTTTGAACCGGGGTCTCCTTCGGGGACTCAACCTAAGAAAGTTGCTGACCATCCTACCCCTGGGTGATAGTCAGCAATGTGGACAGCTTTATATGCTGCCTTCTGTCGTGGGGGTTTCTTAAGTAAGCATAAACAAGAATTTATTGGAAGCTATGGATTCTGCCCAGAGATGGGGGGGGAATATATATATACATATATACACATATATATGGTTCCTGAGCTCCCTGAAACTTACCCATGGACTTCAGTTTCCAAACTATTGATTCTGACACATAATTTAAGACCAGGAAAAAAATATATAAGATACCCAAATGCCAGAGACATTAGGAAAACACACACTTAGTGTTTTTCACATCTCCAGGCCATATTAACTATATATACTATCTCATCTCACTTTACTTTTTCTTAATTTCCTCAAGTTGACAGTTGTACTGGACGTGTTTAATTTACCCTTCAGAGCACTTTTTCCCACCTTCTCTGTGTTTCAGTAACTGCCCATGTGAGCTGCCTTGCCCTCTGGAATTCCACTTGGCCAATGGGGGCACCACTCAGAGGCAGGAAGGAAAGGGCATAAGAAGGTCTGAGGTTTCTTTTCTTCCGCAAGGTAACCACAGACAGGCAGTGTCCTCCGACCCAGTTTCAGAGCTCCATGTCATGGGACCCTCTCCACAGGATCCTCCTGCTCCACATTCTGGAAATGACTCCCTCCCCCGTACCTTCAGGCTAATTTTAAATTCCTGGGGTACCCACTCTCTCGTGTGGTTTCTCTATTGCTTACACAACTTTGTAAATAGCCCTTTTATTAAATTCACATTAATTTACTTCAATTTGACTGCCACCTGTTTCCTGATAATGCTTTAATTGATGCATAATAATTCACCAAAAGGCACTGACTACTTTTCCTTTGTCAGGGCAGATGGAGGTAAGGACTAGGCTTGAGCTCGGATTAAGATTGGAGTTGGAATAGCTGACACTAGGTAGGAGATACAGAAAAGTTGTTTAAGAGAGGAAATCACCACAAGGAAAAAATGTGGGGTTTTTTTCCCTGGTTTTTTTCCTCTTTTTTTCTTTCTTTTATTTTAATTGTATGTATCTGAGAATATGGCAGTCAGCTGAACCTATTGTGGTCATCATTCCAGGAGAGATGAAAATCAAATCATCACCGTGTGTGCCTTAAACTTACTCGGTGACGTATGTCAATTATTTCTCAATAAAACTGGCAGAAAAAAGAGTAGAGCTGAACAGATAGTAGCTATAAGGATGTGTCCTCTTGTTCTTCTTTCTCAGCTAGAAATTTCAAGTTCATACACCAGCCAGGATGAATTTGATCTCCTCCCGTGAGCTACCAGCTGCATGACTATTGAGCACTTAACACATGGGGACTGATTTGCTGAGACAGAAAAATACACACCAGATGTTGACAACCAAATATTAAAATGAAGACCGTGAAATATCTCAATAATTTTTAAGTTGACTTCATGTTGAAAGAATAACATCTTGGATATATTTGGTTAAATATATTATTAAAAGTAATTTCACTTATTCATTTTTACTGTATTTACTAATACC
The DNA here is from genome assembly GCF_010015895.1 of Lontra canadensis. Classification (NCBI taxonomy): domain Eukaryota; kingdom Metazoa; phylum Chordata; class Mammalia; order Carnivora; family Mustelidae; genus Lontra; species Lontra canadensis. Next base: position 20,923,738 of record NW_022631005.1, read on the forward strand.
TAGAAAATTTTAAATGACATACAGGCCTCACATTGTATTTCTACCAGACACCGCTACTATATTGTCACCTGGTTATGTTTGTCTCTCTTTAGAACCGCATACATTTCAGTCCCTCACAGCTAGTTACTCTCCTTAATGTCCTGCCCTAAGTGCCCTGCTACATATTCACCATTCTACAGAAGCTCCTTCTAGGAACTTCTTCTGTCAGTCTTAGTGTCATCTATTTTAACTTCGCTGCTTTGTTGCAAAGTACATGGTCCATCGAAAACACAGAAAGCCAAAAGTATGACACCCAGCATATAATCACTCCTGTCTAGAACACAGGCTCTGCCTCTAATTTACATTTTTTATATGCTCTTGTTACACTGAGAAAGTAAGAAGTGCTAATCCGTTTAAAGTGCACATAGCCAGCCATTCAACGTGATAGGAATTTTCACAGGCATTCTACTGAAGGGTGAGCAGATTTAGGCAACAGGGCAACACTCACAAATTATGTACATGTAAAAATATCCCATCTTTTACTGAAAAAAACAACATATGGATTTCATACTTTTATAGTGTAAGAAGTTTTTTTCATGGTATCTTGAAAATAAAACTGGGCAGCAAACAAGTGTCACACATAGTGTGGCCGTCACCTTAGTGCTAGAAATATTAAACCTAATACACAGTCCTGCTAAAACTATGCCATGTGAAGTAACATGAACTTCCAAGCAAAGACTCTGTCCTAGTCACTACAGAGCCGAGTAGGATACATCTGTTACCTTTAACATGATGGGGAAAACACATACATACACACTAGTCTCTTTTTAGGAGAAGAATAAGATTTTCTTTCAGTGCCAATGAATTGTACAGAACTCTCAGTGGCAAATAACCCAAAGCAAACAGGCCCCATTGGGAAAAGGGAGTTTATCACTTATAATGAAAAAGTGTTCAAAGTCATATAAAATCTGTTTCTTGCTATCTCTCAGTTCTTCTTGCTTTGGCATTAACTTGTTTTTCAGAAAACCTCTTTCCATGTGTTGACAACAATAGCAACAAGCTAATCAATGCATATAGTCTGTCATCTCAGCAACCTTACCAGAAAGGAGTCACCTCTTTCCCAGACGTCCAGCAGAAGCCTCAAGGCAGCCTGCTCCTGAGTAGAGCCCTGCCCTTGCCCTCATCAATCACTGGGACTCCAGTTGGCCAGGCTGCAGTCATGAGACTGACTCTGAAGTAAAAAGGAAGGAAAAATTAGGCTTGAGAATGTGGAAATAGCATTACCCAAAAATGAAGGGGGACTCAATTAGCAGTGTAAGAATTACTGGATCTGCCAAATTATCAGATGTGCATGGCAACAAGAAAATAAGCAAATGATAAGCTAAAGGAAGAAATAAAGCCCTCTTTCCTTAATCCAAATTGCTTATGACACATCACAGGCCGAAGTTCTTCATTTCTTTTTAGCCATTGTTAGTGAGACAGGGAGAGACTTTATCAGTGAAAGTTTGAGAAAGGATGTTCTTTCCTCAACCATTAAGCCTAAACTTAATTCTGAATAAGAAATGGGGGGGGGGGGGTGCTCTTTTCAATCTAAATGTATCCTGGGGAATCATGATGAGTAGAAGCAGAGAAAGTTAAAACTTTCAAATCTAAATTTTAGATTCCACCCCGTTGTGTCACTCAACCCCATTTCTGTTTGATACTTTCCTAAATTGATGATGTCTTTGTCCAGCAGCACAGAAGCAGTCCTAGACTAGAAATGTTGACTATGTTTAGATTATTGTCAATCAACAAATAGACTCTTAATGTTTGCTGTGGGGCTGATGCAATGCTCAATGCTCTGAGAGATACTAAAAATGCCTTAGACATGATCCTTAGCTTTAAGGAGCTCACCATTAAACTGCAGAAATAAACTAACGTGCATGAACCTAAACCAGACAATATTGAACAATGGCAAAACATACAGCTAAGTGTATCTGCTGCAGTTCAATGCTATGGAAACTCAAGGCAGAGGAACATCACTAGTCATAAATTATCATGTAAGAGTGAAGAATCCAGTACTTTCGGCACATACGGACTTACAGGAAAGAGTAAATAAAGGTAAAAGGCTAAATTATTAAATTCTGACTTCCTATCACTTAGCACTCTATTTTCTAATTGTTTACAAAAAATGCATAAACATGTTTTTAAGCATTCTCTTTGTTTTTAGACTATTTCTATGCTCTTGAACCTCTTAAACATTTATGAATACAAGATCAAGTGATGTTCAAAGAAACAAAGAATCAAGGATAAAGAAAACCTCAGGCAGATTGTTGAGATTGTGTAAACATCAAATTCTTTTCTTAGGGTCACTATCAATTCATTAATTTTCACTTCAAATGAATCCAGTCCTCTACAGTAGCTGTCATAAGCAAAGACTGGGCAACTGATATATGTTTGTTGCATAAAAAATAAGATAGAATCTTTCTGTAAGAATCCATCGCATTGGTTAGAATTTGGGGGGTGTTTTGTGTATGTCATCTCATTAATTGTCTGAGGTAGGTGTCTGTTAGGGCTGCTCCCAGGGGAGGTCATTTATCTTTGGTTTCTGGATCTACAGAGGAACCAAACTTTACTGATCCAACTACTAAACTGGCATTCTCTCCATTGACTGGCAGTCTGGAAGTCCCAGTGGGATATAACTAATGTGTAAGGTTTGTAAAGGTAATTTACTAATCTAGCAAAACTGTAATACTGTTTCAAAGACAATTATTGTGAAAAATCACAACTACCCTTAATTAGATTTCTACCTGATTGTTGAAAATGATAAGGAATCTTGGAAGGTGCTTGTAAATATGTCAAGAGTTTTAATGAATTTATTCTGTAAAACAGGTTTTTTTTTATGATGCACTTTTAAATGCACATATTCTTTCTTTCTTGCATTTTAGCCAGAAATTTGACTCCCAAAATTCTTTTAATTTTAACCTGTCATAAGAACATTTTATTTATTTATTTATTTATTTATTTATTAAGATTTTATTTATTTTTTTGACAGACAGAGATCACTAGGCAGAGAGACAGGCAGAGAGAGAGGAAGGGAAGCAGGCTCCCTGCCGAGCAGAGAGCCCGATGCGGGGCTCGATCCCAAGACCCCGGGTTCATGACCTGAGCCAAAGGCAGAGGCTTTAACCCACTGGGCCACCCAGGTCCCCCCATAAGAACATTTTAAAAGTCCTTTTCTAATTTATTGCATCAAATATAAATAAATGTTTAAGGTTAAAACAATTTGATGCTGACAGAAATCAGATACTATACATTGTTTAATTTAGAGCCCAATAGTATATAACTTATAGCAGCTTGCATTTATGTCTATTTAAAGCAGCACTAAGTGACTAATAATATCATATGATTTATATTTTCATATGTATAGTCGAAAACCTACAATTTTATATATACTTAAGGCTTAAGTATGGGTTACAAACTACAAATGTTCTCCATTGAAGATCATATTATATTAATAAAATAAATATTTCTGTCTTATTCTTAAAGATGCATATTAGTTTTAAATCTAATCTCTTGCCCACAGAACTGATGCAGTTTCATTTTTATTTAATAAGCGTTTCCTTAAGAATTTCTGTCGTTATTTTTTTAGTGTTCTGCTGTATTCTGATAAGCAGATATTTTAGCTCTGAGTATTATTTAGCTTAGTCTTCTTCCTTCCCATTTCTTCTATTCGAGGCTCTCCCACAAATATATATCAAGAAATGGCTTTTTGGTTTTATAAATGCCAGCCTCCACCACTAAGGTTAAAAAATGAAGTTGGCTCTTTTTAGGACATCGATAACATTAACTTGCCTTTTGAATACTTGTGCTTCTCAAATATTTTTGAACACAGCAGATTTAAATTGGGCAAAATTCAACTGATGCAATACTGAACTGAGTCTCACATTCCAGTGGAAATAAAACAGCATGAAAAAGAATTTGAGAGGACCTCATACAAATTACTTATCATTTACTTTTTATTTTTTTAAGATTTTATTTATTTATTTGACAGACAGAGATCACAAGTAAGCAGAGAGGCAGGTAGAGAGAGAGGAGGAAGCAGGCTCCCTGTTGAGCAGAAAGCCTGATGCGGGGCTCACTTCCAGCCAGGGCCCTGGGATCATGACCTGAGCCAAAGGCAGAGGCTTTAACCCACTGAGCCACCCAGGTGCCCCATCATTTACTTTTTAAAACAGGGGTCACAAAACTGTGATGTGTAAGCCACACTGACTCATCAATTGCTTTTGTAAATAAAGTTATTTTTTTGGTTTTTGGTGGTTTTTGTGGTTTGTTTTGTTTTTTATCATAACCATGCCCATTTGTCTATTATCCATGCTGGCTTTTGTGCTACCTCAAAATTGAATAGAAGTTATAGACTCCTCAGAGTCTGCAAAGCCTATATTACTTACTATCAAACTCTTTACAGAGAAAAAAAAGTGCCAATCCCTTGCTTAAAACAAGTACAACAGCATATATACTTGTATATAAGAATAATAATGCTCCATGAACTTATAATCAACTGATTGATTTTATAGGCTTACTTTGATCATATGTTCAAGGTACTTCACATCCCTAGCCAGTGAACTGTCATAATAGAAGTAAAGTGTAGGGGCAATGTCAATATGTCTGCTTTAGGAATTTTCATATGGGTGGAACCACAGTGCAAAAATTTATTTTTTTCCTTTGTGTCATATTATTTTTTTAATTTTATTTTTTTCAGTGTTCCAAAATTCATTGTTTATGCACCACACCCAGTGCTCCATGCAATACATGCCCTCCATAATATCCACCACCAGGCTCACTCAACCCCCCACTTCCCTTCCCTCCAAAACCCTCAGCTTATTTCTCAGATTTGCCAAAGACAAAGGAAATAAAAGCAAAAATGAACTTTTGGGACTTCATCAAGATCAAAATCTTCTGCACAGCAAAGGAAAGAGCCAACAAAACCAAGAGGCAACCCACGGAATGGGAGAAGATATTTGCAAATGGCACTATAGACAAAGGGCTGATATCCAAGATCTATAAAAAATTCCTCAAACTCAACACACACAAAACAGATAATCACATCAAAAAATGGGCAGAAGACATGAACAGACACTTCTCCAAGGAAGACATACAAATGGCTAACAGACACACGAAAAAATGTTCATCATCATTAGCCACCAGGGAGATTCAAATCAAAACCACATTGAGATACCACCTTACACCAGTTAGAATGGCCAAAATTAACAAGACAGTAAACAACAAGTGTTGAAGAGGATGTGGAGAAAGGAGAACCCTCTTACATTCTTGGTGCAAATATATTTTAAAACTTCATTTAGAAAAATGTAAACATGTTATATGTCAAAGGGTTAATTATGCATAAACTAAATGGTGGTGATATAATGGCAATTTATAATGACAAAGCAAAAATAGCTACTGAAAGCCATCACTAAGGCAAGACAATATTGATACTACCCTACTAATAGCTAAAAGATCATCCTACTTTGACACATACATCTGTGCCTAGAAGCTTTTTTTTTTTTTTTACTATTATGTTATGTTAGGCACCATACAGCACTTCATTAGTTTTTGATGTAGTGTTCTATGATTCATTGTTTGCATGTAACATCCATGGCTCATTGCAATATGTGCCCGCCTTAATACCCATCAAGGGGCTAACTCATCCCCCCATCCCTCTCCCCTCTGAAACCCTCAGTTTCTTTTCTATAGTCCACAGTGTCTCATGGTTCATCTCCCCCTCTGATTCCCCCCCCTTCATTTTTCCCTTCCTTCTCCTAATGTCTTCCATGCTATTCCTTATGTTCTACATATAAGTGAAACCATATGATAATTATCTTTCTCTGCTTGACTTATTTCACTTAATATAATCCCCTCCAGTCCCATTCATGTCGATGCTAATGGTGGATATTCATCCTTTCTGATGACTGAGTAATATTCCATTTGTATATATGGACCACATCTTCTTTATCCATTCATCTGTGAAGGATATCTTGGCTCCTTCCACAGTTTGACTATCGTGGACCTTGTTGCTATGAACATTGGAATGCATGTGCCTCTTCTTTTCACTACATCTGTATTTGCTGGGTCATTGGGTAGCTCTACTTTTAACTTTTTGAGGAACCTCCATACTGTTTCACAAAATGGAGGTACCAACTTGTATTCCCACCAACAGAGTAAGAGGGTTCCCCTTTCTCCACATCCTCTCCAGCATTTGTTGTTTCCTGCTTTGTTAATCTTTGCCATTCTAACTGTGTAAGGTGGTCTCTTAATATGGTTTGGATTTGAGTTTCCCTGATGGCTAATGATGTTAAACATTTTTTCACATGTCTGTTAGCCATTCACATATCTTCTTTGGAGAAGTGTCTGTTCATGTTTTCTGCCCATTTTTGACTTATTTGTTTTTTGAGTAATGACTTTGAGAAGTTTTTATAGATCTTGGATACCAGCCCTTTATCTGTAATGTCATTTGCAAATATCTTCTCCCATTCCATGGGTTTCCTCTTTATTTTATTAACTGTTTCCTTTACTGTGCAGCTTTTATCTTGATGAAGTCTAAAAAGTTCATTTTTTCTTTTGTTTCCCTTGCCTTTGGAGATGTGTTTTGAAAGAAGCTGCTGTGGCTGATGTCAAAGAGGTTACTGCCTATGTTCTCCTCTAGGATTCTGATGGATTCCTATCTCACGCCGAGATCTTTCATCCACTTAGAGTTTATCTTTGTATATGGTATAAGAGAATGGTCAAGGCCCCTCCCCAAGAAGACAGGGTGGAGGAACAAGAGGACTACAACCCTAAGGTCCCTATAAAACAGCTGCATCTTGCTTGGGTTGTGGTTTATACTTTGGACTCTGTACATTCGCTCAACTACCCCCAACAGAATGACTAAGAGGAGGAACCCCTAAAGAAGAAAAGATTCAGAGACTGTGGCCTCTGCAACAGACCTAATGGATATGGATATAAGCAAGATGTCAGAAATAGACTTCAGAGTAACAATTATGAATTTGATATCTAGGCTTGAGAAAAAAATTAGTGACAATATAGAATCTCTAAGGGCAGAAATGAGATCTAATCAGGCTGAACTTAAAAATGTTATGAATGAAAAGCAGTCTGAACTGGATACTCTGGCTGCCAGAGTAAACAGAGCAGAAGAATGAATTAGTGAGCTAAAAGATAAGATGGTAGAAAAGAGAGAAAATGAGGAGGCCTGGGAGAAACAGATTAAAGCCCAAGAGAAGAGAGAGAGATTAATGATGCCGTGAAACATTCCAATGTCAGAATTATTGGGATCCCTGTGGGAGTGGATAGAGAGAGGTTGAGAAGATATATTTGAGCAAATTGTAGCTGAGAATTTCCCTAATCTGGGGAAGGAAACAAACATTCATGTCCTAGAGGCAGAGAAGACCCCTCCCAAGATCAATGAGAACAGATGGTTGCCCTATGCACAGAAGCGTTGCAAAAAGACTTTGAGTAGAGTCCTGAATTCTGGGTCTCAGTAAACACTAGCAATGCAGTAATTTGACATTAAGAGGAGATGTTGGTAACCATTAGTCAGTCATCTGTGAAAGCAAAAGTCTTTAGAACTATGAATTAGTTTCTTCTAAAGGTCCAAAAAGGACTTGTCCAAGGTCCACAGTTGCTAAGCTGTGTACCGGTACCCCTATCAAAGTAGCTTGACATACAGGCCCTCAGCTGGTTAGTTGGCTAAACTTAACAGCACATTCTAGGAACGGGTATAGTAGATCACCCATAATACAGAAAAAAATAGAAGGACTACTTCACACTCCTCTTCTGTGATTCTCAGTTATCACTGTTCATCAAGCCAAGGCACAAATGGAGGGAAGAGTCTGAGACAATGAATGAACCCAAGCAACACTTTCAGCATGTTTTCTTTTATCATGTTTCTTTATAGTGTGAACTCCAAAGAGATAAAATCTCCACAAGCCCAGAATGCAAAAGTTATAAGGCTGTTTGATCCTGCCCCAGTATTTTGCAGATGAGTACCCACAGCCAAAGGCAAAGTGGTCTCCTCAACAATAGGTCTCCTGATTCAGGCCAGATGCTCTTTCTCCTACCAGTGGTACACCTTTCTTAGATGCTTGAATTGCTCAGCACATGGAGAGCATACTGGCTCTGAGTTCTAACAGGGAACTCCTTGCAACCCCATTCTCTCTACCCACCATTATTTCCCCTTCCCATCTCATTGACCTCAAACTGCTCCAAAATCCAATGAGCCTTGGTCTGTAAAGTTCTTTTAGAACCTCAACTACAATCTTCTTTGTATTGAGACACTACAGGCTTCATACTTTATGGGTCGAATAAAATTATATATATTTTTAGATTTATTTTCTTACAGAAATTCAGAAAATTTCTGAACTGCTATACATTATTTTTTCTTCATTTTGTTTCAGTTCTTCTATGAAATGGACTCTTATTCTTAAGTCCTTTGGTTGATGTGGCCATGGCAAAGGGATCTTTGTCTTGCTCATTCTGTCATGAAGGTTATCTAGAAGGGGATATATGCATGCCACTGCCTTCAGATGGAGTGCTGAGATGGAAAGAGGGTGCTCGGGGGAGAAGAGAAATGAAAAGCTGGATCACATTGTGTATTTCATTAGTATTTTGTAGAAAGATTATTGTTCAGTGGGTTGAGAATATCACATACATCTATTTTCCTAAGTGGTGAATAAATTCAAAGCCTATGCCTAAACTAACTTCAATTCTATAAATATAATTGAAAAGCTTTCAATGTACACATGATGGCATATACTTGCATTGCCCTGGATTGAATACCTAAAGCAGGAACTCATTTGTGGGAGGCAGCACAGGGTGGTGAACATAACACTGGCCTCACAGACAGAAAAACAGAACTCTGAAGCATGCCTGCCCCCAGCTAACATTAGGAAACCTCAGCAAGTCACTCACCTTGGACTCGGGGTCCCCATCTTTAAAAATGAGATAATTGATTAAAGATAAGCACAGTCAACTCTTTTCAGTACTAACATTATATAAATCAGCAAATTTCCCAAAAATCTTTGCCCTGAAAGAAATTGGACTTGAGCAAAACAAAACCAGGCAGTGCCAGTTGCTAATATTCCCAGAATTACTGAAATGATACCAGAGTCTGAGAAGCCAATGAAATTTGTTTCAGATTAGTGGAAGTCTATCTGAGCCTACTGAGTAAGTTAGTATAATTGAGAATCACCTTGGGAGTCCAAGTAGCCAATTCAATACTGAAACCATATAACTGAGAAGGGAAATCACTTTTGCTCAAAGCTTCTATTTCAGAAACCAGAAAATTATTTTAGTAAGATGATCACCTGAATTTCTACTACAATCTTAAGAATCCAAGTACATTCCTTTTTTAAAGATTATTTATTTATTGGGGCACCAGGGGGGCTCAGTTGTTAGCCATCTGCCTTCAGCTCAGGTCATGATCCCAGGGTCTGGGGATCAAGTCCCACATGGAGCTCCCTGCTCAGCAGGAAGCCTGCTTATCCCTCTCTCACACCCCCTACTTGTGTTTCCTCTCTTGTTGTCTCTCTCTTTCTGTGAAATAAATAAATAAAATAATTTTTTTAAGATTATTTATTTATTTATTTGTGTGTGAGAGAGAGAGAGAGAGAGAGAGCCCAAGGGGGCCGGAAGGATAAAATCTACACAGATTTTATATGAAATATTCACAGAGCAGAGGTAAGGGGAGAAGTAGACTCCTTGCTGAGCAGGGAGCCTGATGTGGAAATTTATCCCAGGATCCTGAGATTATGACCTGAGCCAAAGGCAGACACTTAATTCATTGAGCCACAGAGGCATCCCAGAATCCTCATACATTCTTAAGTCAGTCTATATTCTCTCCACTTGGTGTAGATGTATGAAGCATAGCTGGAATAGAAGTGGTGCCTGTTCAAATCCGTAAAGAGGTGACACTCTGTGAATATCTTTTGGGAAGGTGACTAATGCCATCACTTTAGAACTTTTGTTACAAGAATCACATTTTTGATCAGCATCTTTGATTTTTCATTCTTATTATTTGGCTGGCAGATTCCCATAAGCCCCAGTGTTGGTTTTGCTGTTGTTCAAGAACAAAACTATGGGAAATTTGTTCTTTTATTCATTTATTCATTTAAAAAGAAACTACTATTGAAATTAAAAAGAAACAACTATTGAAACCATTTATTCATTTAAAAAGAAGCCAGTCTATGCATCTCCTGAGAAATATAGAAAAATATCTCTTTTCCATCAAGGAACACAGCCATATCAAATGACAGCAACATATCAGTGCCATAATAAAGATATACAAGACACTGAGAAATCACGGGGGAAATGCATTTGATTTTTCTTGGTGTGGGCAGGAGAGCTTCACAGAGGAGGTGACAGTGTTAGAGAAGTCAAGGATTCTACACAAAGAGAATAGCATCTACAAAGGCAAAGTGGAACCTACTGTAAGTCACCTTTAAATAGCTGTTTGCATTTAGCACCCTTAAAGCTAACAATAAGAAAGTAAGTGTGTATCTGGTTAGCTGTAGCCCACACCCTCAATAATGTAGAATATTCATTGCTAGGAATTGGAAAAGAGAGGATGGAGTGGTGGGAGAGATGTTATTTGTCAAAAGACGCCACACATTCCAAAAGAAAGAAGAGTAAAATTGATAACAGGAGAACAAGGCTACTTCCACACAGCCCCACCTCATTCTATTAATTATCAGTTTGTCAGGGTGCCTGGGTGGCTCACTCAGTTAGGTATTTGCTTTCAGTTTCAGATCATGATACTGGCATTCCAGGATCCAGCCCCACCTGTGGCTGCCTGCTCGGTGAGGAGTCTGCTTCTCCCTCTCCCTCTGCCCCTCACCCTCTTCCTCTCTCTCTCTCTCTCTCAAACAAGTAAATAAAATCTTTAAAAAAAATTATCAGTTTGTCTCCAGGCTATGACTGTTGTCTTGGATCTCAATTCCTGGTCTATAAAATGGGGTTAAGTTTTTATACTATACTTTTATACTATAGGATTATATACTTATTATATATATACTTATTATATATATACTTATTATATAGGATTATATAAAAGCATATATACTTTTATACTATAGGATTAGTGGGGATAAAAGTTCCTGGATATTCTGTAAAAAACAAAAGCCCCCCCAAATTTGATATTATTATTATTGTTGTTGATTTGTTGATGGTCTATATAAATTCTGCTCTTTCATTATGTTTCTGTTTTCTTATTTCTAAATCAGGAAAAATAATGCTGCTTCTCAATAATGTGTGTCATGTAACTGTCTACTAGGCAAATATTAAAATGTTTCTTTCATAGGTGACTTGAAGAAGCATGTCTACTGCCACTCAATTTCAATTGCACTAATATTTACTGATAATCTACCTTATGCCAGACATGGTATTAACTAGCAGAAATTCAAAGTTGAAAAAGCCAAAATACCTGCAAATTACACCTGTGGTATAATTTAATCTCTTTAATTTTTAGAAAGTTATACTGGCTTTTACTGTATAAAAAAATACCTTCAATATCTTCAAATTTTATAAAGAAAACCATTATGTATATTTATGGACACATGCCAATATGCATTTATGATCAATTGTGACTGATTTCAAACTTGTAGTTCTGTATTTGTTGTACAAATTCAGGTATTCTTTAATTTGTAGATTTAAAAAAAGGCTATCTGCCTATTGAATTATATAGATTTAAAAAAAGGATATCTGCCAGTTGTATTGAATTTTTCTCTTCTGACAAAACACAAGGTTCATTGATTTCTCTATATTAGATATAGGTAAATGTATTTAATTTAATTTAATTTAAACATATTCTGGAAACTTAAAAAAATTAAATTTGAATAAACTTGAATAAGTTTATTTCCACTTATACAGAATTTTGTTTTCTTAAAGTAGACTGGGAAGGGAGATTCGTTTCCTGAAGCTTACTTGGAAATCAATCAAAAGGAGTATAAAATCTAATGCTCTTCACAGAGAACAATGTGACTACTGACAGTTGTACTGTATTTTTCCAAAGAGTTTTTTAGCAAACAATACAGATTGGGTGTTGTTAGTCTCTTCCAATGTGGGAAATCAGTCTTGAACCTGGGAATTCTCTCTAAACACCAGTGACTAACAACCATTGTTCTAGTAGCCTAGGAAAGGACATAAAAGCATGGCATTCTTTATTACTGTCAATATCCTTCACCTATCTGACTTCCTTCTTCAGTCCGTATTCTATTTTTGAGAAATCTTCCTTGACCCAGAATAATAGCCTTTGCCCGGAGACAGAGCATTTAATCTTTCTTCCACTTCCTTGACATTTATGCATTCTTGTACCTTTACTTTCATTTCTTTATGTCTATCTCTCCTCCTAGACCAGAATCTTGTATTTATTTCTCATAGCCTCTGGCACACAGTAGGCACTTGATGTGCTTCCTAATGGTCCTTTTATTCCAGGAGGTACCAAATGAGATAGAAGGGGGGGAGGTAAGAGAAAGAGTGGCTAACAGAGCACGCAGATATAAACAGGTCCATTTATTCATTCAAGTGATATTTATTAAGCATGATTTTTTCCTAGTTCACCAGACACCATTCAAGGCATTGGAAATATGTCAAGGAACAGAACAACAAAGTCTCTGTTCTTCTGAGTTTACATTTTAGTGGGAAGAGATGGACTACAAAATATCCATGTATCTATGTACCCATACACACACATTTCAAGGGTTGATAAGTGCTAGGACAAGATCTATAGAGAGGTCATATATTGTCAATGGCTGCTTTTTAGATAAGGCATGGGGAGGTTAGACTGAGGGCAGCAAGAGGAGAAGAATAAAGAGGACTTAGGAGGCTACCACCTCAGGAGGTGGTCATCTGATGAGATAAATCAGACTAGAACACTGGAAGTGGTAAGAAGCAATCGTATTCCACGTGTATTTTGAAGATATATTTAACAAGATTTGTTTCTTGGATGTGAGATGTGAAAATAAGGTCAGAGTTGACATTAGGATTTTTACCTGAGCAACTGGAAGGATGGAACTCCATGTACTAAGATGGTAAAGCTTAAAGAAGCTGTTGTGGTAATAAAATTTAAGATTTCTGGTGTTATGGACTGAATTGTGTCCCTCCAAAATATGGTGAAGCACTAACTCCCAGTATCTTAGCATGTGGCTCTATTTGGAGATAGGGACTTTTAAGTGGCAATTAAGATTAATTGGGTCATAAAGATGGGGCCTTGATCCAATCGGACTGGTGTCCTTAAAGGAAGAAAAGGAAGAGACTCCAAGGATAAACATGCACAGAAAAAAGTCCTATGGGGACATATCAGGAGGGCATCTATCTACAGCCAAGAAGAAGCCCAAGAAAACCAAAGCTGATACCTTGATCTTGACTTGCAGCCTTCAGAACTATGAGAATACCCATTTCTATTGCTTAGGCCACCTAGCCTGTGGAATTTTGTTTTGGCAGCCCTAGCAGATGAATACATCTGGATATATTGCCTCTTATAATTATTTACAGTTGTTTAGAGGCTAACAGACTTCTGGTGTTACCATATTTGCTCACTTGTTTAGTATTTGTGCACATGAGTTTGCCTAACTGCCTGGGAGAGCCACATGACGGGCCACAGGGAGGGCACACAAGTATAAAAACTTCATCTTGCCAAAGTGTCTTCCTCATCAGATAACGTGCAATTCCTCCTTTCCTTTTGAATTAGCTAGTTTCGATTTCTTGATCTTCCAGCTGGTAATCATTGTTCTTGTCTTCACGGTGTATAGTTTTACAAGAGTTTCACATATATTCTCCATTGCATTCTTTCAGACAGGTTGCAGGCAAAGTCTTAATACTGAATTCTGGGGCATCAGTATAAATGCCTGGTTAACTTTTAAATCTCTGATTAAATATCAGAGCTATTGCTTGCCTCTTTTATTCTTAGTTATGTCCTGGTAAACACACACGCAGAGGCTTTGATTCTTCTGTTTCCTTTGTATCACAATTTGAACTCATATGGCTCCAGTATTTCTGGACATGCAGAAGAGTATAAACTTTATTGGAAGTTGAAGGCTCGAGATAGACATCAGAGGCAAAGAAGGGAGGACAGTATTAATTTTCTACCAAAGTAATTCAATTCTCCACCTCACTTAGCTTGTGCAAACCTGGCTTAAAGACCTGGTTTTTAACAGCACCATCAAGGCCATTCCTAGAAATTGGAGCATTTGCTAACCCAGAGGTAATGGCTTCATCCCATTTGCCTCTTTCAGTATTGAATTCTAGAGGGTGCATAATTGCTTTGGTGAAATATTGCAAAATGATTTTATACTGCGATTAAAATATTTTCACAACTGTTGTCAAGGGAACAGTGCAAATAGATTTTTTTAGTCTGATCAACTAGATAACCCTGAAGCTTAATGATGTGTCCCTGGCTTGGAGCAGGTTAGCATGAAATTTAATTTGTGGTAATCTGCCTCAGACCAATGGAGGACAAACTAGCCTCTAGCTGAAGTTCACCCAGCTTCCAGCACACAATAACTTAAGGGCGGCATCTCTCTAGAATGGTGCTTTCCTGTGCAAGGAGATGAAGGGGTGTGTCTCCCCAGAAGAAATCATTCACCAAAGCTTGTCAGTTCTCCCTTTGTTATAACTCTCCCATTCACAGCTTCCTCTTACCATTGCTGTCACCCTTCTTGAGGCTCTTGTCACTAACTGTGGGTGAGGAAATGGCCTTCATCTTGGATTCCCTACTTCTCTCCACCGTTCCATCTATTTTGCTTATTTCCAGCTAGTGAATCTCCCTAAAGTATGTATATTACCATGAAGTTTCTTACTGAGAAACATTCAGTGGCACATTTAACCTGGCATTTGAAAACAGGTGCCTTTCCAGACTTTGCCTCAGTGAGTCATTGTTTAGCTCTTCTACTCTATCCAAAGAGCATACTGACAGTCTACCCAAAATACAATGACTTTAACTGTCCCTATGGTCTTTCTGTCATTGTCACACCTACCTCGAATGTACTTTTCCTGCCATTCTTCCTACCCATCATTTGGGACACTTAAAACTGTGCCTTAAAGCTTTTCTAATCTCAGCCTTGGCCAAAAGTAAATTCATTCTCACCCTGACTGTGCACATCATTTTAAGTATTCAGATCACAATGAAGCATTTCTTGTATTACCTTCACCTTAACAAAATACATATTCTTTAATAACAAAATACTAGAAGTTGGTTATCTGGAGTGGGTGAAATAAATAAAGGTCAAGGATGTTGTGTTGAAGCCAGGGATTTAACTAGTGTTATTAAAATGAAATTTGAAACACTTTAATTGGAAGCATCAGTCAGCATTTGCCTTCAACACAGCCTACTGAAGAACTATCTTTGAGGAATATGACCAGCCCCCAGGAAAAAATCTAGGTATTCTGATTTGAGGATTCTTCAGTGAAAGATGCCAGTTAAATCAAGCTCCAGCAAAAACTATAGTCAAATTACCCTATGCATGGTCATAAAACTTGGAGATTTTTATGACCCTCTCTTAAGTATAATGAGACAGTGGCCACATTTCAGAAGAACTCAAATACTGAATACAGAACCTGAACCAAAGATCAAGAGCAAACATGGAGAAAATAGAAAATATGAATCAGAAGAAAGATTCACATACAAATAATTATTTTTATTGTCCTCAGAGATAAGATGATATTGCTGTCATAAGAGAATACCATAAACACAAATATTCAGAGAATAGACTGGAGTTTTTAGAAACTAAAAGAAAGATGAAGACATTTAAAACTCAGAAGAATATTTGGGTGATACATTTGAGGAACTGTGAAAAGGGAATGAAAAGGAAGGGAAGAAAATAAAAAGGGGGGGAAACACATTACCAGCCTTTGAGACCTAATAGCTGAATTACAGGAATTTCAGAAAGGGCATGAATGAAAACAGAGTAAATAAATTACCTCCAAAAAATAATTAAGTTAATTTCCAAGAACTGCAGGCCTTGGGCTCACAGAAAGCAAGAGACCCTCACAGTGCACACAAATGCTCCCTACAGCACAAGAAACCAAAGCAGTCACACACCGTGGCTCATCATTATAACATTTCAGAACCTGGGGGCAAAGAAAAGATCCTTAAATCTTCCAGAAATAAACAAACATATCCTCCATAAAAAATTGAGCAATATTGTTGGAAGAGGTCACTGAAAAGACATGACCGCAGGTTGACCTGTGAACTAAACTCAGGCAATGGGACTCTCCTCACCCCATGAACCCTCACCCCCTCCCACCCCAACCCCCCAACTCTGGCTTCCCTACCCTGGTCAGCTCCACCCACCCCCCAAGCTGCCCCAAGGACACAGTCTTCAGGTAGTGCTGTGTGCTCACACTCTGCACAGTGTTCCTGAGGGAACCCAGTATCACTTTTAAGATTCATCAGGCAGGGGCACCTGGGTGGCTCAGTGGGTTAAAGCCTCTGCCTTCGGCTCAGGTCATGGTCTCAGGGTCCTGGAATCGAGCCCCGCATGGGGGTTTCTGCTCGGCGGGGAGCCTGCTTCTTCCTCTCTCTCCGCCTGCCTCTCTACCTACTTGTGATCTCTCTCTTTCTCTGTCAAATAAATAAATAGATTAAAAAAAAAGAAAAAGATTCGTCAGGCAGGCGCAGAGAACCACCTTGTCCCAAAGCCACCCAAGACAAGCATCGTGAGTAAGTTCCCTTTGCTTATTAAAACTGCCACCACCAACCTGGAGTGGCCCGCCCATTTCTTGCATATCTTCCTGTCCCCAGTGTACCCCGGGCAGCTCGAGATGATGCCGGGATGCTCCTGAGTTGCTTGTGTGTTCACAGAAACTAGAATGCATTGGAGGAGCAAAGTCTTTGAAATTCTGAGAGAAAATAATTTCTAATGGAATTCTACATTCAGCAAGACTATCAGTTCAATGTAAGGATGATATCAAAAAGATGATCTGGGATGTGCAAAGTCTCAAAATTTACCTGCCAGTCATTCTTTTTCAGGACTGCTGGAGAAATCTGAGAAGTGGGAACACAGGGGACTCAAGCAACAGGGACCCCAGGACGAAGAGAAGAGATCCCAGGAGGACAGCGCCATATAATTTAGCAGTGGAAACAGCAGGACTGGAGCAGGTAAAGAGGCTCAGGACACAGCGCTGCAGAAATTGAAAATGACAGGATATTGATGGCAAATGAAACACTGAATTGCTATTATACATCTGGGAGACAATTTAGGAGTAAATTGGTTTACTTTAGTGAAAAACTAAACAAATAAAATTAACATAAGAGAACAATCACCCCAGAGAAATAAAAGTTGATCAAGAAGGGAAGAATCATCATAATCAACTACAGAGTTCAGCTAAGAATCATATTTACATAATCATAGTGATGCAAATCCTGCAAATTAGTGTAAATTATAATTACGATGGGAATTTATTGAAGCTAATGACAGATGTGTGTTTGCATACATGTGAGTGTGAAATTTGCTTGTGCTTGTGTATAAGAGTTGTGAGGAAGTGTGTAAGAGGTGTGAGAAGAGTATGTGAGATGTGTGAGAAAATGTGCTTCTTTAGTAATGGGAATTTAATATATTGATAAGGCCTACAAAAGAAAAATTAAGAAGTCGCTGATTTAGAGACAGAGATATTATTCTGAGTGAGAGATAAAAAGTTTGTTTAAGTGTCTAAAAAGTGGAAAACATTGAGAGATGTTTTGGGAGATTGTCCAAACATTCTGTAGGAAAAAAAAAATGTTCATATATGACTTGAATAAAAATTAAAACTAACTTTAAAGGGAAAAAGGAAGCAAGATGGCAGAGGAGTAGGAAACTGAAATAGCATTAGATCCCAGGAGTTCAGCTAGATAGTTATCAAACCATTCTGAATACCTACAAACTCAACAGGAGATAGAGGAGAAGAGCAGCAATTCTAGGAACAGAAAATCGACCACTTCCTGAAAGATAGGAGTGAGGAGAAGTGAATCCAAAGCGATAGGAAGATAAACCCGGGGTGGGGGTGGGGGGCTCCTGGCAATTGGTGGAGCAGTGGAGCACAAAACAGAACTTTTAGAAATCTGCTCCACTGAGGGACATCACTCCAGAGGCTAAGCAGGGGTGAAGCCCTTGTGGGGACAGTGTGGTCTCAGGACCCGCAGGATCACAGAAAGACCAGGGGTGTCTTAGTGTGGCAGAGCTGCCAGCGAGCAGGGAAGGCAGCTACAGAGCCAGAGCCGAGGAGGGAGCTCTCAGCTTGGGGTTACCTTAAACTGTGATCCAGACACAGTCAGGTCACTGCTCTTTGAGCAGGGACCCCACAAGTAGCAGATGCAGAGAGACCCCCGCCTCCTCCAGGGGAAGCAATGTAGAAATGCAGGGCAGGAATCTGCTGGGATGGGAGACTCCAAATGGGGTGTGTGCCAGAGATAGAAACAGTAGGTCACAGGCCTGGTGAGCATGGAGTGCAGCCAGAAACCAGGGAGACAGGAGGGATTGACTGCTATTCTCCACTCCTCTGGGCTGGAGACTGGGAGGCCGCCATCTTCATTCCTGTCCTCCAAAGCTGTATGGAAAGCATTCAGGGAACAAAAGCTCCCAAGAGCGAAACCGAGGAGAATACTTAGCCTGGCCCCTGGCAAGGGCGGTACAATTCCACCTCAGGCAAAGACATTTGAGAATCACTGCAACAGGTCCCTCCCCAAGAAGATTAGCAAGAACATTCAGCCCAGACCAAGTTCACCAATCAACGAGAACAGCAGAACTCCAAGCTAGGAGAAACCACACAAAGAATTCATAGCTTTTTTCACATGATCCTTTAGTCTTGCAAAGTTAATTTTCTTTAATTTTGTTACTTATTCTATTTTTTTAACCTTTCCTCTTTCTTCTTTTAACATTTTTAAACTATTTTCTCTTATCAATACCTTATTTTAAAAAGTCTTTTTAAATATTCACTGCTATAGTCATATTTTATCCCTTCATTGTATTTAACCTTATTTTTGTATACATATAGGTATTTTTCTTTACACTTTTGGGATATAATTTCTTCTAATAGATCAAAATATACCCTAAACCTAGCTCCAGCCTGATCACATTCACTCCTCTTTTTTTTTTCCAACCAACTTATCTCATCAATTCCTTTTTTAGAACATTTTTTAATTTTCATCTTTACAGTCATATTCCATCCCTTCATTATCTTTACCCTTATTTTATTAGATATGTAGGGTTTTTTTTTCTTTAAAATTTTGGGAGGTGGTTTCTTCTGAGGTACCAGAATACACCCAAAATCAAATGGGTGGCTCTGTTCTACTCACCACTCTAATACATATATATTTTTTTTATTTTTAATTTTTTTTTATTTTTCCCCCTTTCTTCTCCCTCTGGTTTCAGGACTCTTCTGTTTGGTTAGCATATATTTTTTTCTGGGGTCTTTGCCACTCTTTTAGTATTTTAGTATCTCATTCGTATATTATTACATGAATAAACTGACAAGGTGGAAAAACTCACCACAAAAAGACAAAAAGGGGGTAGTACCAATGGCTAGGGACCTAATCAATATGGACATTGGTAATATGTCAGAACTAGAGTTCATAATGATGATTATCAAGGTCCTAGCTGTGCTCAAAAAAGGCATGGAAGATATTAAAGAATCCCTTTCTGGAGAAATAAAATCCCTTTCTGGAGAAATAAAAGAACTAAAATCTAACCAAGTTGACATCAAAAAAGCTATTAATGAGGTGCAATAAAAAATGGAGGCTCTTACTGCTAGGCTAAATGAGGCAGAAGAGAGAATTAGTGATATAGAAGATCAAATAACAGAGAATAAAGAAACTGAGCAAAAGAGAGACAAACAACTACTGGAACACAAGGGGAGAATGTGAGAGGTAAGTGACATCATAAGACAAAACAATATTAGAATAATTGGGATCCCAGAAGAAGAAGAAAGAGAAAGAAGGTATATTGGAGCAAAATATAATAGAGAATTTCCTTAATATGGCAAAGGGAACAAGCATCAAAATCCAGAAGGCACAGAGACACCCCCTCAAAAATCAATAAAATTAGGGCCACACCCTGTCATCTAATAGTAAAACTTACAAGTCTTAGTAACAAAGAGAAAATCCTGAAAGCAGCTCGGGACAAGAGGTCTGTAACGTACAATGGCAGAAATATTAGACTGATAGCAACTTATCCACAGAGACCTGTCAGGCCAGAAAGGACTGACATGATATATTCAGAGCACTAAATGAAAAAATGTGCAGCCAAGAATACTATATCCAGCTAGGCTGTCATTGAAAATAGACGGAAAGATAAAAAGCTTCCAGGACAAACAAAAATTAAAAGAATTTGCACACACCAAATGAGCCCTACAGGAAATATTGAAAGGGGTCCTCTAAGCAAAGAGAGTGGCTAAAAGTAGCAGACCAGAAAGGAACAGAGAAAATATACAGTAACAGTCACCTTACAGGCAATACAATGGCACTAAATTCATATCTTTCAAGGTACCCTGAATGTAAATGGGCTGAATGCCCAATCAAAAAACACAGGGTAATAGAATGTATTAAAAAAAAAAACAAGACCCATCGATATGCTATCTTCAGAGAAACTCATTTTAAACCCAAAGACACCTCCAGATTTAAAGTGAGGTAGTGAAGACCATTTACGATGCTAATGGACATCAAAAGAAAGCTGGGGTGGCAATCCTTATATCAGACAAATTAGATTTTAAGCCAAAGACTATAATAAGAGATGAGGAAGGACACTATATCATACTTAAATGGTATGTCCAATCTAAAAATTTTAAATATCTATACCCCTACCGTGGGAGCAGCCAATTATACAAACCAATTAATAACAAAATCAAAGAAACACATCAACAATAATACAATAATACTAGGGGACTTTAACACCCCTCTCACTGAAATGGACAGATCATCTAAGCAAAAGATTAACAAGGAAATAAAGACTTTCAGTGACACACTGGACCAGATGGACATCACAGATATATCCAGAACATTCCATCCCAAAGCAACAGAATACACATTCTTCTCTAGTACACATGGAACATTCTCCAGAATAGATCATCACATCCTGGGTCACAAATCAGGTTTCAACCAGTACCAAAAGATTGGGATCATTCCCTGCATATTTTCAGACCACAATGCTCTGAAGCTAGAACTCAGTCACAAGAAGAAATGTGGAAAGAACTCAAATACATGGAGGCTAAAGAACATCCTACTAAAGAATGAATGGGTCAACCAGGAAATTAAAGAAGAAATGAAAAAATTCATGGAAACAAATGAAAATGAAAACACAACTGTTCAAAATCTTTGGGACAAAGCAAAGGTGGTCTTGAGAGGAAAGTATATAGCAGTACAACCCTTTCTCAAAAAATAAGAAAGGTCTCAAATACACAACCTAACCCTACACCTAAAAGAGCTGGAGAAAGAAGAGCAAAGAAAGCCTAAACCCAGCAGGAGAGGAAAAATCATAAAGATCAGAGCAGACATCAATGAAATAGAAACAAACAAACAAACAAAAAAGTAGAACAAATCAGTGGAACTAGGAGCATTGAAAGAATAAGATTGATAAACCTTTGGCCAGACTTATCAAAAAGAAAAGAGAAAGGACATTAATAAATTAATAAATTATTTAATAAATTTAATAAAATATTAAATTAATTAATAAATTAATAAAATCATGAATGAAAGAGGAGAGATCACAACCAACACCAAATAAATACAAACAATTGTAAGAACATATTATGAGCAACTACACAACAGCAAATTTGACAATCTGGAAGAAATGGATGCATTCCTAGAGACCTATAAACTACCAAAACTGAACCAGGAAGAAATAAAAAACCTGAACAGACCCATAACCAGTAAGGACATTGAAGCAGTCATCAAAAATCTCCAAACAAACAGGAGTCCAGGGATAAATGGCTTCCCAGGGGAATTCTACCAAACATTTAAGGAAGAATTAATACTTATTCCCCTGAAACTGTTCCAAAAAATAGAAATGGAAGGAAAACTTCCAAACTCATTTTATGAGGCCAGCATTACCTTGATCCCCAAACCAGACAAAACCCGATCAAAAAGGAGAATTACAGACCAATATCCTTGATGAACACAGATGCAAAAATTTTCACCAAAATACTAGCCAATAGGATCCAACAGTACATTAAAAGGATTATTCACCATGACCAAGTGGGATTTTTTCATGGGCTGCAAGGTTGGTTCGACATCTGCAAGTCAATCAGTGTTAATAAATAATTAATAAAAGAAAGAACAAGAACCATATGACACTCTCAATAGATGCTGAAAAAGCATTTGACAAAGTACAGCATCCTTTCTTGATCAAAACGCTTCAAAGTGTAGGGCTAGAGGGTACATACCTCAATACCATCAAAGCCATCTATGAAAAACCCACAACAAATATCATTCTCAGTGGGGGAATACTGAGAGATTTTCCCCTAAGGTCAGGAACATGGCAGGGATGTCCATTATCACTATTCAACATAGTACTAGAAGACTTAGCCTCGGCAATCAGACAACAAAAAGAAATTAAAGGCATCCAAATTGGCAAAGAAGAAGTCAAACTCTCACTCTTTGAAGATGATATGATACTTTATGTGGAAAACCCAAAAGACTCCACTCTAAAACCGCTAGAACTAACACAGGAATACAGTAAAGTGTCAGGATAGAAAATCAATGCACAGAAATCAGTTGCATTTCTATACACTAACAACAAGACAGAAGAAAGAGAAATTAAGGTGTTGATCCCATTTACAATTGCACCCAAAACCATAAGATACATACCAATAAACCTAAGCAAAGAGGCAAAGAATCTGTATTCAGAAAACTATAAAGTACCCATGAAAGAAATTGAGGAAAACACAAAGAAATGGAAAAACATTCCATGCTCATGGATTGGAAGAAAAAAATATTGTGAAGATGTCTATGCTACCTAAAACAATCTACACATTTAATGCAACCCCTCTCAAAATACCATAATATTTTTTCAAAGAAATGGAACAAATAATCCTAAAATTTACATGGAATCAGAAAAGACCCTGAATAGCCAGAGGAAAGTTGAAAATGAAAGCCAAAGTTGGTGGCATCACAATTACAGACTTCAAGCTCTAATCCAGAGCTGTAATCAAGACAGTATGGTACTGGCACAAAAACAGACACAAATATCGATGGAACAGAATAGAGAGTCCAGAAATGGACCCTCAATTCTATGGTCAACTAATCTTCAACAAAGCAGGAAAGAATGTCCAATGGAAAAAAGACAGTCTCTTCAACAAATGGTGTTGGGAGAATTGGACAGCCACATGCAGAAAAATGAAACTGGACCATTTCCTTACACCACACACAAAAATGGGCTCAAAATGGATGAAAGACCTCAATGTGAGACAGGAATCCACCAAAATCTTTGAGGAGAACACAGGCAGCCACCTCTTCAACCTCAGTCAGAGCAACTTCATCCTAGAAATATTGCCAAAGGCAAGAGAAGCAAGGGCAAAAATGAACTATTGGGACTTCATCAAGATCAAAATCTTTTGCACAGCAAAGGAAACAGTCAACAAAACTAAAAGACAACTGACAGAATGGGAGAAGATATTCACAAATGACATATCAGATAAAGGACTAGTATCCAAAATCCATTAAGAACTTATCAAACTCAACACCCAAAGAACAAATAATCCAATCAAGAAATGGCCAGAAGACATGAATAGACATTTCTGCAAAGAAGATATCCAAATGGCCAAAAGACACATGAAAAAGTGCTCACATCACTGGGCATCAGGGAAATACAAATCAATACCACAATGAGATACCACCTCACACCAGTCAGAATGGCTAAAATTAACAAGTCAGGAAATGACAGATGTTGGTAAGGACGCAGAGAAAGGGGAACCCTCCAACACTGTTGGTGGGAATGCAAACTGGTGCAGCCACTTTGTAAAACAGTATGGAGTTTCCTTGAAAAGTGGAAACTAGAGCTACCCTATGACCTAGCAATCACACTACTGGGTATTTACCCTAAAGATACAAATGTAGTGATCCAAAGGGACACATGCATCCAAATGTTTATAGCAGCAATGTCCACAATAGCCAAGCTATGGAAAGAACCTAGATGTCCATCAACAGATGAATGGATAAAGAAGATGTGGTATATATATACAATGGAATACTATGCAGCCATCAAAAGAAGTGAAATCTTGCCATTTGCAACAACATGGATAGAACTAGAGGATATTATGCTAAGCGAAATAAGTCAATCAGAGAAAGACAATTATCATATGATCTCTCTGATATGAGGAATTTGAGAGACAAGGCAGGGGGTTGTGGGGGGTAGGGAAGGAAAAAATAAAACAAGATGGGATCGGGAGGGAGACAAACCATAAGTGACTCGTAATCTCACAAATCAAACTGAGGGTTGCTGAGTGGTGGGAGAGTAGGGATATTGTGATTGGGTTATGGACATTGGGGAGGGTATGGGCTATGATGAGTGCTGTGAAATGTGTAAGCCTGATGTTTCACAGACCTGTACCCTTGGAGCAAATAATACCTTATATGTTAATAAAAATAATTAAAAAAAAAAGAAAGATGTAAGGGTCTTAAAATCACTAGTAAATTAATTTAACCATTTAAAAAAAAACCCTAAGTTTAAAAATTCAATTAACCATACACACACACACACACACACACACACACTCCCACAGACACAGGTTGGAAAGCTTCTGAAGGCACACCAGATTAATTCCCAGCATTAGATTAGCTTGTCCCTACAGCATTAGATCAATGTCATATCAATTTGAAGTGAGAAAATTCCCACAGATCTGTCTTCCCTGACTCCAGGACAGATATCACTACTAGCTCCAGGCTTTGGGCTGCCCTCCAACATAGGTAGAATATCTCAACCTCTAGGTCACAACACACTGGTATAGAAAGATCAATTAATTTGTAAGTCCTAGAGAACTTAATAAAATACATTAATTAGTGAATAATATTTTGTTTTCTGAGTTACTGCAGATGCAAATTTATTCCTATTGCATATTGAAGTTTTTACACATTTTTTTATTCTATTTTCTTGGTTGGCAGAAAAATGTGTGTAATTACAGAAGTTATGGCAGAAAATTGGCTTAAGCTGAAACTTATCTAATTAATTTTGCTACCAAAATATGAGTAGTCTGAAAAATCATCCGTCATGTGTCTTTTATTATTTTTTTAAAATGTGAATTTCTTTGGTGTAATTAGATGCATGAGTATACAAGAATCAACTTTGTTTGTTGCAAATGACAGAAACTGCTCAAACTAACTTAAAGCAGGAAGAGCTATATTAACTCATGAACTTTGAAAGCCCAGGGGTGATACCTTCAGGTATGGCTGGATCCAGGTGTAAAGATTTTGTCAATATTACTTTTTATTTATATGTATCAATGCCAATTCCAACTGGTTATTTTCTTTCCTAAAAGAGACACATTTTTCCAAGCAGCTAAGATTGATGGCAGTAAAATAATCTCGGTTTTCCTAACCATAATTTAGAAACTCCAATAAATTTCTTTTTTTTACTTCATGTATGAATTTAAATAAAGAATTCTGATTGATATTCATGAATGATATGCCTACCACCTGGACTAATTGCTTTTCTGGGAGACAAGGTTCAGTGATTGACCAAGCATATATTGTATACATTCTTATGGTATACTAAGATCACCAGTCCCACCAAAATTACACAGAATGGGAGTAGAGCATTTATTTAAAGAAATGAACTTTAATGCACCCTCAAACCTATCACCTACTCCTTCACTGGTATATGACACTTGTTGCATCATTAGAACTAAATATTTTTTTAAGGTTTTGATCTTTTTTAAAATATAATATCACCAAGACAGGAACCTGTTTAACCTATAGACATATAAACTCTCTGCTCCAATCAAAGTGCTAAGAGCAAGTTTGATGGGTTGAAGGAGGGGCATGGGATTTTTTTATGGTCAAATTCCAAAGCAGAGGTAGAAACAACATGAAATTACTAGGAGTGAAGGCACTTTAAATACTTTGAGGGCACTTTGATTATTTTGTCTTGATTCCTGTTCCACTTAGCTGTGAACGCAAACAAAACCTAGGTGCTTAAAATGACCATAATTTTGCTCTTATGTCTCATGGTTATGAAGGTTGATGGATATATGTGTAAAGATTCTTACTTGGCATCTGCCATCCAGAGAAATTCAGATGGTAGCTGTGGCTGGAGTTATTCAAAACTCCTCACATACATATCTAATACCTGGCCTGGAAGAGTTGGCAACAGGTCAGCAACTTTCTCGTCATGTAGCCTTTCCTACCCATCATACTGTGGAGCTTCTCCACAGTATGCAGGTTAGTCAGAGCACTCCCACTCTTCATGCGACATTTGCCTTCTACCATAGTGTGCATTCCAAGAGAGCCCGGCAGAGCTCCCACTTCTCTTAGAGGCTAGGCTCGGAACTAGTTTGGCATCACTTTTGCCATATTGTTCAAAGCAGTCACAGACCAGCCATACTGAAGATGACTAAGGAAGAGGTTCCATCTGTTAATGGGAGAATGGTTAGCACATACAGGGAAGGAAGGAATTGACAGCAACCATTTTCCTGACAAGCTGCTATAACTACCAGGTTCTGGGATATTTTCTGGAAACAGCAAGGAGGAAGTCACTTTGTACTGTCCTAAAAGGTATAGAGGACCACTGACAGTTCGTTTGCCCACTCTTCACTGCCTCCTCTTACATTCTTTTTACTTCAGAGAGATGGACGGAAGTTTTCAAACCCAAAAACACTGAGTTGTATAATATGGTGAAAAGTTGCATATATTGCAAATCTTAAAATAATGCAATTTTTGGTGGCGTCTGGAGGAGCTTTTAGTTTGCTTATTGAATTTTTACCTACCAAGTTAGCAAAAATTTAAAAAGCGTATTCAAAATTGAAAGTGTGATATGAAGGATATGGTTTCATATTTTATAGTTGAGAATATAATATCAGGAATACAGCAATGTAACTATGAGTGTAAAGAATATGAAGTGCTAATTTTCTTTGCCACAATAACTCCTATTTTAGGAAATCTATCCTTAGCTAGTTACTTGATAAGTATAGGGAGAACAAAAAAAAAAGTTGTATATAAAAAAGCATATTGTTGCATAATTATTTATTTATTTATTTTTTAAAGATTTTATTTATTTATCAGAGTGAGCACAGGCAGACAGAGTGGCACATAATTATTTATAATTGCAACAGTTTAGAATAACTTAAGTACCCAACCATGAAAATATGGATAATAACATTGGTATACTAACTTAATGGATCTTATTTAGTCATATAAAAATGTGTTTATAAATAATATGTATTATGAAAATATTTTTGCTTTCATTTTGAAAAATGAAAAGAAAACAGGATGCAAAATCATACAGAGAGAGCATAATCACAGTATGCAATACAAAGGAAAAGCTATACTGAGGAAAAAGGACTAGAAACAAAACCATCAAAAGATCAACAATGTTTAGACAGCTAGATGCTAGAGTAAATCATTTTCTTTTTCTGACCTTTATTCCTGCTCTACCAGGCACCACGGATAGGGATATGGGAGAGCTAACTTTGGTAAGAATTCTCACCTTTTTTTTTTTTTTTAAGATTTTTATTTATTTATTTGACAGACAGAGATTACAAGTAGGCAGAGAGGCAGGCAGAGGGAGAGAGAGGAGAAAGCAGGCTCCCTGCTGAGCAGAGAGCCCGATGCAGGGCTCGATCCCAGGACTCTGGGATCATGACCTGAGCCGAAGGCAGAGGCTTTAACCCACTGAGCCACCCAGGCGCCCCAGAATTCTCACCTTTTGCCAGCTTCTTCCAGTTTTCCCAGGATCCCTCTCTCTAAGCTCTGGAGTGAGTGATCCCATCCTTGCCACCAGAAAATACAGAGGAAGAAAAATAACTTTCCTTCCATCCTGAACGGTCAGGGCTTGGCTGAGACCCCTTTTCTCTAGGACACCTCATAAATGGATAAGCTTATCTAGGTTGAAACTATTCCACTGTGACCACTGTAAGTCAAGATTTTCTTTGGTAAGTTTAACCTGCTTGTTCAGCCTTAAAACAACATTCTGTTCACTGGAGACGTCACACTGGATGAAGCAGTCCAGCTGAAATCAGACCCGGTAGACCCAGTTCATTTCCAAGTCCAACCCCATCCAATACCAGCCAGTTTCTGGACCCAGTGTGGAAAAGGAAATATTCAAATGAAGTCTGAAAGCTCATAACGAAAGAGCCTTGAGGTGGGGTCTGAGAGGGACTGACTCATCCTCACTAGAAAGCGGCAAGCTGGGGGGTTGGGGAGTGGCGCGGGGAAGGGGCTCAGCAGACACTTTGCCTTGTTGCTGCTGGGTCAGGGGGACTCTGGGGCTCGCTTTTGATGTCTTCTTCTGACACCAGAACTAGAAGAAGGTAAACTGAGACATTGTAAACATTAAGTTTATTTGAGCAAAAATCTATTTAAATCAGGCAGTGACAAAACAGAAGTGGTTATGAACCTAAATTTCTGTAATGACAAATGTCATTCATGTTCTTTAAAAAATGAGTGCAGTCTTTCTCCCCTTACCTTGATTATCATGTAATCAGGCAGCCTCCAAGAAGATAACACCTTGGCAAATGGAAAGAGAACATTGTCTCTCATCACTCCGACCGGGGGAAAAAAAATCCAGATGAAGATGTCGGGGCACTTGACCCAATGGGAAGTGGAGTCTCTCCCTCTGTACCGGGCCTACACTAAACAGTGACCTTTCCATACTGAAGTAGAAAGTCATTGTGCAGAAACTCCAGGCATCTGTTAAAAGTTCAAAGGCCCTGAGGAAAAGGAGACAGATGGGCTTTAAATCATCAAAACACTCTAGTCTGAGAGCAAATCATAAATGATCCCAGAGTCTGAAAATTTTTCTGCTTTATAGACCTTGGCTATAATTTGAACAGAATTTCGATGAATTTCTGCTGAAAGTTCAGACTCTAAAATGTTTATGAACATGTCCCAATTCAATTCAACAAGCATTTATGAGATAGTGTGAAAACATTTTGTAAACCTGACGTGCTAGACAGCCATGAGGAGTAGATCATAAACCCACACCATGGGTATAGCTCTACCCAAGCAACCTAAGCTGGCAGGGGTTAATCAGAGAAACAGGAGTGTCCCTCATAGCACCGTGGCCCCATAATCTAGTGCACCGTGGCCCCATAGTCTAGTACAACCAAAAGGTGGCAGTGGGGTGTTTTCACCCCTTTGAGAAAGGAAAGTAGAAATAGTATAAGCATCACCCAGTGTGGCTTTACTTGTGAAAAGCCATGTGTTTGGCCATATCCCAAAAGAAGGTGATATTTTCTGCTTAGAAGAGAAGCAGAGATTCCGTCTCATGTTTTCACAACAAGGATTAAAGCTTCTCTTGTTTTCTTTAGCACCTTAAAATGAAGTAAAGCAAGACTTTCTGCAATTTGCCATCTCAGTTTTCTAATGAAAAACTATGGCCTAAATTAGAACATGTGGCCTCTGACAGGAGATGTTCCAGGTCTTAGAGGAGGCATTTAATTACTGTATCTGTTTGAGTATACGTGGGGTTGACTGGCAGTCATTGTCCATAGGGACAGAGTCCCATTCATTCTAGCAGAGTGGAGCTGAGGTTACACCCAAGACCCCATGTACTTTTTTAAGGCCCAGTACAAAATAAAATGTAGGACTCTTGTTTAAAAAAAAAAAAAAGTATTAAAAATTTTAAGGTGAGATGAACACTAAATGAAGCACTGGGCTCTTCTGACCATGGATCCCTTCTCAGCATGAGACCCTTTTGAGTCAGGGGCCTCTGTGACAGCATGGGTCACATGCCTATGAAGGTGGCCCTCATGACATCTATCCTTCCAGGCTTGCATCCTAAATTCCTTCTTCTTTGGATTCTCTAATAAAATGTTCATTGTACATCCACATCCTAGGTGGCCTTCCTCAAATTTTAAGTAATGATTTCTGTTTCCACCCCCATCTCTCCCTCTTGCACCCCTTCCCACGACTCCCAGTAGTCAGTGTTTCTCTGCTTTTACCTGATTGCTCACAATCTTCCTTGATAACATCCTACCCAGGCCAGACTCTCTGGAGAAGACTCCTGCTTAGGACAACCTTTTGACCCCCCAAGATGATTCATTCAACAAATATTCATTGAGCATCTACTTTTCACATTGCTCATTACTTTAAAAAATATATACAAGATTATAGCCCAAATATTGTCTAGACATGGCTTATCACACCAGCTGCCTCAAGTCAAGTGTTTTGAGAAACAGATTCTGAGATGGTTTTTCTTTTATTTTGTTTTCTTTCCTTTTATTTCAGTATAGTTGACATGCACTGTTACATTAGATTCAGGTGTACAAGTTAGTGATTTCACAAGTTTATATGTTATGCTATGTTCACCACGAGTATTGCTACCATCTATCCCATTGTATCTCTTACAATACCACTGTATTCCCTGTGCTTTGCTTTCATTCCCATGACTCAGTCATTCCATTACTGGAGGCCTATATCTTCTACTCCTCTTCACCGATTTTTGCCCAAACCCCCACTCCTTTCCCCTCTGACACCCAACACTTTGTTCTCTATATTTATAGATCTGATTCCGATTTTTGTTTGTTCATTTTTTTAGAATCCACTTATAAGTAGATCATATAGTATTTGTCTTTCTCAGCTTGATCGATTTCACTTGGTAATACCCTCTAGGTCTATACATGCCTCAAATGGCATAACCTCATCCCTTTTGATGGCTATGTAATATTCCTGTGTGTGTGTGTGTGTGTGTGTGTGTGCGCATGTGCGCACACCACTTTTCTTATCCATTCACCTATTTGTGGCCACTTAGGTGCTTCCATGTCTTGGCTATTGTAAACAATGCTGCAATAAACATAGGGGTGCATATAGCATTTTGAGTTAGCATTTTCATTTTCCCTGGCAAATACCCAATAGTGAAATTATTGTATCATATGGTATTTCTATTTTAATTTTTTGAGGAACTTCCATACTATTTTCCACAGTGGCTGTACCAGTTGGCATTCCTACCGACAGTGGATGAGGGTTCCCTTTTTTCCACATCCTTGTCAATACTTGTTGCTTCTTGTCTTTTTGATTTGAGCCATTCTAACAGGTGTGAGGTGATATCTCACAGTGGTTTTGATTTGCATTTCTTTGTTGATGATATTGAACATATTTTTTATCTGTTTGTTGGCTATCTGGTTGTTTTCTTTGGAGAAATGTCTACTCAGGTCCTCTGCCTATATTTTAATTGGGTTGTTTGGTTTTGGGTGTTGAGTTGTATAAGTTCTTTATATAGTTTGGATATTAAGCCTTTATTGGATATATCACTTACAAATATTTTCTCCCATTCCATAAATTGTCTTTTAATTTTGTTGATGGTTTTCTTTGTTATGCAAAAACTTATTTTGATGTAGTCCCAATTGTTTATTTTTGCTTTTATTTCCTTTACCTCAGGAGACATATCTAGAACAATGTTGCTACAGCTGACATCAAAGAAATTATTACCTATGCTTTCTTCCAGGATTTTTTTTAAAGATTTTATTTATTTATTGAGAGAGCATGAGAGGAAGGAGGTTCAGAGGGAGAAGCAGACTCCCCACCAAACAGGAAGCCCAGTGTGGCACTCAATCCCGGGACTCCAGGATCATGACCTGAGCCAAAGGCAGTCATTTAACCAACTGAGCCACCCAGGGTCCCTCTTCCAGGATTTTTATGGTTTCAAGTCTCATGGTTTTGTTTTTAATCCATTTTGAGTTTATTTTTGTGAATGGTATGAGAAAGTGTTCCAATTTCATTCTTTTACATGTAGCTGTCCAGTTTTCCCAGTACCATTTAGTGAAAATACTATCTTTTCCCCAACATATATTCTTCCCTCCTTTGTCATAGCTTATTTGGCCATATAAATGTTAGTTTATTTCTGGGGTCTTTATTCTGTTCCACTGATCATTGTGTCTATTTTTCTGCTAGTACCATACTGTTTTGATTCCTACAGGTTTGTAGTATTATCTAGAAATTTGGAATTTGGGAATTGTGATACGTTCAGCTTTGTTCTTCTTTCTCAGGGATGCTTTGGCTGTTTATGGCCTTCTGTGGTTCCATACAAATTTTAATATTATTTGTTCTAGCTTCACAGAAAATGTTATTGGTATTTTGATAGGAGGTGCATTCAATCTGTAGGTTGCTTTGGGTAATATGGACATTTTGACATTAATTTTTCCAATCCATGAGCATGGGATACCTTTTCATTTTTTTGTTTCATCTTCAATTTCTTTCATCAGTGTTTTATAGTTTTCAGAGTGTAGATTTTTCACCTCTTTCATTTAGTTTATTCTTAGGAATTTTATTATTTTTTGGTGGCATTGTAAATGGTGGGGGATGTTTTAGATTTTATTGATTTATTTTTGCAAAGGAGAGA
The DNA here is from genome assembly GCF_010015895.1 of Lontra canadensis. Classification (NCBI taxonomy): domain Eukaryota; kingdom Metazoa; phylum Chordata; class Mammalia; order Carnivora; family Mustelidae; genus Lontra; species Lontra canadensis. Next base: position 20,956,200 of record NW_022631005.1, read on the forward strand.
GAGAGAGAAGGAGAGAGCAATCAAGTATGAGTGGGGAGAAGGGCCAAGGGAGAAGTAGACTCCCTGCTGAGCAGGGAGACTGATGTGGAACTCCATCCCAGGACCCTGGGATCGTGACCTGAGCCGAACGCAGATGCTTAACTGACTGAGCCACCCAGGTGCCCCAGTTTCTTTCTTTTCTTTTTTTTTTTTTTAATTTCTCTTTCTTCAAATTTGTTGTTAGTATATAGAAATGCTACTGATTTCTGGGTATTAATTTTGTATTCTGCCGCTTTACTAAATTCAGTATTTCTCATAGCTTTTTGGCATAGTCTTTAGTATGTTCTATAGATAGTTTCATGTTGCCTGCAAATAATGACAGTTTTTCTTCTTTACCAATATGGATGCCTTCCATTTCTTTTTCTTGACTAATTGCTGTGGCTAGGGCTTCTAGGATTACGTTAAATAAAAATGGCAAAAGTTGACATCCTTGTCTCATTCCTGACCTTAGAAGGAAAGTTCTCAGTTTTCACCATTGAGGATGATGTTAGCTATGGGTTTTCATATATGGCCTTTATTATGTTGAAATATATTCCCTTTAAGCTCATTTTGTTGAGAATTTTTGTCATGTATGGATGTTAAATCTTATCATTTTTTCTCTATATACTGAGATATGATTTTTTTTATCCTTTGTTTTATTGATGTGGTATATGACATTGATTGCTTTGTGAATATTGAACCATCCTTGCATCAAAGGAATAAATCCCACCTGATTGTGGTGAATGATCTTTTTAATGTATAGTTAGTTGTATGCAGTTTGCTAATATTTTGTTGAGGATTTTTGCATATATATTCATCAGAGATATTGGCCTGTAATTTTTTTTGTATGTGTGGTGTCTTTGTTTGGTTTTAGTATTATGGTAATGATGGCCTCATAAAATGTATTTGGAAGTTTTCCTTCTTTTATTTTTTGGAATTGTTTGAGGAAAATAGGTATTACTTCTTCTTTAAACGTTTGGTAGAATTCACTTTGAGTCCATTTCATCCTGGACTTTTATATTTGGTGGTGTTTTGATTACCAATTTCATTCTGTTACTTGTAATCAATCTGTTTAGATTTTCTATTTCTTCTTGATTCAGTTTTGGAAGATTGTATGTTTCTAGAAATTTATGAATTTCTTCTAGGCTGTCCAGTTTGTTAGTATATAATTTTTCATGATATTTTCTTATCATTCTTTGTATTTCTGTGGTGTCCGTTGTTAATTCTCCTCTCTTGTTTTTTATTTTATTTATTTGGGTCCTCCTTTTTTTTTTCTTGATGTGTCTGGGTATGAGTTTGTCAATTTCATTTATCTTTTCAAAGAACCAATTCTTTATTTCATTGATTTTTTTTCTTTTCCCTTTTTTTTTTATATCTCTATATCATTTATTTCTGCTCTGACTTTTATTACTTCCTTTCTTGTACTCACCTTGGGCTTTTTTTTTTTTTCTTTTTTCTAGTTCCTTTAAGGCATAAGGTCAGTTTATTTAAGTTTTTTTCTTGTTTCTTGAGGTTAACACTGATTTTGCTGTATCCCAGAGATTTAGGACCTTTGTGTTTTCATTTTCATTTGTCTCCCTGTATTTTTTTTTTTTTCGACTGCTTCATTGACTCATTGATTGTTTAGCAGCAAGTTATTTTGTCTTCATCTGTTTGTGTTTTTCTGATTTTTTTCCTTGTGATTTATTTCTAGTTTCATATCATTGTGATAGGGAAATATGCATGGTATGATTTCAATCTTCTTAAATTTATTGAGGCTTGCTCTATGTCCTAATATGTGATCCATTCTGGAGAATGTCCCATATGCATTTAGAAAGAATTTATATTCTGGTGTTTTTGGATGGAATGTTCTGTATCTATCTCTGGTTTTCAGCTGGTCCAATATGCCATTCAAAGACATTGTTTCCTTATTGACTTTCTGTCTGGAGGATCTATCCATTGATGTAAGTGAGGTGGTTAAAGTCTCCTACTATTACTGTATTTATATTAGTTTCTCTTTTTGTGTCTACTAATATTTGCTTTATGTATTTTGATGCTCCAGTATTGGGTGCATAGATTTTTAAATTACTGTAAGGTCATATTGGATTGATCCTTTTATCATTATGTAGTGTCCTTCCTTGTCTTTTGTTAGAGTCTTTGTTTTAAAGTCTATTTTTGTCTGACATAACTATTGCCACCCCAGCTTTTTTTTCATTTCCATTTGCGTGGTGAATATTCTTCTATCCCTTCACTTTTAGTCTGTATGCATCATTAGATCTGAGGTGAGTAAAACAGTATATAGTTGAGTCTTGTTTTTTTTAACCATTCCACCATGTCTTTTGATTGGAGCATTTAGGCCATTTACATTTAACTTAACCATTGATAGGTATGTATTTATTGTCATTTTTAAAATTTGTTTTCTGGTTGTTTTTGTAGCGCTTCTTTGTTCCTTTCTTCTCCTCTTGATCTCTTTCTTTGTGATAATTGAGTACTTATAGTGTTTTGCTTGGCTTTCTTTCTCTTTATTTTTTGTGTGTCTATTGTAGGTTTTGGGTTTGTGGTTACCTTGAGGTTCATATATAACATCCTATATAAATAGCAGTCCATATTAATTGAATGTTCATTTAAGTTGAAAGACATTCTTTAAAAAAAAAACAAAAAACAAAAAACAAACAAATAAAAAAAACCACCAAAACTAATTTTTCTTTTTCCCATTCTCTTCTCTTTTTATTCCCTTTTCCACATTTTAAGTATATGTGTCATATTTTATATACCTTTATTCGTATTTTTCCTATGTCTAATTATGACCATGTCTTTTCCATTTACATAAGTCCCTTTAATATTTCTTGTAAGACCGGCTTAGTGGCAATAAACTCTTATTTTGTTGTCTGAGAAACTTTATCTCTCCTTCAAATCTGAATGATAACCTTGCTGGATGGGGCTTTTTTTGGCTATCTCTTTTTGGTTTTGTTCTTGTTTTTTCCTTTTAGAACTTTGAATATATCATGCCATTCTCTTCTAGCTTGCAAAGTTTCTGCTGAAAAATCATCTAATAACTTTACAGATTTTCTCTTGTAGGTAACTTTTTGTTTCTCTCTTGCTCCTTTTAAGATTCTATCTTTAACCTTTGATATTTTAATTATTATGTGTCATGTTGTGGACCTTCTTGGGTTTGTCTTGTCTGGAATTAGATATCAATTTGCCCCCACTGGGTTAGGGAAGTTTTCAGTTATTATTTCACCAAATAAGTTTTCTTTAAAAAAAAAATATTTTTATTTATTCATCTGTCAGAGAGAGAGAGAGCATGCACAAGCAGGGGGAGCAGCAGGCAAAGGGAGAGGCAGGCTCCTGGTTGAACAAGGAGCCTGATATGGGACTTGATCCCAATACCATGGGATCATGACTTGAGCTGAATGCAGTTGCTTAACTGACTGAGCCACCCAGGCATCCCTCATCAAATAAGTTTTCTATACTTTTTTCCTCTCCCTCCATTTTCTGAGACCCCATAAAGCAAATGTTTGTTTGCTTGATTATTCAAGAGATCTTTTAATCTATCCTTATTTTTTTTTAATTCTTCTCTTTCTTTGCTGTTCAGTTTATCTCTTTTCATTACCCTATCTTCCAGATCACTGATACATTCTTCTGCATCCAAGTCAACAAATGTATTGTTGATATCTTGTAGTTATTTTTCATTTCATTTATTATATTTTTTCAACTCTGGTTGGTTCTGTTTAATATTTTCTGTTTATTGAAGGCCTCTGAAATCTTCCATTTTTTTCTCCAGCCCAGTGAGTGTCTTTGCAATGATTACTTTAAACTTTTTATTAGGCATTTTGCTTCTCTCTATTTCACTTAGTTCTTTTTCTGAGGTTTTCTCCAGTTCTTCCTTTGGAGCATATTTCTTTATCTCCTCATTTTGCTTGACTTTCTGTGTTTGTTTCTGTGGATTAGATGAAACAATTACTTCTCCTAAAGTTGAAGAAGTAGTCTTGTGTATGTTGTTCCTTATGGAGACTGTGTGCACTTGGCAACCTTTCCTGACTGACTGGAGCTGTGGCTGTACATACTAGTTACTCATTTATAGAAAGAAGAAAGAAAAATAATAATAAAATAAAAAATAAAATAGTAAAATAAAAGAAGGAAAGAAAAAAAAATAGAGAAAAAGAACAAAACCAAAAGAAAAAGAAAAAGAAAATAAGAGGAGACAACATTTTAAATAGTTAAACACACACACACACACACACACGCACACACGCAAAACCATGGCTTATTTTCTGGGACCCAGAACCACAGGGAGGCTGGTTGGGGCTTGCGGATCCTTAGCTGGTTGAGGACACAAGTTCATTGTGAGCCAGATTCTGCTCCAGCCTGGCCTTTAAGGTGGAGGGGGAGAGAATATTCCCACAGTTTTTCTACCCTTTGAAGCCATGGCTTTTTTTCTGTACCCCAGTATGACTGGGGCTGATGTGGGCATGAGGACTCTGGGTTCACTGAGGTTGCAACTTCCCTGTGACTACCAAATCCACTAGTTATGGTGCCTGGATATGGTGTTGGGCCCTCTAATTACAGTGTCTGAACCTCCCCGTTATGGCATCCAGGCCCTGATCTGGTCTGCGCTTTTAACGTGAAGGTTTGGGGAACCTTACCACAGTTCCTTGTCCCTTTTAAACTGCAGCTTTTTTTCTGTGTCCCAGACATACTGGGGTTGGTGTGAGCTTGAAGATCATGAGCTTGTTGAGGTCACCAGCTTCCTGTGATGATCTGACCCACCAGCATCAGGATCTACTAATTATAGGGTTTAACCCTGATCCTTAATGGCAGCCAGAATATGCTCCAGTCTGAGCTTTTGACATAGAGAAATAGAAAGGGCTCCTACAGTTCCTCAGCCCTTTTACACCATGGCTTTTTTCTGTGTCTGCATGTGACTAAGGGTGGTATGGACAGTGGAGCCTGGGCTCACTGAAGTCACAAGTTCACTGAGACAACTGGATCTGCCTATTATAGCTTCTAGACCTTGCTCCCATCTAGGCATGTAAAGGGGGCTGGTGAGAATGTAAACCCTGTTGATCTCCAGTACCTCTGACCAGGAGTGCTTCCCCGCAGCTCCTCTGCCACTTGGCAGAGTTCTAGTATTGTCTCTTTTATATGTTAGCTGCTCTTTTAAACTGCAGTGTTTTCTTTATGTGTCCAAGGACAGGACTCTGTTCCTCCTCCCTCAGTATTATCCCTCCCCACTGCCTTTTCCAGTGTGTGTGTGTGTGTGTGTGTGTGTGTGTGGCGGGTGGGGGAGTCCCCTTTGTTACCATGTCTCCATCCATCTTTCCTGCTGTTCTCTTGCTATTCTCTCTAGGGATGTTCAGTAACTGTTCAGTTAGCCCTCAGTACTTCTTCAGGAGGAATCGTTCTCTGAATAGGTATAATTTGGTTGCTCTGTGGAGGAGGAGAGTTCAGGGTCCTCCTACAACCCTATCTTGAACTGAGATGGTGTTTTACCTGGTGGGTCTTTCACTAGGGAAAGCCCTTGAGATTACACTTAAGGAAGAAAGGAAAAAGAAGAAGGATTAGTCAGAAGGAGAAACAAAGCTGCAATTTAGGCAAAATGTCAACTTTAGCCAGTCACATGGGGTCTCTGGATCTAGAAGTCCCACACAGAGAAATCTCAAATAGGAGCAAAAAGGTCAGACATTTAAGCTCCATCATCCATCAGTCATTGAGTTTGTGCAATTCCTAGTAAGGGATGGCTCTTTTCAACTGAAACAATCCCTAAAGAACCTAACAGTTGCTTCCACTACACCAGCTGTTAAAACACTGAAATACTCCTTCTATGTCTAGTGTGACCAATGACTATGCTCCTACCTGGGCCACCCCAGCATCTCCTGATCTCTAAAAATGATCTAACCATATGTTATGACTAGTGTCTGTTCTGACTGATTGGTGCTCGTGCCATACCAATGGTTAAACATTTTGTTTTTGTTTAATAAGTCCTTTTGTGGGCTTTTGAAAATTTTTATTTTAATTACAGTTAGTTAGCTTACAGTGTTAGATTCATTTCAGATACACAATATAATAATTTAACACTTCCATACCTCATCCTGCGCTCATCACAAGTGCACTCCTTAATCTCCAATCTCCATTTAGCCATTTGAATATCACCTCTAGACCACTAAGAATATCAGCTGAAATCAAAGGGTAGGACCATGATAAGGGAAGCTTAGATTTATACATCAGGCTATTTGACACATCCTTACAAGAACTTAAATTTGGTCTGATTGCCTTTAAGGTGCTGAAAGGGATCCTAAGTATAAATACTTAGCTAAAAGTAAAGTTTACTAGAAATTGGCATTCTGGATAAATTAGAGAAGAGAATCTGAGAGACAAATAAGAAATATAAAATGAGGAGGGAGGTGGAGAGCTCTGGAAATCTGTTGAATCTAAAATATGCTAAATTCAAATTTTGGGGAATCAAAGTTTACCAGTTCAATTTTAGATGATGAACTCCAAATTTAATTATCTTTTTTTCAGTTATAATTCATTGATTACATGAAGTGCTCTGCATTTCTGTCTTAATTAGAAAGATCGCTTAATTTAATTTAGGCCTGCTGACCAAAAGATGACTGATGAGTTTTTGAATTCACAGTGCACAGTGACAACCAGGTTATAGGGATTTTTCTCTAGAGTGTTACAAGATGGATTCATTAAACAGCATTCAAAACATTTTGTTAAACGAGAATTTCTGAATCACAGCTAATTTTAAAATTTCCATAAAGTATTTCAGAAGATTTATAAGGTCAAATTGACATTTTGTGATCAACTCTGGAACTGAGGTGAGAAACCAGTTATCAGTGTGAGGTTAACTTACTCCTATGAAAGAACCGTTTAGGAAGAGCAGGTCAGAGAGGAACACAGAACAAAAAGCCCTAAACACTTTATTGTCTCATTGGCAGACCCATCACCTCAACTGTGCTATTAGCTCATTCTCATATTCAACACAGAGACCTTCCATAAACAAAGGAAAAACATGGAGCCTGGGACACCTTAAGACATTATTTTCCAGTGGTGCTCAGTGAGCATTAGTAAATATGCAAAATGCTTAGGGCGCTTACAGAGAAAGAAGAGGTGCTGTGCAGGGGGCCCCTGGCCTCCACTTCAAACTGACCTGGTCGCCTGTATTTATGTTTTTAGAGAGACTTCTTACAAAACATTTACCTAAAACAAAATAAAACAGATTCCGTGGTTTAAAAAAAGTTTTCAGACAACTACCATGAAGTGGCTTAAATTAGAACTAGAATAAAAAATTACAAATACATGTCATTTTAAGATGACTAAATATATGCAAGTTGGATAAATTGAGAATTCATAAATTGATCATATATAGTAATGTAATCCTAAATCATGAGCACATAGCCCTTTTCACTACGTGAGAGAAAAAAAAAATAGGTCAGCACAGAAAAGTTCTGACTAGTCAAAAAGGAAGGTGTAAGAGACTGACCCAATTTCAAGGTAAATTTGCATACAGTTTGATACTTATAAGTGATTCTGATTAAAGCAGGTGAGATGAGCCCTTACTTATTGTTAGTAAAGAGTCACATTTGTATAATTGGTTTAAAGAAAATTTAATGACATGTCAACATGTCTAATACAGGAAATATTTTTACATTGCTGAGAGTAACCTTTCAATTCAATCTGAATTAATTACACATAATTATGGGCTAACTTAGTTAATAGAAAAAATATACAGCTAAGTAACATAATCATATAGGCAAAAGCAGAATTACCTGATAGTTAGCAGCCATAATAAGTCAAGAAGCCTTAAACTGAGGAATGAAAAAAAAAAAATTTAATCATAATAATGTTTGTTTTATTTAGAAAGTATCTGTTGAGTGTGACACAGAAGAAAATTAAACCCGGCAGAAAAAAAAAGAAAAAAGCGTGAGTTTCAAATGTCAAACTGCTTGAGATTTGAGATGATAATCCTTTGATTCAAAGTATTTTTCTTTTAACATTGAGTTATGAAACTGTTATCTGTGAGGAACATTTCACAAGGAAAATAACAGTTACATTTATTCTTAAAGAATGATTTCAATTCCTTCAAAACAAAAATTATTACACTTGAACTTGACTCTGGTCATGAGCTCTGATCTAACAATCAGCTTGTAGGAGAAACAAGCCCCAGAGAAGCAAATACAATGATACCATGGAGAAGTGGACAGCAAAAAGCAGAATAAGGGGCATGCTATTTAGCCTGGACTTGTCCACAAATCAATGGCAAGAAGAAACAAAGAGAGAGGGGACCTTGTAGACTAAGAGATTTAAGAAACATTGCAATGAATTATAATGTATTTTTCTTTTTTTTTTTTAAGATTTTATTTATTTATTTGTCAGAAAGAGAGCAAATGAGCACAAGCAAGTGGAGCAGCAGGCAAAGGAGAAGCAGGCTTCCTGCTGAGCAAGGAGCATGATGCTGGACTCGATTCCAGGACGCTGGGATCATGACCTGAGCTGAAGGCATACATTTAACTGACTGAACCATCCAGGCGTCCCTACAATGTATTTTTTCTTATTTAGATCCTCATTTAAAAACCTAAACAAGTCTGTGAAAAATTTGGACAGTGGGGAAATCTAAATACAGCCTAGGTTAAGATTCTCAAATGTTAGAGATATATATTAAAACATTTATGAAAAATAAGATTTTATAAATTTCCTTCAAAATAATCTTGCAAAAAGAATGTGTATCGCTGTACATGAAACAAGACTGGCTATATGTTAACAATTATTGATACCGATTGAAGGGCACATGGAGTTTATTGTGCTATCCCTCTGCTTTTGAGTCTGAAATTTTCCAAAACAAAAAGTTACCAATAAAATGAAATAACAAGACAAATCATATTTGTCTATGTAAAACTAAAATGATTGAAATTTGTATATAGTAGAAGGAAATTCTACATGTTTTATAAGCAGTGGAACCAGTCTTGCTCTCTCTTGATTTCCACTGGTCCACTGAATGTCAGCTTTATACCTACAGCTTCTTTGGCTGAAGGTGCAAAGTAAGCAGGACACAGGAAACTGAGATCAGATTTAGATCTTCCCATCAATGAAGTAAGCAGTTAAAAGTATATTACAGACAGACACACACAATATTTCCTGAGAGTGCTCTAAACTGGCCTGCCAAGGGACTACATACATTACAATAGTATATGTACTACGTACATTAGTATCCTCAAACTCAATCCATGCCTCAGCTCACTTTTTTTCTCTTATCCCCTCATGGTCACCTCCCAGTCATTTGAATTCCCTGTAGACAAGTGTCTAGCCCAACTAGGATTTAACACGGCATCAGGCTCCTTGCTCCACAGAAGGCCTGCTTCTCCGTCTCCCACTCCCCCTCCCTGTGTCTGTCTCTCTGTCAAATGAATAAAATCTTTTCAAATAAATAAATAAATAAATAAATAAGCAAGCAAGCTTGGAAAAATAAAGCCAAATGACACCATAAAAAGACTTAAAAACTGTAATATCAGGTGTAGCAGAAAATATATTCTCCCTTTCTTCCTTCCAAAAAGACTTCTGTATAGTTAATTAAAAACCTTTCCAGACTCTCTCTCAAGAGGGTTGGCCATATAACATAGTCCCAGCCAAAAAAGTTTAAGTGAAAGATTTTGAAAGAAGATTCTGGAAATAGTTTTCAAAAAGAACCAACTCATTGTGTTCTTCCCTTTCCCATTTTCCTGTGTGGATTGTAGCATGATACCTGTTGCAGCAACTGCCATATTGCATCCATGGGAACAATAGCCACATGCTAAAGATGACAGAGCAGGAATGAGAAAGGAGCCTCATTCCTTAAATAGCTGGCCAGCCATGAACTACCTACCCCCCAGGCCTTATGACATGAGAAAAATGGATCCTTATTTTATTAAACTACTGCAGTGAGATTTCTGCTATATAGAGCTAAAAACAATCCCAAAATGATGTATCAGCCTTCTGAATGGCCAAAATGTGAAAAACATTATTCCTATTATTAAATTCTTGGGGAAAAATAGCAAAATCCAAAAATTAAATCTACAATGTTCTGTAAGTATAAATCAAATTGTAGTAAGGTAAAAAATGCTGTCCTAAAAATCTCTCACTGGGCTTGATCTCAATGACAAGGTCCTCAACCAGATCCCTTGGAATTATAGATGTCTTTTCTACCATTAATATTCCATGTGCCCATGACTCAGTTTAACAATGTTTTACTTGAGAACACACTATATCCTCACCTTTTATTTGGGCTAGCAGTAAAAACAGATGTGAAATGTAAGCTTCTAATCTGAGAAACTCATACTTTTACTGGAAAGAAAAACATGCAAATGTACTGATTCAAAATAAACAAAGATTTACAGCATCCTGTTAACCACACTGTAACATAAAAGATCAGAATAAGGCAGCACCACCACAAGACCATATCCTGCCTCGATGCAAATTAGAAAATCGTGTCTCTTACATGGAACATCTTACTTCTATCTGATCTGTATTACACAAATAAACAAGGATGATATACAAAATATATGATGTCATCAGCTCCCCTGGAGATAGGCAATGTACAACCTGCCCAGGGATCTGCCCAATGCGGAATAAGGAGAAACCACTGTGGCCTGAAGAAGTCAGAGATGACACATACGGGAACAGTTTTGAGTTGAGTCCTCAGTAGATTAGTAAGACAAAATAAAGGAAGTGTCAAATTTTGTGTTTTAAGGATTTTAAATCAGATTTTCATTATTTTGAGAAAGAGTGTCTATCCACAGGAAGACAGTAAACCCTAGCTCCAATACCAATCCCTGTATCCTGCTAAGTCTGGAAAAGTAAAGAACTATTTAATTTCGCTATTAGAAATGCACAGATGCCTACTTTCCCATGCCATAAATGAATTCACTCACAGAGTGGCACTAAACCAAATTTCAGGAGAGCTTTTTATGGCCTTGAGAATCACACATTTGCTGAGGAATGAGCATATGTGGTGGGGGGAGCAGAGTAGCGATCGCCCATTCTGTGACAGTCCACCTGCAGCTGCGCATATCTGCGTGGCCACTGGTGAGGCCGCAGCTCTCCTGGCTGAGACCCCCGAGTGAGGGTTTCATTTGGTTTTGTTCTAAAGAATAGAGCTTTTAAGCCCCTCCTGAACAAGACTATCACAAGCAGAGGGTCTTGATTTAGTGGTTCTTTCCAATAAAAATCCTCACCTGAGTGCTCTGGAAAATGCCCTTCTGAATTTCCCTATGGCTCTTTTCAAATAAAAAAGGGGCAGGAAGGATGAACTCATCCTTGGGTGGATTCAGGTGGAAATTCATTTCTAGATAGCTGAAGTCAAGAGCACTGAGCTTGATAGAACATCCAGTCACCTGCGGAGTTTACAAAGCCAATGAACCCACCCATCTCACTCCTTTCACCCCTGCATGGAACCAAGAGTCTGTAATTTTTTTAATAATTCCATACATGATTCAGGTGTTAGTGAAGTATTAGACTGATAGATCAGTTAACCTTTTTAAGAAAGTAAACCATCTCGTTATCCTGGTTCACATTTATTTTTCTATAAGACAATGTTTTCTGATTTCTCTTGGGCCATGTCACTCATTGAGAATAACCATATTTATAAAGCACACTGGATAAATCGATGAGGTCGTCACAGTCAGAGACAAAATATCTGGGGGTCCTAACATTGCAGTCTCTGACCAATCCCCAAAGATCGAGAAAATCAGGAACGTATGAGCCTGGTCCCAGGCTTACCTATAACCCATTCAAGGAAGAGAAGGAAATCTCATGGCCGTTATTTGTAACTTAGAAAAAGAAAGAAAGGAGCCAGGACATTGGGGTCCAACTAGTTTTCCTCTCCTCCTCAAACCCAGAATGGTTTTAACCCTCTTTAAGCAGTAAGGAAAAAAAAAAAAAAAAAAAAATATATATATATACCTAATTTTGCTCTGCCTGTACTATGATGTTTAGAAAATATGTAAGTTCCATTCCATCTGGTTTGGAGTATATAAACCCAACTCCTAATGAAACTTGAAAATCAAAAGCATTGATTTTAGTCTATTATCTAGCTATGGACTTTAAAACTTTAAAAACTTTGAAACTCAAAGACCAAGGAGGCTGCTTGGTTCTAGATGGAATTCACCTTCGACTTCCCTGGACAATACATTTCAGCTTCAAGGCAAATGCCTCAACATAGAATACAGTGAGGAAATTTATTACACATTGTATTATGTATTCCTTTATTAGGTGAAGAGGTGATTCTTCAATAGGATATGAACCAGAAGATTACATATACTAGAGAAGAAGAATATGCAAAAGGTTCTTGGAAGTCCTTAATTGAAGTGATTTTCCTAAAAGGCAAAGAATATTTTGGGAGGCATTAATCTGATATTTACTCATAAATATTCCTTATATGCACATTACTTTTCATTTCAGCAACATGTTCTGTATGCACAAGGCACAGTAATGCTTAATTAATTTAACTATTGTCAATCAACAAGAATTCAAGTATATGAATTTTCTGGACAAGTACAGCCTACCTCCTAAAGATGTGATTCTAATATTCTGCTTTACCAGCATGGGGGCAGCAGGCAAAGGGAGAGGTAGAAGCAGGCTCCCCGCTGAGCAGGAAGCCTGATGCCGGACTCGATCCCAGGACTCTTAACCGACTGAGACACCCAGGGGCTCTTCCCTTCTCTTTATCTTATCTGTACGCACTATAGGTTTTTGTTTTGTGGTTATACTAAGGCTTACTTGAAACACCATCATTTATATATGTATATATACATATGTGTATATATATATACACATATATACAGACACACATATATATTCATACATATATATGTGTGTCTGTATATATATATATATACATATATATATATCAGTCTTTTAAACTGGTAACAACTTAACTTCTATTACATGAAATAACTTTACCCTTTCATTCCCCCTTATAGTGTATGTTTTTGATAACATAATTTACATATTTTATATTCTGTATCCATTAGCAAATTATTGTAGCTATGGTTATTTTTAGTACTTTTGTCCTTTAACCCTTATACTAGAGTTAAGCGGTTAATACACCACCATATCACAGTATCAGAGTATTCTGAATGTGGCACATACTTGCCTTCACCAGGGTGTTTCCTATTTCCATATGTGTTCAATTACTAGTTAACATCCTTTCACTTAACTTGAAGAACTCCTTTCAGTATTGTTTGTAGGTCAGGTCTAGTGGTGATGAATTCCCTCGGCTTTTGTTTGGGAAAGTCTTTCTTTCACTTGTATGTCTGAAGGACAACTTTATTGGATAAAGTATTCTTGGAGGGTTGTTGTTTTTTTTTTCTCTCTCAGCATGTGAATATATCAAATATATCATCCTATATATTCATGGCCCATGGCCTTGTTGCTGAGAAATCCACTGATAGCCTTATAGGACATCCTTTACATGAGATAATTTTTTTTTCTCTTGCTGCTTTAAAAATTCTCTATTTAATTTTTTAATGTTTTTATTTAAATTCAATTTAGTTAACATATACTGTGTTAGTTTCAGAATCTAGTGATTCTTCAGTTGCATATAACACCCTGTGCTCATTATATCAAGTGCCCTCCTCAATACCCATCACTCTATTACCCCATCTCCCCACCCAGCTCCCCTCCAGCAACTCTGACTTTGTTTCCTATAATTAAGAGTTTCTTATGGTTTGTCTCTCTCTCTGTTTTTATCTTTTTTATTTTTCCTTCCCTTCCCCATGTTCATCCATTTGTTTCTTAAATTCCACATTTGAGTGAAATCATGTGGTATTTGTCTTTGTCTGACTGACTTATTGTGCTTAGCATAATATACTCTCTAGTTCCATCCACATTGTTGCAAATGGCAAGATTTAATTCTTCTTGATGGCTGAGTAATATTCCATTGTGTGTGTGTGTATACATATATGTATACACACACACACACATCTTCTTTATCCATTCATCTGTCAATAGATGTATAGGCTCTTTCCATAATTTGGCTATTGTTGATAAAGCTGCTATAAACATTGGGATACATGTGCCTCTTTGAAACACTATGTTTGTATCTTTTGGATAAATACCTAGTAGTGCAATTGCTGGATCATAGGATAGTTCTATTTTTAACTCTTTGAGGAAACTCCATACTGCTTTCCAGAGTCTATTTCTGATTTTAGTCAGTTTTATCATAATGTAACTCGGAGTTCATTTTGGATTGAAATGATGGAGTGACCTATTAGCTTCCTGAACTTGGATGTCCAAGTTTCTCTTGAAAGAACTCTTCAAGTTCTTAGATATTGTTTCCTTAAATAAGATCTCTCTTCTCTTTCTGGGGCTCCAATGATACATAGATTATTTTTCTTGATGGTGTCCATAAATCCCATAAGTTTTTTCTCCCCCTTTTTCCCCCTAGCTAAATTCAAATAATCTGTCTTCATGCTGACTGACTCTTTCCTGTATTTGGTCCAGTCTGTTACTGAGACCCTATTAAATTTTTAATTCAATCATGGTATTCAGCTCCAGAATTTACTAGGTCTTTCTTAAGTTTTCCATCTCTTTGTGGAACTTCTCATTTTGCTTTTGTATTGTTTTCCTTATTCTGTTAAACTTATCCATGTTCCTTTGCGACTCTCTGAGCATTTTTAAACAATCATAGTGAATTCCTTGTTGGACAATTCTTGAATCTCCATTTCTCTCAGGTCAATTAATGGAGTTTACTGTGTCCCTTTGGTGGTGTGATGATTCCCTGATTTGTTATGACCCCTGTAGCTTGTGTAGGTGTCTGCATATTTGAAGAAACAGTCACCTTTTCCTGACTTCATGGACTAACTTCAGTAAGGAAAGGCCTTCCACCAGTAGGTGGGGATATGCTAGAACATTCCATGACCCAGAATCTCCTGATGTGGGGTATTAAGTGTCAGGGTGTGTGGTGGCTCTGGGTCTGGGGTGGGACATGGCGTCTCATCAGCTCAGGCTGCTGGAGTCCCAGCATCAATAACTGCATGGTCCTTGGTAGCACCTGGGTTTGGCGGGGCAGGGAGCAAAGTGCCTTCGAGAGTTACTGGGATCTCCAGTCCAGCATCTCCAGCATCCAGATTGTTATGGACTAGGGCAGACAGTGGGGCTGGCAGGAGCTGGTGCTATACAGAGCCCCACAGTGGGGGCTAAATACAGATGTGTGTGTAGTGGCAGGGACTGGTCACAGACACATATAGCAGTGGGGCCCAGGGCCAAATGCAGGTATGCTGGCTGGTGCAGAGGCTCTGGCTGTAGGCATGCACCCTTGTGGCTCCAGATGCATGTCCTCACAGGTGCATACCCAGCAGTGGAAGAGGAAGGGAATCAGGCCAAAGTGTGCAGGTGCATAGCTGGAGGGACTAGCTGTGGGTTATTCCAGTGGTGCAGGCCAATGAGTGGAGATAAAGCCAAATCTGGTCCCACAGTAGTTGTGGGGCCTTGGCTGTCAGCACGTACTTCCATGACATCAGGATCTCACCAGCATACACACAGCAGCAGAGACCAATGAGAGGAACCAGGCCGGCAACATACAGGAGCACAGCTTGGGGGCTAGCCCCAACTGCACACACACACACACACACACACACACACACACACACACATGGGGTCCACCATGGTGTCTACACTGGTGTCTTGAACTCACTCTGCTGCAGAGGTCTGGCTGGCTGCCTGGGCAGATCCCAGGCTCCAGTTTGGGGAGGGAGGTTAGGGAGAGACTCGGGTGGCTGACATTGGTGAATGCAAGTATCTGGAAACTGATGAACTCTGGAGGAAGTTCACGGGAGTTTTGCCAACCATCAGTTCCTTCAGAGGGTGGAAGGTGCTGGGGTCCTTTGCACAGCAGGTCAGGAACTATAGTCACTCCTGCTGTGTGACTGATATTGGCAGCCCTCACTCATCTTCCTTGTTCCCAGTTGTCTCTATATGTCTCAGCTTTGCTGCTTTCTGAGCGGGATAAAATTGACATGGGTCCTTGATGAGGCGTCCTGAAAGGCTCAGGATGCTGGTCACTTACTCTGTTCTCCTTTTCAAGTGAAGAACTCCTTGTGCTTGGAAAGTGGTCTTTTGGCACCCAGCAGTGCTGGCCTGGGGGCTGGGAAGATACAGACCCAACAGAGCTGCTCTCCCTTCCCTTTTTGTGCAGTTGTTCCCAGGGTTTTTGTACCTTCCACTGTGCTGCTCAAGTTTCTTAAGTGGATGCCTCAGCAGTTGCGGAGCTCACACATTATTGACTTTTGTTGGGTGTGGGTGGAGGACTACTGTTGCACCATCTTGGTGCCATCACTCTTATTTCTGCTGATTCTTTTTCATGTTGCCTTGTTTCCTTGTGTTCCCAGTTATCTTTGACAGTTTGCTGATTATTGCTTTTGGACAATTATTTGTGAGGGTTCCCTGGGACCAGGACTTACTCTGTCCTCTGCCAATAAGATATTGTGCCTGCTTCTTCCAGGTGCCTGGGAAACTACCACGAGTGACCTTTTTAATCCAAATTCAAAGGTAGTAGTTCCTTGACCAACTCCAGCAATGTGTAACCTATGACCACAAAATCCTAGAGGTGATATTCATTAATTTTTTTTCTGTTCTACTCAAAGTGGGATAGATTTCTTCGAAATTCAGGGTGTGAGGTTAGCATTTATATGTAAAGTATACCCAGATAAATTTGAATTTCAGATTAACAAAAAATCATATTTCTTAAGTTTAAGTATTCCTCCAGATATAATATGGAGCATAATTAAACTAAAAAGGTTTTTTAATGTTTAGCTAAAATTAAAATTTAACTAGACAACCTATTTTATCTGACATTCCCAATAATAGGTTCAGTTCTTGTTGTACTTACGCTGTTAGTGTCCACCCCTTCCGCCCCACACCAGTCCTCAGGCTTTGGCTTTTCTCCCTCCTGTCCCAAAAGGCTGCACATAAAGTAAGGATACAGCAGGAATAAATGCCCCCCAAGACAAGTGGCTTTGATGCCTGGGTATTCTTTTCTTTTTTTTTTCTTTTTAAAGATTTTATTTATTATTTATTTGACAGAGAGATCACCAGTAGGCAGAGAGGCAGGCAGAGAGAGAGAGGGGGAAGCAGGCTCCCTACCAAGCAGAGAGCCCAATTCAGGGCTCAATCCCAGGACCCTGAGATCATGACCTGAGCCGAAGGCAGAGGCTTAACCCACTGAGCCACCCAGGTGCCCTGATGCCTGGGTATTCTGTTTGCGTATCTGATTCAGGTTGTCTTCCCAAAACTGCTCTGGCAGCGAGCCACTATCTTTTTAGCTTATTGATGTCTTTAAAGAAATGGGATTTGTTTTTGTGGGTGGCAGTAACTTCAACCCACTGTTTTGTTCATGTTGCTTAAGCATAAGCCAAGGAGGCTTGACTTGGATAATCTAGTCCCACTGGCCCAGAACATCGGGGGGACCATCTTCAGTCACTGAGGCCTGAGGACTGTCTTCTAAACAAGCTCCTTGACCAACCATATGCAGTGTAATTGCATATTAAGTGTGTAAAAAGGGAGCTGCTCCTCAAGAGGCAGGCATAGATTCATTTAGCAGGTATTTTTTCATACGTGAAGTGTAAGTGAATTGAACATGTAAAACTGAAGCTTTCATCCCAGCTGGAATTAATTACCCCTTCCTCAGGGCTCTCAGAGCAATTTGTAACTCTAATATGGCACAGACACCTTCCCTGAGGTTATCAATTTGTGTAGACATGTCTGTATTTCTGTTTCAGTTGAAAGCTACTTGATGGTATGGTTTTGTGTCCTCACCTTCAGAGCCCAGAGAGCCCTCGGGATGATGATGGCTGATACGCTTTCTGTACTCAAAAGGTATGTGCTAAATTACATGGAATGAAAGGGAAAGTGGTAGAGATTTTATCCCAAAGCAAAAGCAATGCGCTTTCTGACATTAAAAAAGTAGAGACGCAAACAAGCAAAACCAAGCTGAAGGCAGCCCTTCTTTGTGAGTATTACCTAAGACAGGCAGCAGAGCTAGTAAATACTATTAGCACCTCATTCCAAATCAACTTGCTAATGGCCCAGGTGGGGACAATACTCAGAAAGGATGATACAAAGGATGGATATATGTTAATGAAGCCAGAGAGGAGGTTATGTCTGGAGTCTGGGAACCACATGATCTGTTGGGGGGCACAGCGTGGGACCTTAGAAAACCAACTGCCAACAAGGGATGTGCTGGGAAGTGGGATGGAGCAACAGACCTGAGTGTGTAGAAGTGGAAACAGGAATGGAAGAGGATAACTGTACTGTCAATGGTACCTAGAATGTGCAACCATCTTCCAGCCAACGGCCTTTATAATGCTGGCTGAGGGCAAGAGAGGCGGGGCTGATAAGAGCAGGGTCCCAAGAAGCTAGATCTAACCCTCCTCAGCTTATGTCCCCATGATAAGGAATCTGGGTCCTGGGGAGCTGTTTGGTAAGTCATTTGTATATTTCTCTGCACTCACAGCAGTCTATCTTGCCATTCCATGTCCCTGCCTCGATCAGGGGAGTTTGAACATAAAGCTCCTGCTTTAGGGCCTCAGAGACAAATAGAACAACGAAGCGAAAGAGAGGATTAGTGTCAGTAAAGGACATCACAGGCAGTGCCCAGAGCAGAGCAGCCAATCATCATCTGAAGTATCATCCTGCACAGGGCAGGGGAGGCAGGGCAGACACCACAAGAGCCCAGATAGAAGGCAGCAGGTAGGGCTGGCTGAAGACTTTCCTTTTGGAAAAAATGTGTGAATATATGGTTTTATGGCTGTTGTGCATTTGGCTGGTGTTCTAGGTTCTGTCAAATGACAACTGCATTTCCCTGCCTCAGGTGTGATGGGCGACTTTATGTGTCAACCTGTCTGGGCCACAGGATGCCTAGATGTTTGGTCAAACATTATTCTGGTGTTCCTGTGAGGGTGTTTTGGGACGACATTAATGTTTGAATCAGGGGACTCTGAGGAAGGCCAGTCACCTGCCCTTATGTGGGTGAGCCTCATGGTACCAAGTGAAGGCTTGAATAGCACAAAAGACCAACCTCCCAGAACAAGAGAGAATTCTCCAGCATTTGGCCTTCAGATTTCGTCTGCATCATTGGCTCTTTCTGGTTCTACAGCAGACTGCCTTCACTCTCGAAGTGGAACAAGGGCTTTCCTGGCTGTCTAATCTACCAGCACAACCTGCAGTTTGGGACTTGCAGGCTTTCATAATTGAATATAGGGAATGAGCTAATTCTGTATGTTACATCTCTTCATATATGCACGTCTTATTTGTTAAGTTTCTCCAGAGAAGCGATACAGAAGGATACAGAAGGACACTTACAGAAGCTGAGGAGATGGCTTATAGGCAAATAGAATAAAAGTGGCTCCACCCTGCACCCAAGAGAATGGCCACATGTAATATTTTTTAGTAATTTTTTTTAAAGATTTAATTATTTATTTGAGAGAGAGAGAGAGAGCTTGAGGGTGAGTGGAGGTAGGGGAGAGGGAGACAATTTCAAGCAGGCTCCCTCTTGGGCACAGATCCTGATCTCAGGACCCCAAGATCAGGACCTGAGCCAAAATCAATAGTTAACTTAACCCTTAACTTCACTTAACCCACTGAGTCACCCAGGTGCCTCTACTTTTGAGTAATTTTTATGGCCCATTTCTCCATTTCCTTCTAGCTGTGACTCCTTAAGCCCTGCTATGTCTTTTAAAAGAGCCTATTGTTTGGCACAATACTGGTGAGTTTATTACACATGTAGTGTCCATTTCAAGGAAATCCAGTCTCTTACCAAGACTGACTCCAAGAGATTTTTCACAAAATTCTTCATAAACATCACTATCCAGAAACACTACCAAGTTTTACCGTTAGAGAGGCCAAACAGTTTTTAAAATACTACCCTTTGACTACCCTCTCTATGTGACTTATGGTGTAAGAAAAAATAAAGCAAAACAAAATACTATTTTCAGAAATTTTACCCAACTGGGATGGTTGGTCTCCCACCCTCTGTGGGAGGGTGTAGAACCCTGTTTCTGTAAGAAACAGGATGTGGGGGAAGGATGTGAGGATAATGGAGAGCTGCTGGCTCATCCATCAATAAACTTTACACAGAGACCTTGCAGTTCATGCCCAAACTTCAAAACTCCCTCATTTTAAATGTTTTATATACTAGAGAAAGGAAAACAGTCTTTCTTCACTTATCTTACCTATACCCAACTTTATGGAGGACTCTACTTGACCACAAATCTGTACAGGAATGAACCACCTCAACACAGAAGGAACAAAAGAAAGTCATGACATAGGTACCAGTCCATGCAAAAGCATTGTCTCAAAGGCCATTGGAAGTGACAGAGTCAAGGGGTTACCCCAAAAGTATTATTTCATGTCTAGGTCTATGGAGATATATCTTTATGTATATAAACGTTGTAATTCCACTAATTTACTCCACTACTTTAAAAATAATGATCATCCTGGTTCCAGATGATTTGGGTACTGTAGGACAAAGCTGCGCAGCACAGGCAGTGTGGTATAGCAGTTAGGAGCACAAGCTCTGGTATTGGACCACTGGGTGCAAATCCTGGGTCCACCACTTGCTGGGTGTCTATGGCTAAGTTATTTGTCCTCTCTTAGCATAAGTCTCCTGTTTTTAGAAGAGGGAATGATGAAGTATATACTTCAGGGGATTGTTGTAAGGATTAAACAAATCAACTCATTCAAAGTGTTTAACTTTGAATGTTCAGTAAATACTATTTATTATTAGATCATTATTATTCCCAGATAGTTCATGTACATCAAGAGTCCTAGCAAAAGTTTGGGGTAGACAATAAACCAAAGAGGTAGGAACCTGACATGAAGTGGCTGTGTCATGAAAAAAAAAAAAAAAAAAAGACCTGCTTAGCATTTCATTAAAAAAAAAAAAAAAAATCACCTAGCAAACTATTTTGTGCTTGTTACCATACAGAACCTGGTCCATCTGTAGATGGCTACAGGCCTTGCTTCAATATGGAGAATCACTAGGGTCATTCAGACCCTAAGCACCACTGGCTTCAACTTCAAATAAGTCAGATGAATAAACTCCTGACCTATTAGGAGCCAACTTTGGCTTAGAATATTTTGCAAACTGATATATCAAAACTGGTCTGAGTTATTGTTTGACAGCTTCTTTATTAGCTTTTTACAACTATAGAAAACTTTTCTTATTGAGATAATTCATAAATATATTAATATTTTAGTAGGTAATAAGTATTTATTTTTTTCCCAAATTTAAACTGATGGTGCTTATTTGCAGCTGTATTATTTCATACTCATGTGCTAAAATGCAAGTAGCAAAAAACAAAAATGATGTAATGTGAGCTTGATTTTTACCAGAGCTGAAAGAACTGAGTTATGATGGCTCTCAGAAGGCCTCCCTGCTGGGAGAACAAAGCTCCAGTGGGAGATAACAGTGTGCATTTGTTCTGTTTGTTTTGTTGGATTTCCAGGACACTCTTCTGTTCCCTATCTCCATTCTTGACTAAAAGAAAAAAGAAAACTGATAATTTGTCATTCTTATCCAGATCATGTATTCTGCCTGCTAGCAAGTGAATAGGTAAGTTTGAATTTTCCAATGTACAAGAGGAAGGATTTTGAAAAAAATTCCACTCCAGAGTTTCTTATGGTCCATTGAAAGTGAACTAACTCTCTGCTATCTGTGGTGCATATGAATTCTTATTTGAAAGCTATCACTCTTGGGGTTAACAAAGACTCTGGACCTGCCAGGATCAAGTTCAGCTATGAGAATCTGTTATAAACATCTCATCACAGGAAAAGGTCATTCATTATTTCCTCATCTTCCTGAAGGAAGAAATTCATCCTTCAGCCTGAATTTGGCCTTGAGAGAGAGAAACCACAGATAGAAAATCTCTGCTTCCCGACTATGAAGGGAAAAGATGTCTTGGAGGCAGACCTGTGCTGGAGAATGTTAAAGATGACAACCTTCCTGAAGTCACCCTGCAGTTAAGAAAGGATGAACCATGGGAAAGTGACTTGGAAGATGCCCAGTCCTTCTTAAAGAAACTGTATCAATTTCAGTACAATTTTTCTTGAAATTTTGTGAGACTTTCCAACAAGTTCATACTGGAAGGGAAGAAGTAAAACTATCTTTATTGTCAGACAACATGATAGTGCATAAAGAGGGTCCTAAGAAATCAACAAAAGCTACTAGAACTAATAAGCGAGCTTAATAAGGTTGCAAGATAAAAGGTCAAAAACAAGGATTAAATGCATTTGTATATATTGCAGTATATGAAACCCTTGAAAATTAAAATTAAGTCAATAATTCAATTTATAATGGTATCCAAAATGTGAAATACTGAAGGATAAATTTGACTAATATGTGAGAATTACTGAAACTACAAACCATTATTAAAAATTTAAAGACCTAAGTACATGGAAAGATACACCACTTCATGGATTGGATGAGTCCATATTGCTAAAATATAAATGTAATTCAAACCAAAATCATATCAGATGCTTTTGCACAAATTCACAAGCCAACTCCAAAATTTAACTGAAAATGTAAAGGACCTAGAATAGCCAAAACAACTTTTTTAAGAAGTACAAAGTTGAAGGACTCAAACTCTTAATTTCAAGTCCTACTTTAGGGCTAGAATAATCAAGAGAGTGTTGTATTGATGTAAGGAAAGACATACAGAACAGAATTGAGGAATGCGGAAATAGGTACACACATTAATTTTTCACAGACTACCAGTAAAAAAAGGAATGTCTTTTCCATAAATGATGTTGGAAGTAAGAACAACTTGAAAAAATTAACCTCAATCTTTACTTCAGTGCACTCATAAAATTAACTCAAATAGCTTATACACTTATATGTAACAGTGCATACTATAAAACTTCTAGTTGGAAATATTATGATCTTGAGGCAGGCAAGGATTTCTTAGGCACAAAAAAAGTACAAAGCATATTAGAAAAATTATATATTGCATTTGATAAAAACTAGAAACATTTGTTCTTCAAAAGACACTACTAAAAAAAGAAAAGGCAAATCATAGACTGTAAGAAAATGTTCATAGCAGATATATGTGACAAAGAACTTGTATCTAAAGTGTATTCCATTTCTGTTAACAGACAGCTTAATTAAAAGCACAAAAAGATTTCAATGGACACTCCACAAAGTAAGAAATTTGAGTAGCCAATAAAGACTTGTGAAGCTGTCCATCTTCATCATTCATCCGGAAAATGCAAAATGTTAACTATAGTAGACTCCGTCTCTGTACCTATATGCATAGCTAAAATTAAAAAGACTAACAATACCAAATGTTGGCAAGGATATGGAAGCAACTGGAACTCTCAAGCTTTACTGGTGAGAGTGTGAAACGGTCCAAGTACTATGAAGAACAGTCTGGTTGTTTCTTTAACTCTTGTACATACTCCTCCCCTATGATCCAGCCACTCTACTTCTACATATCTACCCAAGAGACTTGAAACTATATATCCACAGAGTCTTGCACACAAATGTTTATAGCAGCTTTTTAAATAATATCTCCAAACTGGATGCAACCCAAATGACTACCAGCAGTTGAACAAATAAATTGTGGCTTGTCAATATACAACAGGGTACTGCTCAGCCATAAGGTCCAAACTACAGATACAAGCAACATACATAAACCTCACAATCACTGTGTAAAGTGAAAGAAATGAGACTCAAAAGAGAATATACTGTTACATTTATTTGAAACTCTAGAGAAGATTAATCTAATCTGTAATGACAGAGGCAGGTCCGTGTTTTCTTAGAAGTTGAGATGTTAAGGGAGTTGACTGAGAAGGAGCAAAGGAATCTTTCGTAGTGATCAAAACATTCCATATTTCGATTGCACTGGTTATTACATGGGTATATACCTTTATCAAAACTCATTAAGCTGTACATTTAAAATGAATACATTGGATTATATGTAAATTATACCTTAGTAGTCAATAATCATAAACTTCACTGAAACAAATGTCAAAAGGTAGCCTCCAAAGTCTGTTTCTGCCTTCTTTCCCCATTGCCATTTTGCCTTCTCTCAAGCTGTCTGTCCATCACACTTAGAAATAAGAGTACATTGGTACCTGTTAAAGTTAACCAGTCATGCATACAGAAAACTAAATATCATGGGGGAGAAGGGCAGGGAGGGGAATCGGTCTATCCTAAAAGTCATTTAAATTTTTGGATGCTTAGAGTTGATCACCATAAGCATAATTTTTTTTTCATGTCATTGGTCCACTTGTTTGTTTTTTAATTTTTATTTTTTAAATTTCTATTCAATGTTCCAGAATTCATTATGTACCACACCCAGTGCTCCATGCAATACGTGTCCTCCATAATACCCACCACCAGGCTCACCCAACCTCCCATCCCCTTCCCTTCCAAAACCCTTAGTTTGTTTCTCAGAGTCCACAGTCTCTCATGGTTCATTTTCCCCCTCCAATGTCCCCCAACCCCCTTCTCCTCTCCATTTCCCCATGTCCTCCATGTTATTCCCTATGCTCCACAAGTAAGTGAAACCATATGATAATTGACTCTCTCTGCTTGACTTATTTCACTCAGCATAATCTCTTCCAGTCCCATCCATGTTGATACAAAAGCTGGGTATTCGTCCTTTCTGATGAAGGCATAATACTCCATAGTATATATGGAAGATATGGACCATAACCATTATTTAAACATTTATTTAGGGACACGTGGGTGGCTCAGTCCATTAAGCAAGTTCCTTTGGCTCGGATCATGATCCCAGGGTCCTGGGATCGAGTCCCACCTTGGGCTCCTTGCTCAACAGGGAGACTGCTTTTCCCTCTGCCTGCTCTGCCTGCTGCTCGCCCTGCTTGTGCTCTCTCTCTGACAAATAAATAAATCAAATCTAAAAACATAAATAAATAAAAAACAAAATAAAGTTATTTAACTATATTTCCTTTCTTTTCATTCAGTTGTAGACTAAACCAAGAAAATAAAAAGGCATAGATAAGCAGTAAATAAACATTTATTATTATTTTTTTAAATCGCCTGCCTGAGTGTTTTCGAAAATAGCCTGATTCCATCAACACTGGGGATAATTCTGCCTTGTATAGAATGACTCGGCAGGCTACTGTACTAACATGAACTTGGTCATGTTTCTTGTGCCCCTCAAAAGTGCAGGCAACACAAGGAGAAAAGCCGAAATCTCTGAACACACTGCTGACCCCTGTCCATGACTTACACACCAACCGTGGGCCTTTGCACTTTCTCATGTTTTCAACTCAGCATGTGCAGGATATCAGAATGACCATCTACTGTGCAACTGAACCTTAGCTGAAGTTTGAAGAAAAAAAAAAAAAAACCTGAACAAAATCAGCTCCTGTTTCTTCTGATTCCCAGCCCCTGGGGCTCAGATATTTTATCAAGACACAGACGCTGGGAAGAAGGTCAGTGGAAATGTTTGGTATGACAGGATCTAACAAACACTGTTGGGATTCCCACTGTCTGGGAGATAAAACTTTATGCTTGATTAAATGGAAGAAAAATCAAATATGAAAAAAATAAATATACTAGTTCTCTCTTGCTTTTTTTCAGAAGAATGTTTAATCTAGAATATTACTGTTCAAATGCTCTTCCAGCCAGCTTTCACTCCCTAGTGCTAACTTGCTAGCATGTGAAAAATGCTGATACTGGAGGGGCTAAAGGTCACAAAGAAGAAAAAAATTGGAAACCAAGAAAGATCTACAAGGGTGGCTGCAAATGAAAGGAAAAAATATATAATAGTAATATGACCAGGCTTTCAAAAATGAGCCCAACTCCCATTCGGCTACCAAAGATTGTCCAGTCCTCTCCCCTTTGACCAGTGTTGTGGAACTGTTCACATTACTGATCCCTTATGCATGTGCAACACACACACACACACACACACACACACACACAGAGCAACATTCTTGCCCTTATCCCCTCACTAACCTGAAGAACAAAACAATGGTCTGCAGAAGTACATTCCCAATTCCGTCTCTGCCATCACACAGATTCCTGCAGCGAATTAACCCCCAAAATAAATCATCAATACATTCATGTCTTTAACACATTTTTAAGATCAGTTAGATACCTTACTGACCTTGTTTCCAAATACTTTTCAGCACATCAAGAATGCTTCTGGTCCTTAGTTTTATAAGGTCAAAGTATGTTTGAAATTAATGGATTTATAAATGTCAGCATAAACAGAAAGTCTACTCTAAGGATGAAGAAATGGGAGAAGAGAAAAGGAAGTGCATCAAAGGACATCAACATCCATTGCCCAAGTTCAGTCTTCCATAACACTTAGATGAGGGCCTCATTCTGGAATGTTTCCCTGGGGAGTGCCATCAACTCAAGACTGCAGTATGGACCAGTGACTCTGTGTGAATGGTCTCTGTCTCCTTCCACATGCCCACCTTCCTTCTTCACTTCTTTCCTCCTTATTTCATCTCTTCTTCCCTCCCTCTCACTTCCTCTCCTTCTTTCTTCATTAATTTTTTGAAAATTCAAATCACCTGTGAATTCATTTACATCTATAAAATACGTATGCTTATTTTGCACATATTTATGTTTCTTTGTAATGTTTCTCTGCCATTTTGCTTGCCATACGGTTTTTCTCTCCACCTCTTTTAAGCACTTGGAGGACAGAGTCCACAAATCCTTTTTGTCAATGTCTTCCCCTTTCCACTTGCTTCACAGTCCAGTTGACAAATATAGGTAGACTCTTGCAAAAGCTTCTGCTCAAGATTGGTTCTTGGTACATTCTTATTCTTCAAGTGAGGGGCATTAGATAAGCCAAATAGAATTATACTTACCATGTGAAGTCATGTAGGTATATTAAAATTTCATTAAAAAGAAACAATCCTTTTTCAAATGACACTGAGTTGTCTAAACATAGATTTGTATTTATCATATTTTTTCAAGTTGACTCTAGGAGGAGAGTCTTTTTCTAATCCTGTATCATAATGAAATATTCACAGGATTAATTTAGTAGATGCAGTGTACTGCATTAACAGTTAAATGACATCCACTTCGTATCACTTCACTCATTGATCATATTAAAATCCTGAGACTACATTTGAATTACCTGTAATTTTGAGAACTTCAGAAATATTCATATATTCCACACTTTCAGCTTTCTAGTCTTGAGAAGATCAAAGAGATTTGTTCAACTGTGAAAACCTTCTTAAGAGCTTTCTGAGACTCTCCACATCATACACATTTCATATATAAGACACGATTTAGGAGAATTTAGGCCACAGTGGTATAAATGTCAGATTCATTTGCTTATAATATAAATAATGCAAATATTCTTGTATAGCAGGCATGAACAAATTCTGCTTTTTGATGAAATATAGAAGCAGATGGCCCATTCATGGTGTAATGATTAATGCTAAGTAAAGTATTTTAGTATGACTAATTTAGGGAAAGAAGGAAGGAGAAAAAGTGGAAAGTTGAAAGAGAAGAAAGAGACAGAGAGGTTCTATTAAAATAATATTTATAATTAGAATAGCTGATGATAGATGATCTGTTCCAAACAAATTTAATTTTTCAGGTGGGGAAACTGAGACCCAAAATTTAGAAGTAGCTTGACACTTTCCTTATGTTTCTATTTGCTTATTAGAACACCACTTGCCTTAGTAAATATATGCTACAATGTCCTAAGAAACAGTCAACCTGTCATCTGCTAGATTTAAAGAAACATAAAACTCCCTTTATCTTACTGGAATCCTAAGTTAAAGTACTTTCATCCTGGTAAAAACAAAACAAAACAAAACAATTGCGTCTATTTAATAAATAAGATAAAATAATGAGCCTCGGGTCAATCTCTTGATCTCGAATGAACATGGAAGTGGGAAACTGGTATATTTACCCTAATATATTAGAGGAAACCATGGATGAAGACTGAATGCTTCCTTAGGCAAGAGTTCAAGGAGTTCAGGTGAGAATAATGGAAAATAAATAGGCTTTGGAATTAAAAATAATAGTAATAATAATAACTGAATTTGAATTCCTCATCTAATCCCTAATGGTTATGTGTTATGGAGCAGGGAACATAACTAACTTGACCTTGGTTTCTCTCATCCTTAAAATGAGTATAATGTCCATGTTATGCAATTATAGTGCAGATGGTAGGAGACAACACATTTAAAAAGACAGTACACAGTCTAACATGTAAAAATCCTCAGTCAAGGGGCACTTGGGTGGCTCAGTGGGTTAAAGCCTCTGCCTTCAGCTCAGGTCATGATCCCAGGGTCCTGGGATTGAGCCCCGCATTGGGCTCTCTGCTCGGCAGGAAGCCTGCTTCCCTTCCTCTCTCTCTCTGCCTGCCTCTCTGCCTACTTGTGATCTCTATCAAATAAATAAATAAAATCTTAAAAAAAATTAAAAAAAAAATCTTCAGTCAGCATTATTATTGTGATGTGTATTATTTACCATCATCTTTTTGGCAGCATTGTTTATCACAATATTATTGGTTCACCAAAAGAAAATCACCTAATCTGTGGCCAGATCCTCATCTTTGCAGGAGATTCTAAAGCTTAATTGTCTCACACTATCCAAACTCACAAGTGATAGATTTGAATATGAGAATGTTTATATTTTCTTTCAAAATGGAAATTGGTTATGGATGGGGGCTGCCACTGTACTTAAGAGACAAAATTATATATCAAGGCATGTTTGATAGACATAACAAAAGAAGGTGAAAACCAGTAATAATAGCAAGTATCAGTTGGCGGTCACACTGTGTGGAACAGCTTTCTCATATTCTTTTACTTGATCTAGTATAAACCCTGTGAACTAGGCACTTCCTGTATCTCCATTTCACAGATGAGAGAAATTAAGGTATGGCGATTCAGTACCTTGCTCAAGTTTACAGAGCTGAATTTGAAGATAAGTGCTCAGCTAACATTATATTAATGTGAAAGAAGGGGAAAACCCTCAGCCTACTCCACACCATCCCATTTCTGTCTGCTTAATCTAGGAGTAAAGATTCAGAGTCTCCTCTCCCTTGGACATTGTTATGAATATACTGACACGTTCCATACTCTGCATTTACATATCCCACTATAATTGAGCTTGCTTTGGCATTAACATTTTTCCTGGCCAGTGATGTGTTACTGGTCCATGATTTTTAGTTCATTGTGCATTAATCATATATGCTACTCAGCCATAAAAAAAAATGAATACTTGCCATTTACAATGACATGGATGGAGCTAGAGGGCATTATACTGTGTGTGTGTGTGTGTGTGTGTGTGTTTGTGTGTTTCTATATGTATATATAGAGAGAGAAGGATCATGGAGACAGATTGTCTCCATGATCTGCTGGCTATGGGGCTGGCAATCCAGGAGAGCTGATGTATACTTCCATTCTGAGCATAGAAGACCAATGTCCCAGCTTAAAAATAGGTAGAGGACAGAAAATTCTTCCTTACTCTGCCTTTTGTTCTGTTCAGGTCTCCAAAAGGATTGGATGAAGCTCACGCGCATGGGGGAGGGCAATCTGGTTTACTTATCTCCCAATTCAAATGTTAATCTCACCCAGAAATATCCTTAACATGCCTAGAATAATGTTTAACCAAATATCGGGGCACCCATGTCCCGATCAAGTTAATACATAAAGTTAACCATCACAGGAGTCAACAGACACATAGAGAGATGTAATCAGTGAAATGTGAATCAAAACTACAATGAGATTATCACCTCTCACCTGTCAGAATGGCTAAAATTAACAACCAGAATTAACAAGAAACAACAGGAGTTGGTGAGGATGCAGAGAAAGGGAAAACCTCTTGCACTGTTAGTGGGAATGCAAACTGGTATGGCCACTGGGGAAAACAGTATGAAGGTTCCTCAAAAAGTTAAAAATAGAACTACCATATGATTTAGCAACTGCACTATTAGGTATTCACCCAAAGAATACAAAAACACTAATTCAAAAGGATGCATGCCTCCCGATGTTTATAATAGCATTATCTATAATAGCCAAATTATGGAAGCAGCCCAACTGTCCACCCATGACTGATAAAAGGATAAGGGAAGATGTAGTATACATATAATGGAATATTACTCAGCCATTAAAAAAAAAGAATGAAATTTTGCCATTTACAATGACACAGATGGAGCTAGAGGGTATTATGCCAAGCAAAATAAGTCAGTCAGAGAAAGACAAAATACTCTATGATTTCACTCATATGTGGAATTGAAGAAACAAAACAGACAAGCAAAAGGGGAGAAAAAAGAAAGAGAGAGAGAGAGAGAGAGACAAACCAAGAACCAGACCCTGAACTAGAGAGAACAAACTGATGGTTACCAGAGGAGAGGTAGGTGGGGGATGTGTGAAATAGGTGATGGGGATTAAGGAGGGCACTTGTGATGAGGACCGGGTGACGTATGGAATTGTTGAATCATTAGGTTGTCCACTGGGACTACTACACCATATTTCAACTAACTGGAATTTAAATAAAAACTTTAAACTTAAATTAAAAAATTCACCACCACAGGACTGGAGATACCTTAGAATGAAAAGATAAAAAGGAGATCTTAATAAAGGAATTGCTAGATTTGCTAAGCTGTTGGAGGAGAAGGCAGTGATATGAGACCAAACCCTAATCATCTAAATGGACTGGAGAAGCAACTATCCAGTGACCGAAGACTTATTAGACAATCACCTCGTTAACAGTTAGGGGAAATTTCCTTCCTGAAAACAAAACAAAACAAAATAAAGCCAAAATGAGTGAACCGCAAAAACACTGTGAAACACTATTCTATGCTATGTTTCTATTTTTCTTATTCTCTTAGGCAATGTCTTCAGCAAAAATTCATAAAATCATAACCTCCTCTTGACTTTGGTCTTTAAAGTAATCAAGCTAGCTGGTTTTCTTTAAGTTCTGCCAACTCGGAGAATAGCACCACGGCAACAGGATCAACTGTGTTACCTGTAGAGGACCACAAGGGTCAAAATGTGGTGATTGTTCCCTTAGCAAAGTTTATTTAGAAAGTAACTCCATTTTATTTTTCCTGCCAGAGTCAGAAAACAGTGCAACAGGCTCGCTTCAATAAGTACTGGAAAATCAAATGGAAAACCAGACAAATATCAGAATGGGTTTGGAACAAAGCGGCAGGGTTTCTGGGCCTCCCTGGGCACAAGATTTCAAATATCCACATCATGCTGTTCGGAAGCAGAAGTAATCATGGCTCTGCATCAATGTCCTTTCATTCTCCAAAGGCAGTGCACTCAGAAGCTGAATGAGAAGGGACACCAACCTGAGCCTGATCAACCACCCTAAAACAGAGACATGTGCATGTCCCCCCTTGGGGGGCCCCCTGCTGCCCTGACGAGTAGACACAAGACTTTCCAAAGAAGGACAAAGCTTTGGGCAGCTTATTGCCCTGACTCTGATAAGGACAGCTAACTGCACTTGTTGTACCCCATGAAACTGTATCATCTTGGTGCACTGTGGATTTTCAGAGGGTCTCTGAATGCTGCTTCAAAACATCTCTTCCTCAAATGGTGAAGAAACTTCGTGACAAATGATGGACCCAGGGGAGAAAAGCATCACAGACAAGTTGAAATTCAAGTCTTTCTCACTGGAAACCGACAGCAACCTCACACTGAGGCTGAGATGTTGTTTTATTGAGCATGGAGAGAGTGTCTGCTTAACAACCTTGAAAACCGAATTACTCGGGAACGGGGTGCTTTGGTTTATTGGACTTCTGGTTCTCTGAAAGCCCTTGATATTTCAACTTTTATCACTGGAATTCTTTGAACTTGAAAGAGTCAGTTTCCCATGTTAGTATGTATTTTAGGAGTACACTGAACATGACTGAAGCCGTGGATAGGGACTTGGCACAGACACTTGAATTGTCAGTAGGTAATGGATGAGGAAGGTATGAGGGATTGGAGCCGAGTAATACTGACCCCAGGACATATACCAAAAGACCATTAATTCATTAAGCAAATAATTATTCAATTTCTATTCTCTGTCAGGCAAATATGCCTGAAAGGAAGGGGAGGAATCAACAAAATATTTCACAAATAAATATTTAATCACAGCCAGCTGTGTTTCATGCTATAAAAGCAGTGAGCAACTGACACATTACAAGGGGATGTTGTAATTCCTGCCCTGGTAGTCAGGGAAGTCTTACTCGAGGAGTGGATGTTTAACCTAGCAGGAGAAAGAAAACTTACAATTATTTTTAAAGCAAATTTCTGTTATTTTACACTATTTTTAATATAAGCTGCAAAAAACTACAACATACAGAAAGACAGAGTATCTTTTTCCATAGTTGAATATGGTACCCAAATAGCACACTTTACTAGCAAAATGTATTTGCAAATATCATAATTGCTTCAATCTGCATTTTTTATTGTTTGTGAGGCTGAGCATCTATTCAAATGTTTATTAGCCATACGGATTTTCCCTTCTGGATATACCTATTCATATCCTTCATCCATTCTTTTGTACTTTGTCATTTTCTTATTGATTTGGGCGACTTCCCCTGTTTCAGAGACGAGCCCTCTGTCTATACACTGAAAATCTCTCTGAATCTGGTGTTACGATTCTGCTCACGGGCTTTTATCTTGTGCAGAGATTTTTAATATTAACATGGTCAACATGAACAATCTTCTCCTTTAATTTGTGCATGTTTTAGGCTTTAAGATATCATCGTTTACTCTCAGCTTGTAAAGGTATTCTGAACATTTTTAAATAAACCTTTCAAAGTTTGCTATTCGCAATTGCTCTACATTTAATGTGTTGTCTGGTGTGAATAAAGCACATTGTGGCCAGGACACCTATCGCCACAGTATCATGTGTTGAAAACATTTTTCTGGGGCGCCTGGGTGGCTCAGTAGGTTAAGTCTCTGCCTTCGGCTCAAGTCATGATCCCAGGGTCCTGGGATCAAGCCATGCATCGGGCTCTTTGCTCAGTGGGGAGCCTGCTTCCCCCTCTCTCTGCCTGCCTCTCTGCCTACTTGTGCGCTCTGTCAAACAAATAAATAAATTCTTAAAAAAAAAAAGAAGAAAGAAAATATTTTTCCTCATTGATCTGAACTGTCTCCTCTGTCATTTATCGAGTTCCAGTAAGTGTTCCTGGGCTCTCTAATCTGCCCACTTCCCTTTATTTCCATTTGGTTACCTCATGACCAATACATAGTATCTAAATACTATAGTTTTATAACCAGTCATGCTATCTAGAAGAGTTGTTCCCCAACTTTGTTTTTTTAAAGAGAATTTTGGGGGCTTTGGCACTTCATTCTGACATCTGAGTTTTAGAATCTCCTTATTAGGATTATGATTGCAATCATACTGAATTGGGGGGACAGCACAGCCATCTTTAGATGCCCTCTTTAGAGACACCTGGGTGGCTCAGTCGGTTAAGCATCTGTCTTCGTCTCTGGTCATGATCCTGAGGTCCTAGGATGGAGCCCCACATCAGGCTCCTTGCTCAGCAGGGAATCTGCTTGTCCTTCTCCATCTGCCCCTCTCCCTTTGCCTCTCACCCCTGCTCATGTGCTCACTGTCTTTCTCTCAAATAGATAAATAAAAGCTCAAAAAAAAAAAAAAAAAGAATAGCCATCTTTATTATGTTGAGACTTCTAGTTCATAGATCTGGTTCATACTTCAATTTTCTCATTATTAAACTTTTTTGCCATTTGATTCCACTTTACAAAGAAATATTAGAAAAATAAAATTCTGATTATCTTAGTTTTCAGATGCCTGAGGTTTGAACCTTAAGACACAGGGGCTTCCAAAGAGCCTTGGAAGTGGTGGCTTGGACTCAGAAGAGTTAAGTTCCTCATTCTGAAGTGTCCTAGATGACAACTCTAGGAAAATCACAGTTTCTAGCAAGTACAATGTTTTCTGAACCATTCTTAAGGATTACAAACACCATTTTATCTCAGGAATTTCCTTTTACTGTGATCTTTGTCTACTGAGTCTTGGGAGACTTTTTCCCTATTGCCTTTCTTATTTCTAAATTGGTTTTAGCCAAGAAGAAAATTGCACATCCGCAGGAGATACAGCTCCGCTGCAGTCTGATTCAGTTCTACAGCAGGTATTTGATTTCAGGCCAAAACTTCTAACAGCAAGTATAGCAAATGTTGAAAAGAAAATGAAAGTATAGTATAACTTCATTATTTTTATTTACAGTCATTTTGGTCTTGAAATAATCTTTTCAGACCTTCTTTCCCAGCATACAAACATCTGTTATGTTTCTTTTTCTTTCTGTTTTTCTAGCTTTCTGCTAATTCCATTTTACATTTTCTAATAGACAAGGAAAGCATATTCTCTAGAGTTCCAGCAGATGGCAGCATAGAGCTATTGTTCCAGCTGGGATGCGCCCTCAGTTCTGCAGAGCAGAATCAAGAACAGTAGTGAGTCCCAGATACAAAATGTGAGCTCAGTGTGTAAGCCAAATCCAACCCAAGTAACAAATATAACATCCCCAAATTTCCTGTGCACCATCCAATGAGCCTTCAGAGTGAAAACTATAATATTGCAAATAGCAAATAAAAGGAAATCAAATATACTTCTTACATGCTGGCTGGTTCACTGGAATCATTTGGAAGGCAGTAAAAAGAACATTTATGAATTTGAATATTCTTTATTGGTCAGTTAGGAGAAACAAACTAGAAGCCTAAGTGCTTCCTGCTGATTACTTTGTTACCAGGACTGATTAAAGGTAGTTAGCTGCTGGTAGGACACAGGGTCCCCAGCCATCAGAAACTTGCCTGACCTGCCAGCGTAGGATACAGAGAGACTCAACCCCTTACTGTGCTTGAGGTCTGAACCACATTGGTCTTCCTGGAAATAACAAAAGCCCTGGAGACTTATTGCAGGGAGACTTGGGGATAACTTAAAGCTCTTTCCCTGATGGCCATTTTTCTGACTCTCAATTTTTTCACTTGCCAAATTGCAATTAATAGGACGTTCTCTGCTTCCCCTATAGAGCTCTGGTGGGGACTGGAGGAGGCTAGTAGCATGGTACCAGACATCAGAAGGTAGAATGAGGCAGCAGAATCTGGGAATACAACTGTGGGCTCTGCAGCCCCCTATAAGGGCTTCAACCCAGAGTCACACCATTAATCATTCAACTGTGGACAAATTACTCAAGCTAGTAAGCCTCAATGACTCCCATTGTAATATAGGTCTACCTTGTAAGACTAGGGTATATTTATTGTTTTCTTTGCTTAATACATATCAGCTCTTATTACAAAGAAACATAAATTTTGCCCTGGCTTTGCCATTAACATGTCTGTGGACTTGGGTATATCACACAGCCTCTCGAAGCTTCAGCTTCCTTATTCTAAAATAAAAAGTTGGATTTTAACCACATTTGTTTCAAATACATATTATGTATTTGTACATTAAAAAGCACCATATAAATAAGAAATACCCTTACTGGTCGCCTGGGTGGCTCAGTGGGTTGGGCCTCTGCCTTCGACTCGGGTCATGACCACAGGGTCCTAGAATTGAGCCCCACATCGGGCTCTCTGCTCCACGGGGAGCCTGCTTCCTCCTCACTCTCTCTGCCTGCCTCTCTGCCTGCTTGTGATCTCTGTCAAATAAATAAATTAATTAAAAAAAAAAAAAAGTACCTAAGTGGAACTCTGAAGGAAATAGATAAACTCAGCTGACAGGTGATTTCATGGTAGTGGCCAGGTTTGGGGACTGAGTTAATCAGAGTCTTGTTCCCATGGTCTATAAATAGGGCTCCAGGTAATCAGAATACAATCATCTATTTGATGGCTGTTAAATAGGCGAGGGAAGCCAAGGGCAAACCAGTAGCAACCGCTCCTGGAACGCTGGCCAACGCTGGGCCATTTGGGCTTGAGGAGCTGCAGGTGCTTCCTGAGGGGAAGAAACTTCAGAGCCAGGCACCATTTGACACTGACACTAGAGAAGACTCTGCTAGACCCTTTACTGTAGTTCCGTTAATGTCAGCCCTGGCTCATCCATGCTTATCCTGGGGAGTCAGAGAATACGGATTTATAGCATTTATCCACCCCCCCCAAAATCAACTCCATAAATCTGCCAGAGGTTTCCAAAATTAAGCCATTCCAACAAAGAAATGGACTTCTTACCTGTCAGATGTTACAAATCTGGAATGTTTCTTTCTTGTTACTTATCAGGAGATCAGAGCCTGAGTAAACATCATGAGCCCCTTCAATGGAGTGATGAGGAGAAGCCATGGTGAGGCACTCAGGCTCGGAGCCCGCTGGCGGAGTACTCCAATGAGGAGCCCAGGACACATGGAGGAAGCAGACGCCTGACAGATGGGAGAGTTCACCCAGGTGGGAGGAGAAGATGCGAAGTTCACCAACACTTCTCAGGGCTCCAGAGCTGAGTCTATCATCTCCAGTCATCAGAGAGCTCAGTGATCTAAACAGAAGAGGGAAAGGCCTGATAAAATGGATCAGAGTGGTTCAACTTCAGTCAAGAGTAAACCATATTTTTTTTTTAAAGATTTTATTTATTTGACAGAGATCACAAGTAGGCAGAGAGGCAGGCAGAGAGAGAGGAGGAAGCAGGCTCCCTGCTGAGAAGAGAGCCTGATGTGGGGCTCAATCCCAGGACTCTGGGATCATGACCTGAGCCGAAGGCAGGGGCTTTAACGCACTGAGCCACCCAGGCAGCCCCGAGGGTAAACCATATTTTAAGACATTCCAGGCAAACCAAAATAAAGCCAGAGGCTTCCCGGTGAGTGTAGTGAATTGGAGCTAAAAGACATCTGGAGAAGATCCAGGCCAAGGATGCCGGGGAGAGCACCATCTCAGCTAGGGTCTACAGACATCCCCAGTACTCCCACTGTCCTTTACTGATGGACAGTTGACCTCACGGTCCTCCCATGATCAGCAAGTGCAGGCTGGACAAAGGAAGGAAAGTTTTCTCACAGGTTTCTCCACCATGCCTACAAGGCACTGCAGGTGCTTCATTAAGGAACAGCTTCTCTCTCCTACCCGTCCTTTTCTCTGATGCCACCAAACACAATTTCCTGCTTTTAGTCTCTGATAAACGGTAAGGATTTGGGAGGGGAGCACTTATGAAACCCTTTATGTATTAACTTAACCCTCACCACAACCTGATGCACATTATAAACCCCACTTTATTCACAAGGAAGATGAGAATCAGATAATTTAAGTAGCCTAATGCATGATATTTAGTAAACAATGTTCGAAGGTTTGAACCCAAGAGATCAATCCCTGAATCCATGTTTCTAAATACACCAAGAAGCAGGCAACAGCAAAGCTGCTCAAATATATAGAGATTGGGAATTGAAGTGAAATGTGGGCTTTAAAATCCCTGCTATCATTCCCTTCAATAATCCTCTGTGTTATCCCCTGAAAATAGCAATGTTATCAATCCAATCTAGATTAAATAAATTAACAAGCAAGATCATTCATCATATAAAGAACTTTCAATATTGATATACACGGTGTTCATTCAAAGTTAACAATAGGAATTTAATATATGAAGTCAGTATTTCACTCACAACCTTTTGTTCTATTATACTGCAGAATGATCAAAGATAGGAGTGTAATAGTGATTCTCTATATTAATCGTCTTATATTCACAATTGGAAAGAACAATGTGTATTGTTTTCAATTTTTCATTCTTCTTTCCTATGTTGCTTTTTCCTAATTACATTTATTAAACTGTAATTTTGCCTATTAAATCTGATAATAAAGAATTGAGACTTGCATGTGTAGTTTTATTTATTTCATTATTCTAGTAGTTAGTTTTTAGTTTATTTTATGAAAGTGCCCACCCCAGTGGCTTGAGATGGGAGGCTGGTGTTTTAGCATAGTTAATTAGAGAAACACTAGTGTTATGTATACAAAGGTAAGTCAGACAAGAATTTTCCCGCAGCAGAGTCTAATGGACCTATCAAATAAGAAAAAGTTCATTTGCCTATGAACAAAACCAAAACAGTTGTGTTTTAACCAAAATAGATCTCAAGACCATTTCCCAGCCCAGAAGGGCTGGTGCATGTAAGCTACTACCTGCATTCCAGACAGCACAAATGAAGTAGAAAAGAATGGCTTGCCTCCCAGCTTTTATACAGATTCCCAGATGTCTCATACATTTCTGCGTATGTATCTTTGGACAGACCTTAGTCAAATGATCAGTTACTGCAAAAGGGGGCTCTCACTAATGCGGGATTCTATTACTCAGAAGCAAAGCAGGGAAAGGTGCCTGAGTGGCTCTGTTGGTTGAGTATCGGACTCTCGGTTTTTACTCTGGTCATATTCTCATGGGTTGTGGGATCAAGGCCCGAGCGGGAGGCTCCATGCTTAGCTGGGGGTCTCTGCCCCTCGCCCCACTCTCTCTCTCCCTCTCTCTCATAAATAAATAAATCTATAAAAAAAAAAAAAAGGAAGAGGGAATAAATGCTAGATCAGAAACTAAACTAACTCTGTCACTCTCAGTAAGTTACAAATTGCATGTCAATAAATAAAGTTAACGTACCATCTAAAGGCCATGAAAGAAATGCAGATAAAAAGCTAAGGGACTTCCAATGGGAAACCTTCATCTAAAAGGAAAGGAGATAACACTGCTGAATACCACTATCTATTAGGTATCGTGCTAGGCGAATTGCATACTTGACCTCGTTCTTTCCCATAACAATCCTACCAGATATGGTAAGTAATGGTTTCAAAATTACACAGTGGATAAGTGGTAGAATCTTGATTACAAAAGAAGGGATAAGAATATTCTAGCCAAAAGAAGCATGACTAGATGAGTAAAGATAGGAAATTTTGCATTTTTCTTCTGCACCAGTAATTACTTCAGTTTCTCTGGAACAAGGGGAATAAGGCTGCTGGGTTAGCCCAGCCTGGATCCAGCATAGAATGGATGAATCCTAGTCTCCAGAATTGGAAGTTTAGTTTGTCTCTTGACAGGATTGTGGAACATGCCACAGATTTGGGCCTGGGAGAATAAGAGGATAGGTGGTGGGGAGTAATCATTTATAAAAATAGAATCTAGAGGGAGGAGAGCAATTCAAGTTAGAAGACATCTTACTAGGTGGTCAGGAACAATACTTACATTTTAGAAGTGGCCATAATGGGGATTATCTAACACACTACAAGCATGCATTAAACATGTGTCTCAATTGTATCAAAGTAGACAGATGCATTATTTTTTATGAAGAGTGGTAAGAATTCCTCATTCTTTCTTGTATAAACTACTTCTTAAATGCCTCATCTATAATTTCCAGGCTTTTCACAGATCTTAATAACATTGTGAAGCAAAGTGAGTACAGAGTCATTGTAGATTTTTACAGTTCCCCAAGAAACTTTTAGATATAACTTGACATCGTATTTTAACAACTGGGCCTTATTAATTTCCAAGCATTAAACCTATTTTTCATAGAAACAAGAAGTTTCTTTCACACTTGGATTTCATCACTTAGTCATGTAATTACAGTAACAAGTTATATAATCACAATAACAACTCCAATGGGCATAAACAGGTTTGGGAACCAACACAAGTGACATTGGTAAGAATATGACTCAGTGGATGGATGCATAATTTCGGGGCACCTGATTAGCCATGAGATATGTAAGTCATACACTTATGGGCCCAGCCAATATAATGTATGTCATAGAAAAAAGAGAAACTGGTCAGTTAAACAACTTAATGGGTTAAACAGAAGTCAGGTAAGAGAGCATCTACTGTATTAGATATGAGGTATCACTATTCATTTTTTTTTTCCTTAAACTTTTCCCCCATCATTTTGCTTAATTTTTTTTTTTCAAATACTTTCCTCAGGGAGTTTCAAGCACCTATGCCACGTGACATTATTTCTATTCCTCAAAACTTAACTCATGGATTGCTTTTGCACTAACTCCAAAATGATACATATGATATGTTCCATCCTAATCCTCTCTGAGGTACTGACACATAGTTCACACGCTCTTCTCAATTCAAAAAAGGGTTGAGGTAGAAGGATTTTAAAGATCATTAAGTTAAACACCTACATCCTCTAAATGAGTGTTGCCCAATGGAAATATAATGCAACTTACAAATGTAAATTTTCAAGTGGTCATATTAAAAAGTTTAAAAGAACATGAAATTAATTTTAATGTATTATTTGATCCAATATATCAAATATTATAATTTCAACATGTAAACAATATAAAAACAATTATCGATGAAATATTTTACCTTTTTTTGGTACTAGGTCTTTGAAACCAGGCATGCATTTCACATTTATAACACATCTCACTTCAGACCAGCCACATTTCAAGTGTTCGTTGGCTGCATGTGACTAGTGTCTACTGTATTGGACAGTGGAACTCCAGGTGACTGGAATGGATGAATCTCTCTTTCAGGAAGTTTAAACGGCTTGCCGGAGTTCATCTAACCATGATTAGTCTTAGCCCATCAAGACTCTTCATTCCTGCCCCTAACATCGTGGGTAAGGAATGGTGCTAATGTAGATTGCCAAACCTAACAGAAGATTCACAGATCTAATGACTTACCTAATATTGCATTTTTCTGATTATAAAATGTAATCTCAATCGCAGGGTCATGAGTTTGAGCCCCAGGTGGGTTGTAGAGATTGCTTAAATAAGAAAACTTAAAAAAAAAAAACAGTAAAATCAAATGTAATAGAATATAATCTCATGGAAGAGAATGTGAAAAAAATCTAGAAATACATGTAGGAAAAAATTTAAAAATCACTGCTAAAAACAACTACAAAATTTTTTTTAAGAATTTATTTATTTATTTGACAGAGAGAGATCACAAGAAGGCAGAGAGGCAGGCAGAGAGAGTGGGGGGAAGCAGGCTCCCCACTGAGCAGAGGCCCCCGATGTGGGACTCAATCCCAGGACCCTGAGATCATGACCTGAGCCGAAGGTAGAGGCTTAACCCACTGAGCCACCCAGGCGCCCAACCATAGATATTCTTAAAAAATACTACAAATGATACCATACTCATTTTAAAAACATAACTAAATATTCTAAATACTGTTTTGAGGCTTATTCCCTTCCTTTCCTAGTCTTAACATATATTTCTGTGTTCTCAAAGTTTTCTCTCTTCTTTTATTTTAAATTATTCTGTCTCTGCATTTAAAATATTGTGTAATTTTTTAATCCTACTACCAAAAGAGCAGCTGTCCAAAATGTCCATTTATTAGCATAGGGGCAGAGAAGCACAGCTAGGATCTGGCATCACTGTATATTTAAATAGTTCTAATGATCCCAATGTAGGCCTGCCAGAGTCTTCCAGCTGTTAAGAAAGGTAGACGCCAGTTTTATGAATTCATGTATCCCAAATCAACTTATTGTTAGATTCAAATATTTTTTTCAATAAAATAAAATTTCCTTTCTCTAGAGCACAGCCTGAAATATGTCACTGGGGCTGAAGTACCTGGTAATTTAAACATAGTATGTTCATTTATATTTAGTTTTACACAACAACCCAACCAACGGCTAGATACAATAGAAAGTCAGAATGATCTGTGTAAGAATCACATTCTGCCACTCACATGGAGGGCCCCTTTAGGTGCTTATAAACATGAATAAAGTTATGATTATAAAAATAGAAGTAAAAAGAAATGAAAAAGAATGAAAAGATTTTGGAAGCATATGGTACGTAAGAGAAAACTCAGGACATCAAATCACAGCAGAGAGATACAAAGTAAATTGAAAAAGTGAATTAGAGGAGGTAAAGGGATAATTGAGTTATTTCCAGCTAATATCACCTAATTGTGACCAATCCAGGCAATACCGAATGCTTATGCTAATCGGCCCCTTGTTGCAGTTGGGGAGTAAAGCAGCATACATGGAAGAATTATTGGCCATATTTGTAGGAGGGGACAGAGTTCTGCTTTTAAAATGCACTCCACAATCAACAAGCAAACCCCTCCCTGAGCAACGTGTGTTGAAGCACACAGAGCCAAATTCTCTGACAGCCAACTACTCCCCACAATTCATCATATTTGGCTTCACGTTTCTCAGTCTGTTCTGGAACATTTGACCTGGCTTTGGTTGTGCATTTAAAGGCGATCTGTTCTGACTTGGGCTCCCCAGCTGGGCAGGAAGATTTCATGGCATCAGGCCATGCAAAACAGGCAGCATCTCCACATCTCTGCCGGCAGACTTTCAGCAATTGTTTTACAACGGAAAGGAGGGCTGGGAACCTTTAGGGGAGATTTCTTCTATATTTTTAGTGGCTTCTAGAGTTCGAGGAGGTTGTTGATTAAAACAGTTTCAGAGGGTAATCTGATACCCATTGCAGTTGGCCAGGAAAACAAACTGGCACTGACATCTCCCTGAAATTTACCTGAAATATCCATCCATCTTATCTCTTCATAAACATGTTAACATAACCTCCTTTCGACTAAATTAGTTTGTTTAATATCACCTCCACACACAAGGCTTTTAACTTCTGCAACCTTCATTCATGTGTGAAAAGCCCTTCCAAGCTCAGGCTGCCACCCAGGGCTTCCCAATTCTGATGGCCCAACTGAATCGCTCACGCGTGAAGCTTTTCAGGATCTCCAGAGTGGAGCCCAGGCAGCTGAAGTTTCCAAACCTACCATGGATGATTCTGAGCCACAGTCAGTTACGAATGACTGCTTCAAGCCATGTTCCCCAAATATTGATGTGTGAGAGAAATAGAACACTGACACAGTTGTTCAACAGAAACAAACAAACAAAAACTAGTCAGTTAGCCATTTCTGTGTTACTCCTTCACAAGTAATAGGAAAGAACATGTTTACCCCTGGAGAAGCCCCTCTCCTATGGGGGCAAAACTAAAAAGGCAACAACACCAACAAAGCCTACTTCTTTATACCCTCAGGTCAAAATCTGCCGCACTCAGAAGTATCTTGCTACTTTAGTTTTTTAGGGGAAGCAGCAATTTAAATATGAAGATGGTGCATAAATTTGAGAATAAAAATAGCTGATTACATTGCAGGTGGTTGTTTTTCTTTGATATCTAATTTTGAATATTTTTTATTGTTCATTGTCCTTTCAACATATGTCTTTTCCCTCATTACATATCCCCAAGAGTTGTTCATTAATTTTTCACTGGTGACTACAGAGGAGGATTTGGAACGAGTCTTATTACAGCCGGGAATCAGCCAAAAACTTGTTGATTTAAGGTATATATTTTATTTCCTAAGCCAGACCTAGCTGGTGTGATGCCTGCGGGTAGAATGCCTGGCCTGAGTTTGCAAGACTGGGAAGACGGCAAAACTAATTGTCTCTCAGTGTCACAGCTAAAGAAGCTAAAAGACCTTAGCTCTTGGCATTCAACAATCTCTCTCTTGAGAAGAAAAAGTAAAGATAAACCAATGTGCAAAATCCAAAATGAGAAATCAAGAATTTCTCACCCTAAACCAAATAAAATAGGGGGAAAAACGTGAAAAAATTCTCATCCTACAATTTTCATTTGTTCACCAATGATCGCCCAACATCAAACACCATCTGGAACATAGGAGGTGCTTATTTGTTGAATGGCGAATTAATTCATAAATAAGTTAACTACTTCTGAGAAAATGCTGGCTGATACTCTGATAGACTTGGAGCTTGAATATCAATAAGACCAAAAGAGAATAATTTGGATGGATTTGTATAATAAGATATGTATGATTATCATTTACATAGTTCTTTCATTGCAAAAGACACCTTAGGTTAATCAAAAAGTATAGCAGACTAGTTAATAGCATGGATATAGTAAGCATTTTGGATTTGACACTAGGTAATTAGACAACTTTGGGAAAATTGCTTAACCTCACTGAAATTCATGTTTTACAATGAATATACATCAATTTTATAATTAGGAAATATTAATAAATTTTAAGATTAAACACTGTGCTACATGCACAAAAATTGGTTACCCAGCCCTAAAATAATATATAAATACAGTAAGGTGCTAGAATTGCAAAAGGAATAATTATTTGGAAAATGAGATATTGACCAGAGATGAAAGGGCAGCAGTAGAAAGGGTTTCCCTCCCTGCCCCCCAAAATAGAAAATAATTTAAAGAAAGGAATGTGTGGTAACTCTAGTAATTATAAAGACATCACATATGAAAATGACTTACCTGATAGGATATGGACTGGTTGGGATGAGACAGGGGCTGAGCTCAGCAGAATAAGAAAAACTAAATTTTATAAAAGTAAAGGAGGAGAAGGTGGAGGAGGGAGAAAATCGTGCCATTAGGAACCCCCACTGCCTTTCCCTGAAAATTTCCAGGGAAAGGTGGACACAATAAGGAAAAATTATTTTCCTGCTAGCCGAGAAGGGCCAGATCCTAGAGGTTGACTCTTCAGAGATGGCTGGTAAGTCAGCAGCTGCAAGGGGCTATGGGAAGCACAGCTGTAATGGTTTCCCCAAAAGAAACCGGAGAAGAGCCCTGAGAAGGACAGCTGCAGACATGCAAGCAGTAGCTCTGATTGTGAATACGGGTCCTCTCCTGCAACCTCCCATCCCACCATAACTAGAAGAGAGGTAGACCTCTTGTGAGTCAGGCTGACCATATTTAAGTGCAGTGGAAATA
The DNA here is from genome assembly GCF_010015895.1 of Lontra canadensis. Lineage (NCBI taxonomy): Eukaryota > Metazoa > Chordata > Mammalia > Carnivora > Mustelidae > Lontra > Lontra canadensis. The sequence continues at coordinate 21,000,733 of NW_022631005.1, forward strand.
ACACCAACAATGGTGTTATTGTAAAAGGCTCCACAGTGGGGCGCCTGAGTGGCTCAGTGGGTTAAGCCTCTGCCTTCAGTTCAGTTCAGGTCATGGTCTTAGGGTCTTGGGATTGAGCCCCTCATTGGGCTCTCCGCTCAGCGGGGAACCTGCTTCCCCACCTCTCTCTGCCTACTTGTGATCTCTCTCCTCTGTCAAATAAATAAATAAATCTTTAAAAAAAAAAAAAAAAGGCTCCACAGAGCTTCTTGATTAATTGGGTATAAAGAATTGGGGTAGAGAAAGTTCAGCAGAATGCTGTGACACTATAAATACATCCTGTCCAACTAAAATATATTGAACAAATTATAACCAGATATTACATGTAAATGATTCCTGTGGTATCTGAAGGACCAATGAGAAATCCACGCAACTTAAAATATATCTCCCATAATCTTGTTCCATGTGGAATATTCCCCATTCTTGACTCCACAAGTGACCTTTCTAAAGAGAAACAATGCTTATAGCCAGTGAGATGTGGTATAGTAACTAAAAGTCAGGTCTTAGAAGTAATCAGATTGAGGTTCAAATGCAAAATTGACTACTTCCCTATCTTATGACTTTACAAAATGTTCTTTAAATGAAGTCTTCGCTTGTTCTTATGAAAAACAGTATAGTAACACCAGAAATTTAGATTGTTTTAAGGATTTCGTGAAAATGTGCGTAAATCACTTAGCACTGTTTCAGACATACAGAAAATGTTAAATAAATAATAGCCATTACTATATTCTCAGGGAAGGATTATAGAAAAACAGGGACAAGGAAACTAATGTGGAGTGTGCTTCTCAGCATTATATATGCTTTTAGCTATATATGCTTTTAGTTAAACTTCACAATTCACCCAAGGTCACAAAGATAGTAGAGTTTGGATTTGAATATAGAACTATTTGACATCAAAGACCTTGCCCTTCTCACTAAAATTCCCAACCCGAATTTTGTAAGTGTATCATCAGATCAGAATCACTTTTCTTTTTCTGATCTCCGCACATCGCTTAGAAAAGACAGTACATGGTACAGCTGAGAAGGAATGTTTGATCAGAAGAACGAAATAAGTAGTCTCATAAATTTGGCCCCTCCATAGAGGACCTAACACAGGGGACCCCCCCTCCCAGTACCATGTGAACTCACCCAGATGCCAAGGGATTAGGGGAGATGAAGAGGAATGAAGAGAAAATGAAAGAGACAATTTAGAACCAGGGAGATGAACTGCATAAACAGCCCTACCCAAATCCAAACACTTCCCAGGCCAAATACTTAAATTTGGAGTCCTATTAGGCGTCTTAATATTTTATTATAGTATCAAACACTGAAATTTCATTCAAATTTGTTAATACTTAGAGATATCAGTCATGTACACCGCATACTCTCACATTCTGTAGAGAGAGAGAAGAACCTAAATACCATCTCTCCCTTTAGGGAGTTTGCCAGGTGGTGCTTCTGATAAGAGAGTCTCAGATAAAAATGGCACTAACAGACACCACAGGTTTGAGAAACGTCTAATGAGTGGTGCTCACAAATGTATATGGAAGGAATGCAGATACCAAGATACGACCACCACTTGTGTAACCCAGAGAAAGTTTCACTTGAGTTACATCTTGAAAATGGATTTGAAATAAAGGGGGAGATGGAATTTTGGAAGAGGCAAGGGAATAAATTAATGGGCATGAGGATAGCCCTGTACGTCAGAGAACTCAGAGCTGTTAGTGATTTGCTTTGACTGGAGATGAGAATCTAGGTTGAAAATTTATAAAATATAAGAGAGAAAAAGAAGTTGTTGCTGAAGAATAGACGACTTCCGGTCTCAGGCTATAGGAAGGAGACTTCGAAGTTTGGGTTTTGTTTGTTTTCTTAGTCAAGAAATGATCAATAAACTTAAAGATTCTCTCTACTAACAAAAATGTTCCTTATTTTTTACCAAGCTTTCCTCTGGGTGCCTAACAGTGGTTTAAGGACATACATGATTTTCATCTCCCTTCAAAGGGAGGAGCTATAGCCATTCAGTAGGTAAACACAAAACCAAAAGGAGACATCAGATTGCTAACAGCCAATCTCCAATCTCCAGGTTCTTTTTTTTTTTTTTTTTAAGGATTTTATTTATTTATTTGACAGAGATCACAAGTAGGCAGAGAGGCAGATAGAGAAAGAGGGGGCAGCAGGCTCCCCGCTGAGCAGAGAGCCCGATGTGGGGCTCCATCCCAGGACCCTGAGATCATGACCTGAGCCAAAGGCAGAGGCTTAACCCACTGAGCCACCCAGGTGCCCAAGTTGAGCTGAATCTTAACAAATGTTTGAAAGCAAATCAGTGGAGAAAGGCTTTCAACAAATGGTAGAATAAATGGACATCCATGCAAAAAGCAAACAAACAACTTTGATTCATACCCCCTGGTATATTTAAGAAAACAAACAAAAAACTTAAAAAGATCATAGACTAAAGGCAACATGTAAAATTATAAAAATTCTTCTAGAAGAAATCTGCATTACATTGGGTATGTCAAAAAGTTTTTAGATACAACTCTAAAAACACAACACATAAAAGAAAGTATTGATTACTTGGACTTTCAAAATTTTAACTATTCTCTGTGGAAGACACTGTTAACAAGATGAAAAGACAACCCACAGAATAGGAAAAAAATATTTGCAAATCATGTATCTCATAAAAGTCTTGTATTGAGGATATATAAACACTCCCCAAACTCAATAATATAAAAACAAAAACAAAAACACCAGATAGAAAATGGGCAAAACAGGGACGCTTGAGTGACTCAGTTGGTTAGGTGGTTGCTTTCAGCTCAGGTCATGATCCCAGCATCCTGGGATCAAGTCCCACATTGGGTTCCTCGCTCAGCGGGAGCCTGCTTCTCCCTCTGCCTTTGCCTGCCACTCTGCCTGCCTGTGCTCTCTCTCCTCTCTCTCTCTCTGACAAATAAATAAATAAAAATCTTTAAAAAAAAAAAAAAGAAAAGAAAATGGGCAAAACATTTGAACAGACACATTACCAAAGAAGATATATAGATAGCAAATAAACATATGAAAGCACCGTCATCATCATTACTTTTTAGGGAAATGCAAATTAAGAACACAATGAGAATTTACCACCTACCAATTAAAATTGTTTAAAATTTTAAAATCTGACAATGTCAAATGTAGATGAGGATGTAAAGCAACTGTAACTGTCACACACTCCTTGTGGGAATTCAAAATGGTACAGACACCAGTAAATAGTTTGTTGGTTCCTTTTTAAACATAAACATACGTTTAACATATGATCCAGTAATCCCACTACTGGGTATTTATACCGAGCTAAACTGAAAAACAAAAGTTCACACAGCTTTATTCATAATTGCTCAAAACAAGAAAAAACCTTGATATCCTTGCATAGGAAAAACAAACTCCAAAACATCTGTCCAACACAACATAGAAATTATCTATTTAGTCACAAAATGACATGGATGAAACATGTGGGCATTTTGCTAAGTAAAAGAAGCCAGACCCCAAAGGCTACATATTTTTTGTTGTCCAGAAAAAAAGGAAAGCCATTGGGATGGAAAATAAATCAGTGGCTGCCAGGGTTTGGGATTGTGGGTTAAGTACAAAGGAATAGCTAAGACACTTACAGGTGTAAGGAATTGAAACTATGCATTTGCCAAAGTCCAGGAAACCATACACAAGAAAGAAAGAGTTTTACTGTATGCAAAACAAAAACAAAAAGCATCCACTTCTATTCCACACTAATTTTAATTTTCTCAGAGCAGAAATACGTTAACTTTCATTAAGGGATAAAACTAGTTATTACAAAACCTGGTCTCTTACCAGGTCCAATAAGTAAGTTTAACTCATAACCTTTGCTCTCATTTTTTCCTTCCCCAGGATCAATTCAGAGACAAAAATCCAGACATATTTGACTTTGTACATGACCCACTAAATCTCTCTTGCGCGCAGAAAGACAAGGCTTTTATGTGGTTCTCTTTGTGTCTCCCAAAATATGTGTTTCATTACAGTAGTCACAAGAGGCACTCAAAAACTTCCAAGAAAAACAAATTAAGGGCTTTAAATAGTCTTTGAATAAATCAGTTTAATTTTATTTCATCTACTCTTCCCTAAACTTGGTTGAACTCAGAATTTTTTCTTCATATCTATTAACTTTCCTTGGAGATGTTTCAGTGAAATATACTTTGAGAAACACTTATAGATGTTGAAATACATTTTTGCACTTTGGATAATACTTAAAAGATTAATTTTGGATTCAGAAAAAATATTGAGGTCTCAAGAAGTTTGAAAGATTTGAGTGAATTATTTTGACTGACAATTTAGAGACCATGTGGCATTTATGAAGCCTATTTATATGCCTATAACCCTTACAAAGTCAAAGCCACGAGCTTCAGTCCCCCAGAGGGGTCATAGTTTAAAGAACCCAATCCATGAGACTGAAACTAATTTCAAAATAACTCAGGTTATTTACTTAATAACTTATTCATTTTACTTAACCTATTTACTTAATATTAACTTAATATTTTGAATACCATGAAAAAATAATCTAGTCCATGTAACATTTTTAGAATCCCCCCTTTTCCCTTTGCACTGTGTTTAGATACTAGAACTACTTTCACCTCTCTCCTATTAACCATTCCTGGAAAACCCCTCCAACCTCACTACCCTACGTCTCCTTCAGTTCTGCTTCTCTCACCATTTACTCTTGAACTGCCACTTGGGATCAATCTCGCAAGGCAGGACTTTCTTCCTGGAAGAAAAAGGGGGAAACAATCAGCAGGCCCAAGAAGAACCCTCTTTAGCAGGCAGAGGAAGGAAAAGCCAAGAAATATTCAGTAGTAATATTTATTCCATTAAAGGCTAAAAGAGGAGCATAGCACTCCCTGAGAAAGACTTTTTTGCAGTCAATAATCAGGCAATCAACATCAGGGAACTGAGCACCTCAGTGCTTATTAACCAATTGTGACTACTGTGGCCAATTTTCAGCTGTGTAAATATAAAAGGAAGATAAAACTGAGAGACGATGTCAACCAAGGTTCAGTCAGGATGGGCTGCCTGGCTTTCTCAGTCAGTAGAGCATGTGACTCTTACCTCTGGGTTGTAAGTTTAAGCCCCATATTAGGTGTAGAGATTATCTAAAAATAAAATCTTAAAAAAAAAAAAAAAGGTTCCGTCTGGATATCAGGCTATTCTGAGAAGCCAAGTAAGGTCATAAAGGGGAATCCATAAGGTGATCAGGGGAAGATGTCCTTATGACCATCACTCTGTGGATCCACACCAAGTATCTAGAGAGGGGCCTGGGGCAGTGACTGGCCAGCAGCAGAGCCCTTGGGAAGAGTGGGATATGGTGGAGGAGAGAGAGAGAGCAGGCTAGAACTCGTGGGTCCCATCTCTGTCCCTCTGCTAAAAATCGAAGACATTGGGAGAATAATGACTGTGAGCTTTCAGATCTCATGCAGACATAGATCTCTTTGGCCAGATCTACCACACAACAACACAAAAGAAAGGACATTGGGAAATGTGGTTCCTAGCTTGATGGAATCTCATAGAACATCCTAAATCAGGGGTTATTAATGAAATGAAAAGAAGTAAAACATCTCCTTTCTGGTTGAAAACAGCATTTACATGATTCAGATTTAACAAGTTTTGGGGTGATTCTCACTCAAAGTCAACATTATGGCAGATATTGACATACATACACATACACACATGTACACATAACTTCTTCAGTGGTATCAAACTATATGCTACTTTTCCCCATTTCTGTTGTTTAAAATAAGAAAAATGAAGAGTTTGGGCAGATCTAGAACTTCACCAAGATGTAAACAACAGTAGGAGATAATATTGTGTGATGGTTAGGATAGAACGTTCCAGATCGTCTGGGTCTAAATCCTGGTTCCTGTCATCTAAGAGTTAAATGATCTTTGGCAAAATACTCAGTTCCTCTCTCTATTCCTTAGCTTTATCATTGCAAATTTCAGATAATACCTGCCTTACAGGGTTGTTATAATAATTACATGTGATAATATATGTACAGCACCTGGGGTTAAAAAAAAAGAAAGTCCAATTTAGGAATGATTAAAAATAAGTGTTAGTAAGATTCCTGCTTGTGGCTATAAAAATAATTTTTTAAATATTCAATTGCTGAAACAGAATGGTTTTATAGTTATGTATTTATAACATATGTTCTCTTTTTTGCTATCAATCAAAATGCTGATATGTATTATTTAATAACATACAGATAACTCAATATGTTGCATATATCATACAACCCCAGAATCCAGGATATTTAATTTCTAACTTTAGTTAGAAGTAGAATACATAGATATGAACTGACATGCACAACTCCAAATTACTGAATAAACAATTGAAAATAATTGAGTTAAAGGCAGCACAAGTTGTATTTTAATAACTTAAAAATTCTGATAGGACACTCTATTGCCCTGTATATTGTTTTTTTTTAATTCTTTTTTTTTAAAGATTTTATTTATTTATTTGATAGAGATCACAAGTAGGCAGAGAGGCAGGCAGGGAAAGAGAGAGGAGGAAGCAGGCTCCCTACTAAGCAGAGAGTCCGATGCGGGGCTTGATCCCAGGACCCTGGGATCATGATCCGAGCCAAAGGCAGGGGCTTTAACCCACTGAGCCACCCAGGTGCCCCTGCCCTGTATATTGTTATAACTACAGCTTCATAATCTGGATCTTTGCCCAAGTTTATGTCAACCCATTAGGTCTTTCTCTTTATTATTTCTTGATAATCAAAGCGATCTCCTGTCCTTGGTTCTTCCTTTATAGCTATTTGTCCTAAATGGGACAATCATTCATTTTGCTATAATAAGTAAGATCTCATGGCTCTCTGGCTGTGTCTCTCAAATCACTTGACATTGACTCTTACTTGTTCACTGTTTTTCACTCTCTCCTGATATGCTCTTTTCTGCAATCCTGATTAAAGCATAATGTACATCTCTAGATAACCTATAAGATTCTTAAAAAGGAAAGACCCTGGACAGAAAATATGGTTTCGTGAGCATAAATCGGATGAATTTTAACTCACACAAAATATTGGCTATCTCTTAGCTTTCAAGTGTTCTGATCAATACTATTAGTATTGGCATGTGCTTTTTGCCTAGTAACGGTGCAAATTAACTGGAAAGGATTTTTTATTAACTTATCTCTTCTTCCTTTTCATATGCATGAAGACATAGGAACATTGATTGATTCCGTACACCTCATTTTAAATTAATGGCTTATATTTATCCATTCACATTTCTCAGGAAAGTGAGAATCAGATTTAGGCTACTGATAGTCATCCATTTAAAGGAGGGACAAGCAGGCCGGGGCCCGTCTGTTACATTTCACTTATGTTACACCTGTATGACTCCTAATTGAGGGATCCCCTGATCTAGAAGACAATGAGTGATCCCTAGCAATGAAATCACTCAAGAATGCAGGTCCTCAGTGTGTGTCAATATGTGCTAAAGAGTATGGTCCATATTCAGTCCCTAAACAAAGTCACACTTAAGAGTCATGACGGTTTGCCAGCAGCTCATGCTTTATGAGGCAATGCCACATTTGGCCAGTAGAGAGCACTCAAGATATTTCAATAAATGAAGAGACAGTCTTGGTACGATTATGAACCCTGCCAGGGAAACATCAGACAAGTTCATTTTAGATCAGCGAAAGGGCAATAAATGCCTCCAAATGCTTAGAAATTGGGATTTTTGTACCAAATCCCAGTAGCCTTTTAATGTAAATCTGTACTTCATTAGGGTAGGAAAATTAGCCCACTTGTTTCCTAAGACAATTGTCGTCTGAAGGCAAGAAGACTACAATGCATTTGACACAGCTTGAAATAAAACAGGAAGGCAGCACTGGAATAGCAATGCCCAGGTTCAGAGGGACCACAGAGTGGAATACGGAAGTTGCATTTCACAAAACAAGACTCAAAATGTAGCAGACATCCATCCTGCCAAAGAGCACAGTTCAAAAGCGACGTGTATTTGCGAATGCAACGTTTGAATAACTAAGAACCTGGCTGTAAACAAAAACTGAGTCATAATTGCTGGGAGCCCATGCACAGTGCCTTGGTGTGGTTACACCTACTGGTAAGTGTGGCTGCGGCTATGCCTGCCTTGGTAAGTGACGGCCTCTGTGGTGCATAAGGAGGAGCTCTTGTTCTTTAGAGGCAGGAAGCGGTGAAGCTAGCTGCTGCTGTGATTTTGTACGCCCAGTTCTTCTGATACAGCAAGTGTGGGTCTGTGCTTACAAACCAGGTGATGGGTACTGAAGTTCTGTCCAGGCCAACACAGAAAACCCGGAGTGTGAGCAGTTAGGAGATGAGAGTCATTCAGATATCTATCAGAGAAAACTGGAGGCACTTTTGAGCAAGAAAAGACCACGTTAAGGAAAAAAAAAAAAAGAGACATCTGAAAAGAATCAGTGAGGAAACTAAAGAAACAACTTCAGCTTCCTTCTGCAGAAAATTGGAGGTGGTTGCAAGTGTCAGGCTATTACAAAAGTCAGCTCCTGGGAGGACTGGTTTTATTCCCTCCTCTCAAGGGTCAGACCTCAAGCTGTCTGCAACTGCTACCCCCAGCTCACTTTAATGCACTTACACACTCAAGATGGCCAACCCAATACTCTGCTCAAAAACTTCTAAATCTAACCTCAAATTGAGTGAAACTCCTTCAACCTCTGAGCTTCCATTCATGGGAGCCATTACATGCTTCTGTTGTCATTGTTTGATTTAAGTCTGGGTTTGGGCATGAGCAACCAAGAGTGCTTTGTTAATATGGGGTGGTTAGGATGGGGGAGTCCTCTCCAAACTTTCTGCATCCCAGATTTCTGAACCCTAAGCATTCAGTTCAAATTGGAAAATTTCCATTTGATTACCCAACATAGTATTGTATAAGTGTGTTTTTCCTTTGCTGTCTCTTTCTTAATCATTGTGGATCAGCTAGGCACTCCATCCCATCCGAGAATAAGCCTAGTACAGTTGGTCAGAAGAGCAACTGATCTGGAGTCTGGTGTTCTTGGGCCATGGCCTGACTGTATAACCTTGGGAATATTGCTTTCCCTCTCTGAGCCTCAGTTTCCTTATCTATAAACTGAGGGGTTAAGCAAGATGTTATAATTTTAACTTCCTATGCTCTGTTCTTCTGCCTTCACACCACCTAGGAAGCAACATCCAAAACAGGCTAAATGATTTTCTAGTTGTGATACCCATCATATTTAATGTATAAGTGGAAAAGGTGATTATTCAGTCCAATAATCAAACATATATGGACAATGCATGGAAACATACATGGAACAATAATGAAAGGTTTATAAAAAAAATCATTCCAATTTGTAGAGATGTAGTGAGATGTAGCACTCAGGGAGAGGCTCTCTCCTGCCTTGTAAGACTTGATGTTCTCTTTACCCAGCAGCCCTCCCATCACAGGACCCACTGGGAACCCCAGGCCACCTATCTCCCCACTACCTCTCCTTTTGGCTATGGACCGTGCCATCAACCAGCAGCTCACTCCTGGTAGCACCTTCTAACATCCATGGATGAGATGGTGAAGACATACTGTTGTGGCCACCAACTGTGGAGAAAAAAACATTTCACTACAGAGGAATCTTTTGATTTGTGTCTGAACCAGGAGCCACTGAGATGTTTATGTGATAAAACTTTTATAAATTCCCCAGACATGGTGCAAATATCTACACAGAAGATCTCTAGCTCTTTCCTGGCATGTCCTATATAACTGAGAATGTAAATAGGTTCAAACAATATTCCATTAAAACCTCAATGCATTCCAAAGTTGGGCGGGGGGGGGGCTACAATTCTGTAGGGGAAGGAAGGAAGGAAAGGGAAGGGAAGGAGGGGGAAGGGAAGAAAAACAGAAGGAGAAAGGGGAGAAGGAAGGAAGGAAAAATACATTTCTGGTAGACTAGTACTTCTCAGCCATGACTGTATAATGAAAACTGGGTGAAAAATATCAGTGCTCAAGCCCATGTTAGAGATGTTAAATTCCCCAGTGATTCCATGTGCATTCAGGGTTTAAAATCAATGTAATGTGGCATCATATTTTATTAAATAGTGACTCAATAATATTCAATTACTCAACAAGAGTGTCAACTAAAACGGATTTTAAGTTGTTAAGAATTGCTACTAAAAGCCCACCAGCTTATTACAGGGGTCTAAGAGTTCCAAAGGCTCTCTGAACATTCTATCTTTCCTTGGGGTAGGTACTGCCATATTCCTGAGTCCTGAACCCCACTTCCCTGAGGGCTGCAGAGGAGCCCCACACCATGTAATTCTCCTCATGTCTCACTCTTCTAAAATTGTTCCCAGATCGATGCTTCAGGCTCAGTCCAGTCACACATCTTCCTAATAATAAGACAGACTCTGGGGCTTTTAGCATCCATAGATCATTCCCACAACTCTTATTAACTAAAGGTTCATTCATTCACTACATCAAAACTTTTATAACTGCCGGCCAGTTGAAAACTATCTGAGGTAGAGTGATGAATTAGAAAGAACACCACCGCACAGGAAGCTCAAGGCCTTGAATCAAGCTTCAGATCCGTCTCCCAATGACCTGCAGCAAGTCACGTAACACTTGGAGTGTCTGTTTCCTTAAACATAAAGTGAGAAAGTTGGTTAATGTCTACTATCTATTGTGACTCTGAAATGCTACTCTGCATAGAATGTTCTTATCCATGTGCTGGTGAGGGTGCCAATGGACAATAGAGTGAGAAAGTAAGTACAGGGAAGCCTAAGAAAAAAGCTAATGGTCCAGATGAGCAACAAGTTGACAAATTTGCTCTCAAAGCATTGGCAGCCCTATAAGTTGCCTGTTTGAAAGGCTACAATGGAGTCATATGGCAGTAAAATTTGTTAGGTTCCACTTTCTGCCACTTGTCTGTATGAAAAGACAATTTTCACTCCCCTCACACTGTGAAAACCACCCTTGCAAAATGAAAAGGCAATGATCTGATTCTCTAGCTGTTAAATTGCCTATATGAGAGAAAGTGGTGATGTTTAAAGTGAAGAAAAAAAAATTCCTCCAATATGCCAGGAAAGTTTAAAAATATTCCAACCCCAAGTTCAGTTCACTGTTCCTTTACAGCAGCTCATGCACCCACATCTCTGCATTCTTGTCTTTCCAATGACCATGACCATCTCATCATGTGACCTCCTCCTCAAGACCATCCTTCATGTACATCTTTGCCACTTGATGTGACTTTCCTCCTCCAAAAAGTTGTAAGACTCCTTATTTCCTGCAGCTCAGGCTAAACTGTTCAGCTTGGCATTCTCAGATCTCCACTGTCTAGCCCATAACCTAACTTTCCTCTCACTTTTCCTCAACATATTTCCTCCAGCCACTTTGCTCTACTTATTGTCCATCTATCAATGATGGCATATGAAGTCCCTGCACTTTGCTTTGCTCAAGCTCTTCCTCCCACATGGAATGGCTCTTCCCATTTTCTACCACATAGACTCATTTTGGGCATTGGCAACTGAGCCAGCTCCCATTTCATCTCTGCCATGAAGCCTTTGTGTTGGTTTACAATGATATTTCTCCCCTAAAATTGTACGAGGCAGCACTTAAGCTTACACTTTCCTGTAATGTCTACTATGTTGTTTATTATGTGTTTCCTGATTAGACTGTATATTCTGAAGGACAAAGCAATACATTAAATGCTACTTTCTGCCTGGTTCTCCTCCTTTCTTCTTTCCTTTCTACCTTCTTTTCCTTCCTTCTTTCCTTCCTTCCTTTCTCCTACTTTCCCATAGTATGTACAGCAGAATAGAGTAAATTATCAGTAGTCACCTTATTAAAAAAAAACCACAGTAATACCAGACCTTAATCAATGAGGCCCTTGGTGCTTCTCTCTTACACAGCCTTATCAATGGAACACAAAATTTCACTCATGTCCCTTAGTTTTTAGCTTGGAATTCGACACCTTTCAGCGTATTCCTTTGTGAGTATACTTTGTACTACTCAGACACATTCCAAGTTTAGGTCCCTTTAAAATTGTGTGTCCACAAAGGTATAGAAATGCCCCAAGAAATATGAACCAACTTAAAAAGTTAAGTATTCCAGTAATTAAATCGCTTAATTATTTATTTCAGTTGAGTGTTAAGTCAACCACTCATCATTTAGAGAGTTAAGGATAACAGAATTAGAAACTACTAAGTCAGGAAGGGAGCCCACCTTCTGGTTTTATAGATGAGTCAGTTGAGGCTCAGACACCAAGTCTAAATGAATCTAAATCTTGCAAAGTCTTTTGCCCTCCCCTTCCTCTTCTAGCAGCATGTCTCTAAAAAGGGGTTCTTCTACGTCTGCCAAACCCTTCCTCATTTAGTCCTTTTTGTTTCCCAAAGACTATCTATAAATAGCATTGCAGACTTACACAGGGACCTAAAGTTGGACAAGAGGATCAACCCATAGAGATCTCTTCCAATTTTTGAAATGATCTTATTTATGCTTCTAGGATAGAAAAACTTTCTAGAAGCAGCCTCTAAGCCTTGGTGAAGAGAGAATTTTTATGGACCTGAGGGCTAGCTATAAGAGGTGAGTTATAGATTTAGATCTGTAAATAATGATTGTGTCTAAGAGGCAGTTGCACGGAATAGTAAGAGTCTGAGGACAAGCAGAAGTGGGACAGAGCTGGTGCATCCTTTCCTACTGGGTTCTGGAACTACCAGTCAGGCTTGGCAAGGGGTCAGGAAGAACACATGGCCCTCCTTTACCTTCCTCCCTCCATACACAGAATGGAGTTGTGTTAGAAAGATACCCCACCTATAACCTCAGAAACAACATGCTTTTAAAGTCACACTGGGACCCCGGAGTACTCTCTCTCTCTTTGTCTATACAATCTTGGTACACCCAGTGAAAAGGTGGGACCTTGCCGCACCCAAGGTAATCCTATTCTTCTTGGGACCTACCTGCAAGACCCCCCTGCTTCAAACGTCATCCTGGACCATTCAAAGACTTTTAGACTCCCCCTTCATTTCTATATTAGGATGGGAGATGGGTTGTAAGAGGAGAAGAAAGGTTTTCCTAAAATGCCCCTAGGAATTTCCTCTAACATTTCAGCCCAAACTTCATTTTTGTTGTTTTATTTTTTGAAGACTGGAAATCAATTGCAATTCTTCTCCCTTGCCTCAACATGTTTTTCTTCCATAAGTAAAAGTTTTGCATTTCTGGAAGCAGGAAATAACCTTATTTTGCTCATTCTTTTTGAAGCAGCTGCCTCGAGACTCATCCCTGGAAAAGTAGTTTTACCTCTCTGGATCTTAAATTTCCCACCTGCTCAATAAAAGGGTTGATGAGCGATGGTTAAATTCTCATCCACCATAAACAGTGGAGGAGTCTGAGGCCCACTGCCCTTTGACTTTTCTCCTGGAATGTCCAGCACAGAGGTAGTTGAAGGTTAAGGATCTCTCCAATGCCAAGTGGTTAACATGGGGGTGAGGCTCACTGACTGCAGGTCTGAAGCCTCTCCCCGGCTCAAAGACACCCTCTCCAAGATTTCTCGAGTGTGAAGCTGCTGCGGGGTCTTCTCCATTCTTTCCCGCGTCCTGGCGGAAGGTTTGTGTGGCCCAGCTCTGTCGGTCTCCCGGCCACCCAGCTGTCTATACCATTTTTAAACCCAGTCGAGGCTGCACCGCACACCTAGCTCGGTTTCTCACGGTTCTGCCACTACCCCTCTCCTCCAGGTGCCTCTCGGTTCCCACTATTTCCCACTTCCAGAAATCCCTTCAGCCGCACCAGCCACACTTTGCATCCCTCGCTTGGGGCTCTGGAGCTAGGCGCGGAGGTGAAGAGGGGCGCTCTCCCGGGGCGTCTCGGGCTCCAGCTCCACCTCCACCTCCCCACATCAGCCTTTCTTGTTCGCTGCCCCCCACGCCCCGCCCAGACCCCTGCTGCCTTCCCTCCAAACTCCTTGGGTGTTCTCCCGGAGCCCTTTTTCTTGCATCCATGTAGGTAGACTCCTCCCCGCCCTTACCTCCCCAGTAAAACGGGAGCGGGTCAGTGGGTAGGGCGGTTGGCCCAGCCGAGTCACCGGACCGGCTCTCTGCTGGGCGGGGACCGGGACAGAGAAGGCTCCGGGCCTTCCCCCAGCTCCGGGGAGCGCTGAGCTCTGTCAGGCAGACGCACCGCGGGACCGGATCACTAGAGCAACCTTGGGCTGGAACCCGGCACCAAAGCGCCCGAGCCGCCGCCTCCAGTCCGCGGGCGTCCCCCGCGCTCATCCCGACTTCGGAACGCCGGAGCCTCAGGCGCCCCTGAAGCACCGCTCGGCGTGCGGGTCTCGAGCGGCACCGCACGCTCTTTTCCAGGCCCCCAACAAGGAGGGGCGCGCGGGGGGCCCCAGAAGCACCTCCCGCCAGCCCGCCCTCCCCCTTCCCCGCCCGCGCACCGGGTCCGCGCGGCGCGGCGCTGCGCTCGGATTCCGGGAGGAAAGCGCCGCGCGGTGTCCCTGGCGTCCTCAGTCCTGCCCCTCGAAGTGGAGATGCGCGAGAGGCAGGCGAGGGCGCGCAGCTCGTGAGACGCCGCGCCAGCCGGCACCATGCGCCTGCGGCCGCTGCCCTTCGTCGTGGTCCCCGGCTTGCTGCAGCTGGTGAGTGTCCGGCCCGCCGCGCGCCTAGCGCGCGGGGGACGCGTTTCGGCGGGAAAACTGCGTTCGTGGCCGACTCAGAAGCGGAGACTGGGGTTGCACGGGACCTCGGGGCTGGGAGCACGGGGGGTGGAAAGAGTTTGGGGTTGCTTTAGGGGTTGGAAGGGAAGAATCGAGGAATTTAACAGAGGGGACCTTGAGGCGGATGGAGGGTTTAGCAAGGATTGGGACTTGAGGGCTGGGGTAAAGTGGGCAGAAAGTGGCCGGGGTAAGAAGATGCGAGAGGGGATGAGAGTAGAGGGGTGCGATGAGGATGGTCTGAAAGATTTGCCTCCAGGCCAGAGTTTGAGGGGCTTGGTGGTTTTTGTGTTTCACATGGTATTTTGCCCGGATGCCTGCAGACACTCCTTTCAAACCGGGCATCGTGCATCCTTGTTCTCAGGGTCAGTTCGTAGCTCCTTGCTAGGGGAAACTTAGGCAAAAGACAGATTTGGGAATCGGGGGGAGATTGGATTTGTCTTCGTTTTCGTCTGGCGCAGGGGACTGGGATGGGGTTTTGCGCCGGTGGGGTTGCGGGATGTAACTTTCACGCCAACTCCATGCTGGAGCCCCCTCTCGGGAATATCGTAAGCAGTGTGCTGCCAAAGACCTCTCCCGCCTCGTCTGTCTGAGGGGGCTCTGAGGCATATGAAGGCCGTGAGAGGGTGCTTCAGGGTTCTCCGGCGAGGCTCTGGGTGACTGTTAGTCCTTTAACTATCTTCTCTCCCTGCTTTTCCCGCGCGGCGCCGCGCTCTCCTCCTTCTGAAATATGCCTCCATAATATATGTATTGTTAGTTAATTATACTTAAGGGAGATCCCAAGTAAAACCTTCCAGAAGACAACTTTTAAAGTAAAATAGGGAAAGGGACTGCTTTCGCCTGTGGATTTCAATTGTTCTCTAGGTACTTAACCTTGATACAGTGCTGTTAAGGGTTTTCTCCAGGTTCCACGGTTTCTTTGGTCCTTATACCTAAGATTTTGCTAGTTAGCTATGGGCTGTTAAAACAAGATTAAGGAAACCAAGCTATCAGAAAATGATGATCTCTCCCTTTCTCCTCTCTTCTCTTCTCCTCTCTCTTTCTCTTTCTCTTTCTCTTTTTCTTTCTCCTTTCTCTTTTCTCTTTCTCTTCTATTATTTCCTTTTAGAGGGAAAGATCAACTAACTTAAGAAAGTTTCTCTGTGAGATGTATGATACTGTAGATGCCGAGGTACTTGCAAATTTTGAGGATGGAAGGGATTCTAAAAGGTCTTAGTGAAGGGGAGAGGATAAGGAAAGGCCCGTCCATTCTGGTTACAACAGAGACTAGCTTTACTTGCACAGCATTAGGTAAGAAATTCTTCAGTGACATCAAGAGGAATATGCCTTGATGTTCCCAAATGTCCTTCATGGAGCCATCACATCCTGCCTATATACAATATTGCATGTTAAAATAAATTGTACATCTAAGGCATTTTGCATGCAACATATAAGCCACATTAGACTTTAGTATTACTTGCTTTTTTAAAATGTTTAATCTGGATTCCAATAAAAGATGGTCTAACCAGCAGCATTTGTATGGTGTACATAAATAAAACTCCAAAGGCCTAGAGAAATCAGGTACTTAGGTAAGATTTTCAGGATATCTTCATGAATCTCTTAGTTAATTTAATTTTGCATTCAGTGATCCAACTGTGTATCTGTTCCGCCGTGTTAGACTCTTAAAGATGAGGAAATATATCTGGGCATATGATGGGAAAAAGTTCTCCTATCAGCCACTGTATTGGAAATGTTACTTTTTTTTTCACACCACTGTAGTCAATAAGAAATAGGAAATACATCTTGAAGGGATTATATATCCTCCTTAAGAGCTAGATTCTAATATTACAACATGGATTGATTGATTCATTTTTAAGGAAGCTTATGTCAAATTCTAATCCGTTTTTGGATTGTGCTTGGGTTGTAATGTTTTTTTCCTGGAGCACTTTATCATGGTAAGTGAGGTGTGAGCTGCAGCTGTGTGATAAGCACACATTCCTTACTCTGCCATCCTTTTGGACAATAAAAGGCTGTTTACATTCTCCACATTCTTAGAGCTGTTTCCAGCCACACAACACAAGGGGGTTAGGATGTGAGCTGAAAACAGAGTGACTGGGGAAGGTAGACCTAAATGAAACATTCCCCAGTCCCACCATGTACCCCACCCTGGCAGGTATCAAGGAAGGCAAGTCATAACTGGACCCTTTAGATGACTCACAGTTTTATTCTACCTTTTCCAAGCTGATATTGGACTTATTTGCTCAGTCCCAACAGCAAGTGGATAAAGTGTTTTCTAGATGTGAAAACTGGACTTTTAATTTTCTAGGAACTAGAAATAGTTGTATTTAGTAGATCTGCCATGGGGGGAGTGAAGAAGTGGGGGCAAGGTTGGATTATTGCTAGAATTGGATTTTATTTTTTCAACCACCTGGGCAACCTGAAGAATGTACTTTTTAAAACACGCTAAGTTTTTTAAACCAGTAGTGGATTCATTTGGGGATTTTTAAATTGAATTTTAAGAAAATGGTCTGTTTCATCGAAAACAGTCACATGGAATTGGGTCCAAATAAGTCACTAACCACACGATACTGGTACAATAACTAGAATGTTTTTACTTGTTTTTGTAATACTTAAAATTTGTAAGAAAACAGTTGGATGAATTGGTAAATATTGCAGGTAGCCTATGAAGTACGTGCGTGTTACCTGCCTTTGTCCAGTTCTCCTTCCTGCGTCCAGTGTTTTAACAGATACATTGCTCACCTAATTAATAGGATTGCTAGGCAGTTGCAAAATTTAAATATCAATCCTAAATGTATTATTTTCTCCGAAATCCTTATTCAGCAACCATTCTTTATTATAGTATTAACAACACATTATTTCTTTTCTGCCATCTAATGATGAGAAAATTAGCATTTGAAATTAATATTATAATATAATGAGTGTTATTTCCTGACATGATGCAAAGTAAAGACTTCTCCAGATGACAACTTCTTACAGATTTACATGATAATTTAGGACTCATAATAAGTGTGATTTTTGCCTTTAAGTAAAATGCAGATTGTAAAAGATTAAATTTGAATTTAAGTAGATTATTAGCTTGAGTTTAAGTTAAAATTCAGTGATGATTTTAAAAATAAGTTTGTCATACATTTCAACTTGTTTTTCTGTGTTACAATGATTTTATAAAGTAAAATATAAATTAGAAGTGATGTAAGGTAGCGAATTTTTAGAATTCTATAAAATCAGAGCACCTGTGAGGAAAGGTGTTACAATTTTAAGTTTATCCTCATTGTGTAGTATCTTCCCACATGAACTTCCTTTGTTTATCTTTTAATAAATTAATAATTTTAGGATTTGTTTACTATGATATTCATAACATATATTATTCTCAGCTCCGTATTTACAAGAAGTGGTAACTCATGACTGTCTTCCATTCAAAAATCGTAATTTCCCTCATACAGTTCTGATCAATAAACATCAAAACAGTATTTTCTAGTGTAGGATCAATAGTCTCTTGGCGAGATGATGATAACGCACAGGCGGAAAAATACTGCCATATCATGGCTGCGACTTAAGAGTTGACGGGACATTACAATTAATTCCTCATTAAAAACACCGTATCTTAGACGTTTTTAAAAATGAGAATTAGGATTAGACAGCTAAGTCCTCTGTTCTTGCCATTCACCTCTCCGAGCCTGTTGTGTTCCCTTGGTCTGTTGTGAGATTTATGTTATCTGGTTCAGTGTTAAATGCCTTCCACATAGGAAACTGACTCCTCTTGGGAACTTATTTTATAGCTTAATAGATTTCCAAATGGAAAAGAAAAGCTTTCTTAATCTTCGTTGTTGTTTGTTTTTCTTTAATATTCTTTCTGTATTGTTTTTGATTAATGATCAAAATGCTCAGTAAGGCAGAAGGCTTTTTGGAAAACCTTTTAGAAGTTTTACATTGTCAGCTTAAAAATGTGTAGCTCTTGCAAATCGAATGAATTAAGAAATGTTGATTTTATAATACGTTGTCCACCTTTTACCTGTTAAAGAGCTGAGCTAATCAATACACTTTGAATGATTTAGACATTTGGTAGTAGCAATCAAAGGTGAATATAAATGTGTCACAGGTTCGTGATTTTGTAAAAGCTCTAAGACTGTCTCTTACTGTTTACATATTCTGTGGACTCCTTTACCTGAAGCATTGCTGGGTAAGATTTGAAAAAAGAATTACAGCTGCACACTCAAGTGCCTACAGTTAGGGCTGTGTCAGCGTTTCTGTAGAGAATCTCATTTCTATCTTAGCCATAAGCATTATTGCTGGTAAGAAGTTGGCATTTAATATCTTGATCTGGGAGTCAATTATTTTAAAGCTGCTTTAAAAAATTGGTCCAAATGATCTTGAGCACTCATCCATGTGAGGTTACTCTCGCACTATTCATACAGTACGGAAGACCATGATTTAACAAACTGATTTCTGTATTAGTCTGGCGTAGACATTATAATGTTTAAATTATTTTAAATAATCCTTTTCCAATTAACCCATTTATTGCACTGTTGTAAGACTTTGAAACACTATTTCATCATAAGTGTTTTTTGCCGTGCCAAAATCAGATGCCCTAATGATTATTTTTATGAGTTTTTACTTGCTAACAATCTACTTGATTTTTTAAAAATTATTTTTGAAATGACCAATGGTGTTAATACAACTCCATTCCTTATTTCAAAACCATGTTCCATTAAAAAAAAGTATTTAAAACAATTTACAGCATAGATTTTCATATTATAGAAGGAATTCTAAGATATGATTGAAAACGTCCATTTTAGGTTATTTTTAATTTATGAAAATCTAGATAAAAACCTTCAAACAACTGTTTGGTTCATTGTGCTATAAGATCAATATATAATAAGGGATTCTGTTTCTTTGTAGAATGACCATTAAAAATTAAAATGTCATTACCTAAACCCAAAAGCTACAAATCATATTTTCCTTTTTTCCTAGCCAGATCATTTAAGAAGTTAAAATAATGTCTTTAAACTTGCCATTCTTATCAATTTTGTCTGTCCTAGATTCATGGACGTACGGTAAGGGACAAGGGAAGTTTTGTATACTTAAATTACAATAATAATGCTGTCTTAAAGTTGCACATACTTACTATTTTCAAGTTTCTTCCATACAGTTTACCATGTTCTGTTCTCCCAATAAAACTATAAGATCAAGAGGGACATTTTAAATGTCTCCATTTGTGTATTGGAATGAACAATGCGTTTGGTGTTCCATTTTTAAATAAATTGCACATTCAACAAATATTGACTGACTGGCTGTTTAGACCCAGACAACCACACCGAGACGACAGCAGACATTGGGGACGTACCAGTAAGCATAGTAGGACTGATCTGAGAGTGTGAGTATGTGGATGTGTGTGCACACATTTGTGTGTATGTGTCTTGTGCAAGTCCCTTAACAACCTCAACCCTTCATCTGTAAATGAAGTCATTAATGATAAAGTGGATGAAAAGTGCTTTCTTGCGTCACTTTCCTTTTTATCATATGGTAACAGTGTTTCTGGATTTTTCTTTTTATGAATTACGTCTTTAATTACTGTACAATTTAAAGTATGTCTTAATACAAACATAATTGTTTTAAAGATAAGTTTTACGTGGAGTTTATGCTGTGTAACCACATCACAAATGATATGTGTATTTAGAAGTAGATTTAAAACACTGCAAGATTGATTAATGTTATCACTGTTTATGGGAAGAGAAAATTAGTGAAAGTAGGCAAAGGGAATTGATGAACATTTATTTAACCCATATAATCAACAAAATCAATAAAATTTAAATTAAAATGGTGTATTCAGGCTTTTTTCCCCCGTGTATACTATTTTTAAATTGTAAACTACTAAAATCTAGTTATTGCTTTAATTTAAATAAAAATAAATTGATGCTGAGTTAAATTCTGATATTTAAGATAAACAGCGTAACGGTGTGATACTGTACTTCAACCAGAAAATGATCCTATGACTTTCGTACACCCCAGTAGAATCCAGCCTATTTAAATCAGAAATAGTTTTAACTAACTAAAAAGGTTTCAGGAGTTTGGATGTAAATGGTATGGAAATTTTGAAAGAAAACCAACAAAGAACTGGCATGTGAGACCCTATCAAAGGTGGAGAAAATGTCAGTGACTGACTTTGACCTCCAGAATGCCTCACTCTGTTCAGTATCCATGCTGAGGTAGAAACCTCAACTCATTCATTTTAGGAAAGTTTTAAACAAGTTTGTCATAAAGTCAAAGAAGGTAAACACAACAAACAGGTTCTTGGATCATGTCCTTTGGTCAGCAGTTCCATTTAGAATTTAATCTCCCAGAGTCCAGTTTGCCAAGTACTTTGGCGAGTAAATGTATCTCCAGTTAGGATCAACCGAGGATCTGAGAGTTCCTCTAATTTCTCAAGATCTCAACCTGTACCACTTGAGATAAAGATGAACAGGAAGAGAGCAAAAGGTCTTAATTTCTGTTAAGGGCCACTTAATCCCAGTTGTCTAAGGGGAAGGTCGGAATGTGAGAAGGAGCCTGGGGGATGGGGCCGGGCTACATAGTAGGTACTTACGCTTGTGCAGAACTTGGGAGCATCCATATGTGATTGTTCTTTAGCAATAGCAAATTTCCTCTTGTTCTCCCTTCCCTTTCTTACATTTGTAAAGGTAGTATATCATTGACTCTCCATCCTGATCTCTTTGGATCTCTTTTTAACATTTCTATGCACAACCCCCTCCCCTCCACTTTTTGATTTTCATTCTAACTCTGGGCAACTGTAAATAAATCTCCTGCAGAGAAGTACCCCCCAGGTGCTGGTGTTGGATGCACCTTGCCAGGAAGCACTCAGAGTCAGAATGTCCTTCTGTTCCCTTCCCTCCCCCTTAAGCCAGCTTTTAACAAATGACTCACAGGTGCCAGGGTTGTCTTGCTCGGAGACTTGGCGGAATATTCCAGAGTTTCCTTTGAGGGAGCAGGTTGAATCTACCTCAAGTGGATTTTGCCTGAGATCATACATTTCCATGGCTTCCTTCCACTCTCTGACCTGCAGCTCCACGCTCTTACCAGACTTCCCTGGAACCTCTTCATTAGAAATCACTCGCTCGGGGTCTGCTTCTGGGGAAACCGACCTAAGATTTCTGTTTAAATGTTTTTTTTTTTTTAAATATTGAGAAAATTTTAAAATAGGTATTCTCATCCTTTTCTGCTTTCTGCCATCTCACAGTAAGAGATAATCACTATGAATAATTTAATGTGTATTTTTCCAAGAATTATGTATATGTATGCTTTTATTATAATTATATCAACACAACAATGTTCTATAACATTTTTTGTTATAGAATATATATTATGGCCATTTTTATGTAATATAGAACAGCTTATATTTTTGAGGATTCATAGTATTTCATAGCATTGACATACCATAATGTATTTGATCAATCCCTTATTAATATTTTGACTGTTTTGAAGTTTGTGTATACACTTGTAACTATGTAAAATGAATGCCTAGAGTTGAAAATTCTGGTTCAATGCTGGGAATGTAAAATATGATTTTTGATAAATATAAATTGTCCCCTAATTGACAATACCAAAATAGAGTACCACACACAGTGTATTTGCACATGTGTGTTCCTATCTGGATAGTATTTTCTCTTTTTTTTAACTTTTCCAATCTATTAGAGGAAAATACCTCACTGTTTATAGGGAAGGTGAAATGTCTTTTCATATTTAACCATTTGTATTTCTTATTCTTATTAATTTTCTTAATTTTTCCATTCTTTTTTTTCTACAGCTTTAAATTTCTATGTCTTTTATATTGGTCTTGCACAATCGTTGTTTATTTTATTTTATTTATATGTTTATTTTTTAAAGATTTTATTTATTTATCTGACAGAGAGAGACACATGGAGAGAGGGAACACAAGCAGGGGGAGTGGGAGAGGGAGAAGCAGGCTCTCACTGAACAGGGAGCCCAATGTTGGACTTGATCCCAGGACTCCAGGATCATGACCTGAGCTGAAGGCAGACGCTTAAGGACTGAGCTACCCAGGCGCCCTTGTTGTTTATTATTCCTTGGATAGTTTATACATTATGGAGTTGTTGTGGATACTGTTTCTATGCCTGACATTTTAAAATTATTTTTTGCTGGCACACAAGGAAAGATATTTATTTTAGTGTATTTATGTTTGTATGAGTTCTATTTCTGAACTAGATTATTTTTAATAATCCTTTAATTTGATTCTCTTGGATTTTACATATAGATAATTATATTACCTATAAATAATCTTATGTTTGTCTCTTTAGTAAACATTGATGCCTCTTGAGTTAAAATCTACTCTCCTAGTGTACTGAGTAAAACCTTCAGAATACTGGACTAACACTGGGAAAGACAGAGTTCTTGTATTTCCAACTTCAGTGAACACTTCACTCAATATGTTTACTTTTAGCTTCTGGTAATCTATCAAGTTAAGAATATACTTTTATATTGTACATTAAAATAAATTTGTTGATCTCAGAGGTCGATTTCAAATATGTTTTTAGCATCCTTCAAAATGATCATTTTTAAAATGCGAACCTCTGTATATTTCTTATTTATATAACATAATTTTCCTAATATTTTTCCTAAAATTTTCCCAGTATTAAGCTGTTTAAACCAAGTTAAATGATCTATATTTTAATACACTGGTACATGTGTTTTATCTTCTTAGTATTTTATTTAGGAACATTGATAATAATACATAAGTAAAATACAGCAAAAGTGGTTTTACATCAGGATTATTCTAAGATCATAATTAGAAAGACTTCTATTTTTTTTTTCCTTAGTTCTGGGAGAAATTAAGATGAGAATTGCTTCTGCCTTGGAAGTTTGTTGGGAATCATTTTAATCCACTTGAGCCTTTTTGTTTCAGGAGAGATCTATTGGAAACATTTAATTGCCATTATGACTACTTATCCCCTCAGATTTTTTTTCTTAAAAACTTTATTGAGTCCCTTTTGTTAATTTTAAAAGAAAAGTATGCATCTTTGCACATCTTCAAATTTATTTAGCATAATATCATATATACTATTACTTTAATTTTTTTAAAAATTTACTTCACATCTGTGAATTTACACCAAATCCCCCCATCCCCCTGCCCCAACCAAGTTTGTGTGTTTGGGAACAGTAGTTGCTGGGGGACGGCCTTCATTCTTTTTGTAGATCTATGGCTGTAACTAGAAACTTTCTGTGGCAGATTCCAGAGTTAACTCTATAAGCTGTCCAAGATGAATGAAGCCTCATGTTAAAGGGTGAGCATCTAGAGCCTCAGCCCTCTTTCTGCTCACTGGAGGACATTGCAGCCTTCTGGGAACAGCCCTGGTACCTGTGTGCGCTCCCAGCTCCCCCTGGGCTGAGCTTGGTGGTGGGAAGAGGGTATTCGTTGGTGGGGGCAGTGGGAGGGGTGGTTGGGAGTAAACCCCAGCTTACTGCTCAGGCGTTGTTCTTCTTTGTCTTTGATTACGGGCTGCTCAGCACATCTGGTTTTTGCATCATTCTGATCCACTCTTCTTTCCTTCCTCTCGAGGTTCTCACATCTTGTGGACTCTTGGCCTCCTTTCCTCTTTCTAGCACCACTATGCATTCATTCTTGTTTTTGCACTCCTAGTTCATGTCATGGGAAATTTGGGAGGGAGGCAAGGTAAATACATTCACTCAGCTTTCCCCATTGCAACTGGAAATCTTTTAGTCGTTTTTGGCTCATTTTTCTTCATCCCCTACAATATCCATTCAGTCACAAAATCCTATGAAATTTCCTTCCAAATCCTTCTGTAAACTGTCTCTTCCTCTCCACCTGGTGCCATTTCATCACTACAGCAGCCTCCTAGCTGGTCTACTTTATTCCAAAACAAGCCTTCTAAATTCACTCCACATGCCATAGAATCAGCTTTCTTAAATCCTCTTTTGATTTACTGTGTCACTCAACTTTTTTTTTTTGAAGATTTTATTGTTTATTTGAGAGACAGAGTGAGTGAGAGAGAGAGAGAGCACATGAGCAGGGGCCAGAGGGAAAGGGAGAAGCAGACTCCTTGCTGAAGAGGGGGTCAAACATGGGGCTTGATCCCTGGACCCTGGAATCATGATCTTAGCCAAAGGCAGACACTTAACCAACTGACCCACCCAGGTGCCCCTGTAACTCTACTTTTAAGAATGAGATTGTGATTTCCGTTTTCCTAACACGTGGTATATAAGTTTTTTTGCCTGGGTTTCTAGCCTTTAATCTCTTATCCAATATTCATCACATGCTACAAACTGCAGCCAGGTCTGTATCCTTAATACTCTACGGATACTTTAGAATAGAGGGAAAGCATAGGTTTTGATGATAGAATGATTTGGATTCAGTGCTTTCTTTGGCATCTTGGACAAGCCAATACGTCTACTCAATGTCAGTTTCTTCATAAAATAATGTCAGTTATAGCTATTTCATAAAGTTGTGATGATTGTCTAAAAAATGTGAAATGCGTAGTACCTAGTATTAGCTTAAAAAAGATCAGCGTTCCTTTCCATCTGCAACATCTTAGCTTCTTGGTATGCAAGCAACAGAAGCTGACTCTGACAAACTTAAGCAGAGAAGAAATTCATGAGAACAGGGCGACTCACGGGAAAATTTGGAGAACCAGGCATGTCGAGAGCAGAATCAAGGATCTGGGTATCAGGAAAGTATCATTTAGGCAAGAAGATGAATAAATGCCAAATTTTTTTTTTTCTTCCTCCAGTCCTTCTTTTGCTTCGTTTAAGATGTTATGTTCAGGTTGAGAGCGTCTGGTAGACTTGAAAAAGTTGGACTGCTTAGACCAACAGTTCTACACATCCTAGGGAATCAACACTCCGTGTTCCCATTAGAGAGATCTTGTGATTAGAACTCCTGCTAAAGGAAGAACTCTATCAGAGGAGGAGACCCAAACTCCTCCAGCTCTTCATCTTGATTAGTGTGATTTTTTTTGACTCATAGATTTAAATAACCACAGATCACCAGACATTTAAGAGAAATCATTGACAAAAAGGAGGAGGAGGAGGAAGAGGAGCTACCTTGCAGGAAACAAATAGTATAGGGGATAGATTTCAATTTGAAGGATTCCTAATTAGTATTCTCAGAAACTCAAGAAGTTATTGCATCCTGAAAATAATAATAGACTGCTATGAAGAAAGATCAATTGCACAATGAGAAAGAATTCCTGGAAATGAAATGTATAACTGATGAAATTTAGAAGTTGAGGAGAAGATTGAAAAGAACAGGGCTAAAGTTCATGCTGGTGAACTCTTTTTTTCTTTTCTTTTTTTTTTTTTTTTTTTAAGATTTTATTTATTTACCTATTTGTTTGATGGAGAGAGAGAGGGAACACAAGCAGGGAGAGTAGGAGTGGGAGAAGCAGACTCCCTGCTGAGCAGGGTGCCTGATGCAGGACTCGATCCCAGGGCCCTGTAATCATGACCTGAGCTGAAGGCAGACACCTAATGACTGAGCCACCCAAGTACCCATGCTGGTGAACTCTGAAGAGGAAGTCAGCCACAACAGAACCAAAAGACCAAAATAGGAAATAGGAGTTAACAGTGAAGAGACACAGAAGACAAATACAGAAAATCCAGTAAGATGCTCCAGAAACACACTGTGAGGGGAGGGAACATAGTAAAAAATAAAAAACAAAACAAAAAACAAACAAACAAAAAAAACAGTGTTGAAGGGGCTGATTTAAAAAGAAAAAAAAATCTGGTGAAATTTCTGAACTTGAAGGAAAAAATAGAAAATCCTTAGAGTTTTCAGAGAAACAAGAGATTACTCACACACACACACACACACACACACACACACACCTCATTAACCACACTGGATGTTGGAAGCAAAGGAATAATGCCTTCATAGTTCTGAGAGGAAAGGGACATTGAACCAATAGCAAAACTATAAAGTATGAAGGAAAAAGGAGGAAGAAAAAGCAGAGAAAATCAGAGAAAGCAAAAAATGACTTGGGCATGCAAGGATCTCAGGGGAATTACTACTCACTCCATATGGAACAATTTTCAAAGAAATACCTCAGCCAAGCAAGTAGAAATATAGAACGGGGGGATGATGTGGGATATAATGGTGTCTGAGTATGAGTCAGAAGTGAAGGAAGCTGGAAAAGGATCCGTTAGCCTCTGACCTTGGAAAGGTATGGGGTTCCGTTTCCTTTTCTAGTTCAATCACACTGTGGCTCTACAGGGATTTCCATTTCAACCGTTTCAGTTCTATAAATGCTATTTATTAGTGTTTAGAATGGATTTACACACAAAGCATGAATGATTTAAATATAATCTAAGAATGGAATATAACCGCAATAAATATTAATGAACTTAAGTAACAGAATATATTAAAAATTTGGAGGTAAATGAAAGACACAGGTGAAGATAAGCAAGCATGCCAGTTTCCTTATCTTTCATAGGAAGAAGTTGAGAGGAGCTGTCTAATGTTAAAAAAAATTAAGAAATAGACTTCAAGTGTTAAAAGCTACCAAACAATAGAAGAATTAAAAATAACACAACTAACAAAAATTCTCACGTAAATTTATTTACAGTGCGCTTTTATTTTTTCCTGTCATATAAACAGATTAGAATACTAAATTTAATAGTAACATCTGGAGATGGGATTTTGACCTTCAAATGTGATTGTATGAGTGCACTTCTTTTTGTGTAGTGTTTTTGACAAATATTATCACTATGAATTTCAAAATAAGGGAGGTCTTCTTCGTAAAGGGAGCTTCCCAGCAGTTGTAAAGACATGCATGTGAGGTAATGTGTGCTTCACTGGGATGTGACGGGTATGTTAATGGCATAGATTGTGGTGATATTTTCACGAATGAATACTTATCTCCAAGTGTATATGTGATAAATGTATAGCTTTTTGTATGTCCATCATGCCTCAATAAAGGATTTGAAAAAGGGGGTAAGCAGAGGTCATCTCTTGGGTCGTGCCATAGGGCAGGGTTTCCCAACCTCAGCACTATTGACATTTTGGGCCAAGTAATTACTTGAGTGAAGGGTTGGGGTAGTGAAAATGGGGCTGCTCTGGACATTGTAGGATGTTCAGCAGCATCCCTAGCCTCTACCCACTAGATGCCAGTAGCACACTCTCCCAGTTGTGACAACCAAGAATATCTCCAGACATTGACCAATGTGTCCTGGAGGACAGACACACCTGGACTGAGGCCCACCACTGTAGGAGATTCCTGGCTATGAGAAGCTGAGCCATGTGACCTCTTTGGCCTATGCCAATTAAATACTCTATCTTTGCGCTATTGGGAAGGGATCAACATTTTGCATAGACCTAATTTCTTAACACTTTTTTTTTTTTTAACCCCATCTCAGCTTCCTTCAGTTCAGTTTTCTTCAGTTTAGTTCAATTCAAACAGTGTTTTTGAGTGCAGCTCTGTCAGACACTCTGCCCAGGGTACCCACCTCTATTTAACAAATTTTCATTTTTAAGGCAAATGGATGAGTGAGTCCCCTGATATTGCCCTCCTGGATAAGATTTCCCTCTTAGTAGAAATTCACACGCTTTATTTTGCCTCAGGTACAGCTCTTACCAGTTGTTAGGGCTGGCTCAGAGAGTTTTAGTAAAGCCTTTGAATTTCCATATTTTAAAATGCGGTAATAAGAAGTTTAAAGACAGCAAATAAAACTGAAAATGGTGATCATCAATGATAGTTGGCTAATAAAAATGTGAACTAAATCACACTTGATGTATGTATTTGTTACAATTAAAATGTAGAGCAAGGAGCCTGATGCGGGACTCGATCCCAGGACTCTGGAATCGTGACCCGAGCTGAAGGCAGTGGCCCAACTGACTGAGCCACCCAGACGTCCCGAGAGTAGCACTTTTGAATGGAAAATTTGATTCAGTGTTTTTGAGATTTTTAAAAAGTAGCTTAAAACTATTAAATTCAACTCTTAGAAGCTAGAATATGTTCCCTTTTTATTGAAAAATTGGGGGCTTTCAAATTTGCTGAAATGTAAACTCTGAGGTACTCTTTTTATAAATAGTATGAATCACTTTCTTCTACATTGGAATGCATTTTTAATTAAATTTCTTCTTTAAGGCAATTCTTAAAAAAAAAAAAAAACGTATCTATGAATGTATACTAGAAGTTGCATCATCTCCCCTAGAGATAAACACGGTAATAAACAAGTAAACAGACCCTGGCTGGTGTTAAAATTTGAAATATAATATATTTTCATGAAATTATAGATCTGTATAAAAGGCGACTTTCCTTATTGGGATAAAGTCTGGGAACCACAGTGGACTATGCGCTATGCTTTTCTGTCTATGGTGGATGAGCCTCTGCATAGGCTCCCATAGCCTCTGGAGTGAGTGTGTTGCTCACCGCCTGGGCAGGCCAGTGCGTCCCTGTTCCTGCCCTTATACACACACACATGCACACAGATAAACTCTCCTACTGAACTTTTCCCACCGCATCAAAAGTGGTATCTTTTGATTGGCAGGGAGTATATTTAGTCTCTACTTCGGCAGTTAGAGACCTGCTTATACTGTGCTAATGTCACTCTCTGCAAATGCCCAAACAAGCCATGATTTACTGGTACACTCTTAGCTTCCCTCAAAGGTTAGCATAGGAAATAGCCATAGAAAAACATTTTTTGGTAACACATATATTCATATTTTCATTCACTGCTTTGTTTGCCAGTTTAAGGGTCTACTGTAGGCATAGTATTCTGCCAAACTTTTCTTTAGAATATATTCCTAGGGACAAAAGTATTTTTCCTGGTTAAGTCAAGAATCCTTACTTAAAGAATGACAGTTTTCAACTCAGTGTTTCCTATTAACTTTTCCTACCAGGAAGAGCAGAGCTAACTTACAGCTCATTGCAACAAGTATCTTTACTAAACCCAATTTTCTTCAAGTTTTTCTCTCCCACTATATAGTTCTTGACCTTCTATTCTTTTACATACAGTCCTGTTATGTATAGCTTATGTCACGTGCCTTGAAAATACTTTCTGAAAGTATTTGAGCTGAAATTTTCTTTGCCAGATGTTTCTCCATTGCTGTTCGCATGTTCTTGAAATTTGGTGAAGTCTTTTCACTTCTGTAGGTATGAATTTCCTCAAAAGTTTTCCTTGTGAAAACTGAGGTGGTTCGATTCCACTGTCCTTGTATGCCAGCCCCTGTGACAGCCACGGCGAGAAAGCCTATTCAGGGCCTTTGGGCGTGTTACCTCAGCGTCTCTGGGTTGGGGCCAAGTCACCAGGTGTTGCTGGGGCCCAACCAGGTTTAGGAACCCCTGGACCAGATGGTCGCCTAGACGTTCTTTGGGTTTATGAATTTACAATGCTGTTGGGAGCCCTGGCCCCCAGTGGGTGGACTATAAGCCAGCCCCAGGGAAGGAGCCTAACTCTCCTGATTACACTGCCACCGTTACAGGAAGGAGACCCTCAGGTCACACAACAGGGGTCTTCCCAGCTTTTACAGACCTTTCTTCCTGAGGCACGTGAAGTGCTTCTCTCTGGGCTCCTGCACACAGGGTACACCTGCGTTGGAGCGTTTATGTGATAGTATTTACGGATGTGCACCTTTGTATATCCCACTGAACTTAAGTGCAGTCCGCAAACAGAGAGTGTGGCTGTCCATCTCTAAGGCCACAGCCAACCACCGGTAGGTATCCAGTAAATGCTCAGGTGACTGAATGAATGAGCTTTTGAGAGAAATCAGCCAGGAACCCCCTGCTAAACTGTGTTTCAAAGCTAATGGAAAACCACCTGGGTGACAGATCACAAGGAATAAATTTCAGTGGCATATTAAATCTAAGCCTTTAGATGTCAATGTCACTGACCTCCTTCTAAGTGTACCTGAACCCCCTTTGTTTTGGAGCTCTGGATTTCTACAGGAGAGGGCTCTTAACTTTTCTTAACAGTATTAAAAGGATCCTTTGGGACAGAACTTTTACACCTAGGTTACACCATCATACAAAAATAGATTTATTTGTTCTGTCTGTTATCTTCTACTAGAATGAAGAAAGGATATTCTCAATAGTCAAGGAACTGATTGATTCCATTGTTTACTCTTTTATAAGGCAATATAGATAAGCACAATTAAAATTTGTTGTTCATTAGCAAATATGCACCTTATAATGCTTTATAATCTCTTCCCATCCTTATCATTGACTCATGTTTTTAGTAAAATATGCTTTGCTGTTGTTCTTCTTAATATATTAATATTTAAGTAATTAGAGAAATAGATAATATAGGAAATTTTTTAAAAAATTTTATTAACATATAATGCATTATTTGCTTCAGGGGTACAGGTCTGTGAATCAACAGTCTTACACAATTCACATATTTCTAAAAGTTAGAGTCAATCATTTGATAGAAAAAAAATCATGAAAATAAGGATTTAGATATCCAACAGTTTTATTTTTTTTTTTAAGATTTTATTTATTTATTTGACAGAGAGAGGGAGATCACAAGTAGGAGAGTTAGGTGGAGAGAGGGGGGAAGCAGGCTCCCCGCTGAGCAGAGAACCCGATGTGGTGCTCAATCTCAGAACCCTGAGATCATGACCCGAGCCGAAGGCAGAGGCTTAACCCACTGATCCACCCAGGCACCCCCATCCAACAGTTTTAAATTTATGATCAAGTTTTCTGATCTGCTTTTAAATTCTGATATTTTAGTGCTTTTCCACACAAATCTCCTTATTTCAGCTATTTATTATTTTCTGAGATCGCAGGTTTAATCTGTTGCTATTTATATACTAAGGCCACTTTCTTGGTATAGCTTAATTTACCCCCTTTTTAGATTATAATCATATATCAGGTTTTTATTTAGTGTTAATTAAGGTGATTATTTCCTCATTGAATCTTTAAAAAATCTCAAAGGCCACATATGGTTTTAGCAATCATCACCTTACCTATGAGTAAGCACCGTAACCTCCTTGTAACAATGAGCTATGCCTCAATTCTCCCACCTTATGTATAAGTAGATGTAATGTAACACAATGGCGCATGTAAGTAAGCATGGCCTGACCCGAGGAGCCAAGCATGGCTATGTAGGGAATGGTGCCTCTTCTCATTATACTAAACAAGCATATTTCTAGCAGATAAGGGAGCAGGTCTACTTTCAGTTGAAGATTATTATGTGTAGACAGTTATGGTTTAAGCAGGACACAGCTCAGCAGCTCCGGGTGATAAAGGCATCCTTTGTTTATCCACAGCAACACAGACTGTCAGGGAAGGTTTTTGCATTTTCATTCGGGACCAGCTTTTCTTCTCGGTTCTGAACACAAAATATTATGGTATAAGAAGCCCTTTTAATACGTTGTACCACACTTAAGTTAGCACATCAAAATTGACCCAATGAAGGCATATGACCAGATCATTAAGGAAATTCCTTTTATAATATTTAGTTTTGATTTGTCTTTGGGTTTATACTGGAGAGAGGTAGAACCAAATCAAATGTATCCAAGTGGTTATGAAATGACATGCCTGCAGCCGAAGAACAGTAGTTCACGAGTGCCTGCAGTAAGCAAAAGCTGTCATCTTTGAATGTTATTAATGAGAGACTTCAAAGTTTCTGTTAAGAATTCTGGGGTGCTAGAGACTGCAGGGTAAAGTGTGAATCATGGGGGGAGATGTGCCAGTATTGGTGTGAAATCTGGTTCCTTTAGTGATGTGATACATGTCATAACTTGTGGACTCCCATTATCTCGAGCTGACCTTGTTGGTGACATAATACAGTGTAGTTCAAGGCTCTTGTCTCCAGACGTGTCAGAGAGAGGTTACAGGGTGTGCTTGTAACAGAAGCAAAGGTCATGCTTTTTCACTTTACATCTGTTGCCTCTTCTCGCCTCACATACACCCAGCTTTGAATCTACTTAATATGCTTTCTAACAGAAACTTCTACTAAACTCTTTCTCTGGGGACCCATGTGGTCCTGGCTATTTCCCAATTCTGTATATACCGTAATTCTCTAAGACAGGAAAAAAAGCTCTCTAAATATCAATTGTGCCTAACCTGTACACTACTCTGGATTTTAATAAGCCTAATCTAGGATTTCAACCTTTGTAACCTTATACTGTGAAATGGGACGACGTTTTGCATGGTTAGCTCTACTTCCATGTCACCCTCATGAACACCTACAAGCATCTTAAATGGTTAGCCTCAGATGCCTGGCTTTTAATTTTCTAAATCTCAGAGCCCCTAGGTTTCTCTTTAGCTGAATCTGCCAACCTTCCTTTTTATCTTCAGATAATCCATACATTTGAATGCACATGATGAAACATATTTTGCTTTAGATAGGTACTTCAATCAGAATCTTTGAAAGTTAAATTTTCTTGTATCTGCAAGTGGCCAGAAAACCACTCTCCCAACTTTATTTTAGTGACATATAGGGGATGGAGGAAGATGTACTTGGGTACTAAAGCCCAAGCCAGGATCCTCCTTTCTCAGCTTCAAATGGCACAGGAAACCCCCATCAGATTTCCAGCATGCTCTCTCAGAATAGCACTCGTTTCTGTTGCCACAGAACATACTTTGGCTTCTTGCTGAGAGCCAACAGGAGGCACAGCAGATGTATTAGTAAATCACAGAAATTACAAAACTATGAAGAAATACAGCCACAGGACATTGAAAAGCTCTGCTGCATAAATGTGACTGGGAGTATATTGTGGCCCCTGACTGTTGGGAACTTGGCCAAGAAACTGGGTGTTAAGGTTGTCCCATTGCTAGGACAATCAGCCATAGGTGAGTGGTGAGATCAGGTACTACAGATCAGAAAAAAATGTGAGGCATGGGGGTTAGCCATGGGCGGCCACAGAATGTTTTCGAGACTGGCAAAATGACTGAGGTTAGGTAGGGCATAGGCAGGGAACACTGGAGTGATCTGGAGAGGTTCAAGTAGAGGGAAGGGTTGGAGCAGGTAGCAGCAGTAGGTCAGGCACAAAGACAGAAGATTTGGTCCATTATGGGTCTCTAAGTTTCAGGTAGCGTTAGCTCTGGCACCCTGAACATCTCTGTAGGACAGGCATCTACTTGGTGGCAGTGTTATTCGGTTGGAGGCTTGTATGTGCCACAGGCTGGTTTCATCTGGTGGCTGCTCATGCCCTGATATTTGCTTAGCAAAGGGAGCTCAGGACTTTATCCTCAGCCTTGTTCCTGTAAAAAAGTGAAATTATTGTTCTTTCAGAATTTGGCTTCAGAAGGAAGGTCCATGTCTGGTCTGACAATTCTGCCAGCCTGTCTACTCTGCCTTGAGGCTGGCATGTTAATCTAAGAGACTGGTCCTCAACTTTTAATTTGCAACCACCTGGGAAGCTGCCTAAAACTGCAGGTTCTTAGCTGCTGCTCAAGGAGATAGATACCAGGTGTGTAAGGTGAGGCCCAGGAGCCTGGATTTTAAGCAGCATCTAAAGGGTTTCTAAGCCCTTTAGATTTAGAGATAGTTGGAGAAATACTAGCCTAAAGGGAGCTGGTTCTACTTTATTTTAGAAAAAATGTTGCTCTAGGGCCATTAATGACTGAGCATTATCTAAGGATCCTGACTGAATTTGTTCTCCAAAGCAGGGACCCTCTGCAACAGATGAGATGTAGTTCTTACTCATTATAACTTCCCAGGATTTCACCATTGCTAAGCGTGTTTCTAACACACAGTCTTTTTCGTTCTGAAGGGTCAGGTTGAGTCATCTTAAAACTTAAGCGGATATTGAGTATGTGGACAGACTCTGAATATGCAACGGAGAAAATAGGAGAGTGGCTTGCAGATAGATTTATTATTCACTGGTAATTGGGGAACTGGTGGCCCATTTATTTTACTGTTGTGTCTCTTAGACATATGGTATTTATCCAATTTAGGGTTGGCTTTGTTAATTTCCTCACTTGTCTTTCAGAATGAACAAATTGCAGGTTAATTTTAGCTTTTCAATTTGGAAAAAAAAAGTTCAGAATGGCTTATGATTTTGAAGCCTTTCTCGGAATGATTGTTAATTTAAATACTTTATAGAAGAATAGTGGTGCAAGTGTCTGTGACAGATACTACTGGCTGGCTGTCATAATCACCATCTACAATCTCTTTGTTCTTTGTATAATTCTGGCACAAGTAGAATTGTAAAATTCTTACAATTTTTAGAAGATATTGCTAAGGCCAGTGGCATACAGGTAAAAATTTGCCAGAAAACCTTTTGCTTTTTTAATTAAAATAAGGATATATTTGGTTGGAATACCTTTTGCCTTTGGCACTTTACCTCCTTTCCACTTGGATTGTAGAATTGTAGCTAAGGGGTGCAGCAGCCATCCTGTAAACATGAGGCAGCAAATGCAGGCAGAGAGCTACATCTTGAGAACAACAGAGAGGAATGATGACAAAGCCTGGGTCTTTTATAGCTTTGTGGCGCAGCATCTGCGTCAGCAGTTGCCTGCCTGTCTTAGGGCTTCTTGTTTCTTGAGTACCTGACTATTTAAGCCACATATTGTCCTAATTGATACAGGATGCTAAAACATTTTGTGACATGTTCCACCTTAATAAAAATACCCATTATTAGGGCACCTAGGTGGCTCAGTCTGTTAAGCATCTTATTTCAGCTTAGGTCATGATCTTGGGATCCTGGAATAGAGCCCCACTTTGGGCTCCTTGTCTACGCTCAGTGTAGGAGTCTGCCTCTCCCCATTCCCCCTGCTTCTGTCCCTAGCTCATGTGCATGCTCTCGCTCTCTCTCTCTCTTAAATAAATAAAATCTTTTAAGAATTTTTTTAAAAATTAAAATACCCATTATCAAAGATAGTTGCAAACCATTATGAACAGCATATCTTAGTTAAAAAGAAAGGAAGAAAGAAAAATGTCTTACAGATCATTCATTAGAGCCTGGTGGGATTCAGAAAGAATTACAAGGAATTTCGAATGACAGTCTGTTCCTCTTAACAGCATACATGATGGCAAATTAATTTGTAACTTGACATAGTGGCTACAGAATATCTCAGGATCTGAGATGGTGAGTTCCGCATCTTATAAAGTAGCCAGAGGAAACACTTTCATAACATAAGCATATTACGATGTAAGAACTGGACCAGCTCTCATCCCCTCAAAATCAGAGACTGAAAATGGAATGTTTCAGTCAGTACAGCTCTTAAGTGAACTTTTTGCTGGGTTTCTTGGTGAGGGACAGTTGGCGTAAATAAAGCCTAAGTACTTAAGAATTCTCCA
Organism: Lontra canadensis; assembly: GCF_010015895.1. Classification (NCBI taxonomy): domain Eukaryota; kingdom Metazoa; phylum Chordata; class Mammalia; order Carnivora; family Mustelidae; genus Lontra; species Lontra canadensis. Next base: position 21,036,667 of record NW_022631005.1, read on the forward strand.
GACTTGGTAAACCAGTCAGAGAATTAGATCTGCAAGGCCACATCTCTAATTATGAGTCTTTCAATTTTGAGAAATGGAATTTGGAAAGGTTATCATGTGACTTAACAAACTTGAGATGTTTTGTAGTGAGATGGGGCATGTTTCAACCAGAAGGCTTATGTAGGAGTTCATGGGGCTCAATCAAGTAGAGACATGAGTCAAGCACAAAAATAGTATTGTGTAAGGAACTCTGGACTGGGGACATGAATTTGAACTTGAAAATTAAATTCTTGTTACTAGCTGCTTGACTCAGAGTAAGTCATATCACTGAACCTCGGTATTTTTTCCTGAAAATGTTATATACACTTTAAAGTTATGCTTAGGCTTAAAATTCTATGATTCTACAGTAATTTCACAAGGACAGAGGGAACAGGTCCTTTGTGTCAGAGCAGATTTCAAGCACAGGCCCCCTACATACCTCAATAGCTCCTTGGCCAAAATACCCAGGTGATAATATTAAAAATTCAGTGATCAGTTTTTTCAAAAGAAGTGCAGTCTTATTCAACTATGATTTTTCATTTTTCTGGAGTTCTCTGTGTTAAAAGAGCTTTGGCCTCTTTTCTGAGATCTAGTCTGTGGAATATAAGGGATAGAAATTTCCTTAAGAAGTTGTGTCTGAGAGTCATCCCTGACTCAGCCTGTGCCTCTCCCTTCTCTCATCACACATCTTGTTGAAAACTACATCATAACAGTGGTGTTCCTTGGAGCACCACTCTTGTCACTCAGAAGTATGACGCTGGGAGAAAGTTCATTTGTGTGCCTTAGTCAGGCTTCAAGTAGGCAAGCAGAACCAGTGGGAGATTAGATAGGTGAATAGAGAGAGGATAGATAGATAGATAGATAGATAGATAGATAGATAAGGACACACACATACATGCATGCATACATATATATCGATCTAGCCATATATGTGTGTGAACACACACATTGTTCACTACCCACTGATCCTAAATTAAGGTGATAATTTAATAAATTACCTTTTAACCCACTTAAGTGGTTTGCCAGCCAGACTAGTGGCTTTAACTCTCTCTGTCATACTGACAAATCCTAGGGAACAGTGAAGAGTTTGAATTCATTAGATACCTTCCTGAGCACTTTCTAAGTAGTAAGTGATGATGAGACAGTTTCTGTTGTTGAGCCCATTTTCTTTTGCACCCAGTTTATTCATGCCACCTTCAATTGTTATTGTGATTCTGTAACATAGTTATTATTTTGAATTGATAAGAATTATTTCTGAAGAGAAAGATAATTTCATGTATAAAACTTCAGTTAGGTGTCTTTGAAAGAGTAAATAAGGGCTAATTATTTTTCTAATTGCTGGAAAGTTAGGCATGGGCAAGACAACTGGAAAAAAGGCAAACACTTTTCTAAAACTCTGGGCAGATTCTGTATCCAGATTACTTTGCAAGTATGTTCATTTGGGAGGTACTTAAAGGAATTGATACAGTAAATCTTAGAGAAATTATGGTTTTCATAAGAAATATGACATTGTAACTGCAGTCATGAGCCCATTCTCAGAGAGAAGCTTTTGATCTTACAAAAATTGACATATTTACATTTTGATTAAAATAAAAAAATGTTTATATTAGAAGTCCTTGCTAACGCATTAATACAAGGAAAATAAGCAGTGTTCATATTAGAAAAGGATGAATAAAATGGATGATTTGATTGTATAAGTAGGAAACCCCCCAAAATCAGTAACAGCAAAAAATCCTGGAACTAATAAGTGAGCTTAGCAAAGTCTCAGGATACAAGGTTAATATACGAAAGTCAATTTCTGTCTTATATGCCAACAAAGAACAACTGGACTTGAAAATTTGAAAAATAACATCATTAGAACAACACCAAAATTTATGAGGTACTTATGTAAAAAATCTGAAAAAAAAAGTCAGGATCTATCTGTGAAAAACTACAAAACACTGATGAAAGAAAACAAAGAAGAGCTAAATAAATGGAGAGATATGCCGTGTTCATGGTTTGGAAGTCTCAGTGCTGTTAAGATGTCATTTCTTACTAACTTGATCTACAGATTAATGCAATACTATTTAAAAAAAAAAAAAACCAGAAGGCCATTTTGTAGATATTGACAAACTGGTCCTAAAGTTTATATGGAAAGCAAAGACCCAGAAAACCAGTATAACACTGAAGAAGAAGAACAAAGTTGGAAGTCTACCCTAATTTGGGGACTTACTATTAGGTCATAGTAATCAAGACAGTGTGGAGTTGGTAAAAGAATAGACACATTGATCAATAGAATAGAATAGAATAGAATAGAGGGACTAGAAATAGACCTGCAAAAATCTAGTCAGCGGATCTTTAACAAAGGAGCAAAGGCAATTTAACAGAGAAAGGACAGTCTTCAACAAATGATGCTGAAGCAATTGGATATACAAATGGAAAATACGTAACTAGACACAAAGTTTACATCTCTCATAAGAACTAACTCAAAATTATAAACCTAATATTAATTGCAAACCTATAGAACTTCTAGAAGAAAACAGGAGACAATCTGGGTGATCTTGGGACTATTGATGAATTTTTAAATAGAAAACCAAAAGCACAATCCAGGAAAGAAAAAAGTGATAATATGGTCTTCGTTAAAATTTAAAACTTCTTGGTGAAAACAGTAGTAAAAGGATGAAAAGAAAGACCACAGACTGAAAGAAAATGTATGCTGAGTGTGTATCTGATAAGGGAATTGAATCCAGAATATCCAAGGAATTCTTAAAACATAACAATAAAAACAATTTTAAAATGGGCAAAAGATGTGAATCTCATCATAGAAGATATATAAGTGGCAAATAAGCATGTGGAAAGATGCTCAGTAACATTTGTCACAGATAAATTGAGCATTAAAACAATTATGAGATACCGCTACACACCTGTTAAAATACCTAAACTCCACGTATCTTCCAATACCAATTGCTGGCAAGGATGTGGAGCAACAAGAACTCTCCTTCATCAATGATGAGAATGTACAATGGTACAGACACTTTGGAAGACTGTTTGGTAGTTTCTTACAAAGCTAAACATAGTTGTAACACAAGATTCAGCAATTGAGCCTTTACATGTTTATCCAATAGAATTAAAAACGTTTATTTATACACAAATCCCTGTATGCACATGTTTATGACTTCTTTATTCTTAATCACCAAAAACTGGAAGCACACAAGATGTCCTTTAATAGGTGAACAGATAAACAGATATTGGTGCATATATATAATAGATTATTATTCAGTTAAAAAAAAAAAGCATGAGTGGCCAAGCTAGGAAAATATATGGATGAATCTGAAATGTGTATTGCTAAGTGAAAGAAGCCAGACTAAATGTCTGCACACTTCATGGTTGCATGACAATCTGGAAAAGGCAGAACTGTAGAGACTGAACGGATTAGTGATTGCTAAGGGTTCAGGGGGCAGGGAAGGATATGAATGGCAAAGTATAGGAGAAATTTTAGGGCAGTGAAGCTATTCTGCATGATACCATAATGGTGGATATATGACACCAGGCATTTGTTACAATGCATAGAATTTTGTTGCACAAAGAGCGAATCTTCATGCATGTTTAAAAAAAAAAAAGAGTTTAGGAGCTCAGGGGATTCTAGGTTGGAATGCAGAATATGACAAAACAGTCTAACAGCACTACAAATGTATGAAGTGACCTCACTGAAGAGGATAGGGGTCAGGGGGAGTTGCTGACCTCAGCAACTATAAATGAGTGGGGTCTGCAAAACTAAAGGCAAAAATCTGTACATAAGCACCGTACTCGAGTTGATAAAATTTTCCCCTGGAGGTCCAAGTCACTAGTCCTTACATCACTATACATGTACACTGGAATCAATCAATCAAGTAAGCGTGTGGTGCATGTTGGAGCTAGACTTCTTACTTTGGAGCTGGAATCTACAGATAAGGAAAGGGGGAGGCTACAATGACCCATGTGCTTATGGGTTAGACTTGGAGTCACCAATACAAGCTCATGTTTAGGATGAATACAGATGGTTGCACTTAGAAATATTTATAGATGTGTGTATATACGCAAGTTAGCACACACACATGTATTTCCTTGCTCTGCCTGCTGAGAGGACCTTGCAGAAACAACACCCCAGTAGCAATGAGCACACCCATCAACCACATCTTAGTTTCTAACACCATTTTTTCAATAAAAGGAACCAGAGCTCCTTAGAAAAACAACCAATTCTAGAACTAAGGCAAGAGATACACAGTTCATGTCTGGAGCATCTTGCAGTGTCAGAGAATAAGAAATTGCTCAAAAAGAGGAAAAAAAAAAAAAAGAAATCCTCAATGATGACAAATGTCAAAAGGACACAAGAGCCAACTGAAAGAGCTTCCAGTGGCCAAATCTGGGTAATGTGAGCAGTAAGATAAATCACTATGGGATGAATTGTAACCCAAGGCTTAAAATAAGTGAGTCTTTATTGATACAAATTCCCAAATAAGCAAATCTCCACACAGAAGGATTCCAAATGATTTTATATAGATATGCCACCTTCAAGGAGGAGTGAAGTGTGGTTCTGCTCCTTAAGCTTGGTCTGCGCATAGTGACTTCCTTCTAAGTAGTACTGTATGGAAAGGGGAAAAACTAATTTGTAGAGAAATCTGAGTGAATTATGGGCTTTCATTAATAATAGTGTACCAGTATTGGTTTCTTAATTACAACGAGTATGCCATATTGATGGAAGATGTTAATAATAGGGGAAATCAGGGATAGGGTAAATGGGAGCGCTGTACTACTATATTCATGATTTTCTGTAAATTAAAAACTTATAAACTGAAGTTTCTTTAAAACACGTTTAAGGTGTGTGTCATGTGTAACGTACACATCCATCTCTTTTCAACTGGCCAAGGCCCAAGGGCCAGGGCTAATCTCATCAGATCAGAGGTATTCTCCAGAAAGCTCTGCCATTAATTCAGGACCTGGAATTCCACTAGATGCCTTTCTTTTTTATTTTATTCAGTCCCTACCACAATACTGCGGGGATAGTGTTTTTCTTCAGATCTATGAATAAGGAGTCTGATGTTGAGAGGAAATGGGGGGCTTGTCAGAATTCTATTTCTAACAAATAAGATTTGAGTGGAAAAGAATTCATATGTGGGCTTTTCCGCTTTACATTTCCTTTTTCACACTGTTAGATACAGGAAGCTTTTAAAACTATGTTGTTAGCTAGAATTAAATCAATCTTTATTGCTCTATTCTCAAAATTTATTTTTTAATCCCTTCAGGCCTCCATTTCATTAATGTGTCTTTGAGACCAAACACAAAGTAATTTAGGCATCTCAAATATTCCTGAAGTTATCGCCCTATAATCTCAATGATGTCTGTTACTCAATTTAGTATGGAGTATTTAGTGTTGAATATTAAATTTAATATTTAGCATTACAATTCAAATTCAGATTCCCCACAACCTTTAAAATAAGAATTGAAGTTACCCTAGAAAGAAGAATATAGTAAAATTAATTTAAGAAAAATCTAAACAGAGTTATGAGGTGGATAAACAAATACTTTAACCATAAAAGTTAATAGAGTTGTTAAAATTCATCATGAAAGCTGCCACTGTTTTATCTGGTGGCCAAGAAAAAGAAGGAAATATGATTAAGTTATATTTCTCCTTTGAAGAGGGAACGTACCAGATTTTCAGCAAAACTTTCCCTTAGTTCAGATTCTGAAAGAATTTATTTATTTAGGGTATTTCGAGGGGGTAAAACAAAAGAATTGTTCACAATAGTTTCACAGCCATTATGAAAATAAAATTTATATAATTGTTTCTCATAAAAACTGACTAAAACATTGAAGTCGTAACAATAAAAAGCAATTCAATGCTCATAGTTATTTGAGAGGATATTGTGATGTAGCCCATGTATATTGTAGGAAATTCCAAATTCTAATTCACTTTGAGAATACGTTAGACAAGTAAGAGTGTATATACATAGCTTGTTCCTAAAATTATCTTCTCTAAATATTATCCTTCTCATCTGGGTTTCTGGGAGTAGCTGGGTCTCAGAGAGAGCATGGTATATTCTCTAGTACGTGATCTGTACTGTTCATTGATTTCTTGCACAAATATTTCTTTCCGAGGAGCTTCTGTGTCCCAAGATATCCTGGTTCATTTGACAACAGACATCTGTCTCCTGAGCATGTGCTCTAGTGAGAGAGACCCAAGAGAACAAGGAAATAAGCCATTAGGAGATGGACAGACAGTAAGGGGTGCTATGGAAGAAAAAACCCAGGGTAATGAGACAGAGGTGGGATGAGGGGTGGTGGTGGGGACGCATGTAGGGTTGAGCAGGTGGCAAAGTTTTATAGAAGGTAGTAAGCCAAGGCCTCTCTGGCTCAGCAGTAGACCTGAGGCCAGAGGGGAAATAAAGAAGCCAGACATGGAATACCTGAGGAAAGAGAATCTGTTTCCAGAAAGAGGGAACAGAAGATGCGGTGATGCCCATTTGGCTCATTTTTGCCCATTGTAGGCATTAATAGCTTACATAACACCAAGGTTTAAAGAGTAAATTATAAATGTTAAATGAAGGATGCATAGGCTCCTTCTGGCATTTCACCTTTCACATTATCTGGTTCAGCAGGAAGCGTTTTTGCCTCCCATGATGGTGGTGGTATCACAAGGCAGCTTTTGAAAAAGTTTAATAAAACAGGAGACTGTGTCCTTGAAAGATGTAAATAGACTTAAATTTTTCTTGGAATATTTTTCCATAAGATGAGGAAGATTTTAATGAGGACAGACTTGCTTCTTCTAAAAAAAAAAAAGAATACTGGATCAAGAGACATAAATTTGCTGCTTATTAAAAATAATTTTTTTAAAACTAGGAATAATACTGAAATGTAGTATTGAAAGAATCTAGTAACTTGATGGGCCTACCATTGTAAACACCAACTGTATGGTCATTTTAATTATAATTTTAATTTATGTCAGGGAATTATCTCTGAACCAAAGGGTAAAATGGGGAAAATAATCTGCCAGTGGCCAATAGAGGAGTGTAGGTGTTAGCAGAAAGAAGTATTTAACGAGGTCTTCTTGCCTAATCTAACGAGAAGCTTAGGACTATGGATTTTGAAGCATATTTCCGGGAACTAAAGAGCTTTATGTCATTACTTTAAGGTTATGTTACACACCATTCACCAAGTACATACATTCCCAAACTTATTACAATTCTAAGCATTAAGCCTAGGGCCTCCCATAGGGGGTTATTTTATACTTTTCTAAAGTAACAAACTATTCGATAGAAAATACTGAATAAAATAAATTCTTTGTTTAGTTTAACTCAGTACAGTCAACTCATTTTTGGTTAGTTTCTTCTGAATGCTTTCTAAATAACCTACAAATGTCTGATCATGTTCGGGGAGTGCATTTGGCCACAGAATGTTCTCATTCAGGCTTGCCAGATCCTTCAGCCGAAATATCTGTCCTGTACCACACCGCGTGAGAAGTCACAAAATAGCCTCTGGCACTAGAAACCACAGCTATCATTTGTAACTTGGAATGAGTGCCTCAACATTTCTGATTTTACGATAGCTTGTAATATTTAGATTTTTAATTTTGGCTGTCTTAACATGGCTGGGGCTATGCGTACATCTCTTTTTCCTTTTAATTTCATTAAAAAAATTTTTTTTTAATTATTTGACACAGAGAGAGGGATCACAAGTAGGCAGAGAGGCAGGCAGAGAGAGAGGGAGAAGCAGGCTCCCCACTGAGCAGGCAGCCCGATATGGGGCTCTACCCAGGACCCTGAGATCATGACTTGAGCTGAAGGCAGAGGCTTAACCATGGAGCCACCCAGGTGCCACTACTTTTAATTTCATTTTTGAAGTCATACTATTGCCTAGTAGATTTTGGGGACAGTATCTTCATTCACTTGTCTGGAAGGCCTTCATGGGTAAAGACTGGTTCTTATTCACCTTTGTGTCACTAGTACCTAAGCATAGCTCCTATCCTTGTAGCAGTTCTTGGTAAATGTTTGGTGAATGAATGAACGGACACAAGGATGAGTCTCCACTCTGCCGCTACCCAGCTACAGCTCTGCTGGCTGGGCTAGAGCCATGATGTTGGTGACATCTAGACTATATTCCAAATAGATTTTCTCCTTACTTCATGAGCTTCTTTTATTTTAATGCCTACATTGAATTATTTAATTCTTTGTTTGCTTATGTCATTGGATGAATTTGGACTGTATATTAGTGTTTAGAATTAAATCACTTGCATACATTCCAAGTTTGGGGCTTTTAAAATATTTACTCTGTGGGAGATACTAAAAGCAGAATACATGGATGACTTTCACATTCACAAAACGTTTTTTTTGAAAATAGTAAATGGTGAACTATAAAAAGAAACATTTCAGTCCTCACCATAGAGGAGAATAAAATAAGACCTATATTTTGGATGCAACAAAAGATTGCATTATTATTTTCATCCTGTAGGAGCCTCACATCACTCCATTGTGTGTGTATCACTTGTGTTTTCTGGTTAAGAAAAAAATGTTGGAGCTAAAATGCCTACCATTTCCCTATCTTCCCTGAGATTCAAAGGGAATGGACACCTGCCCCTTAGGTTTCTGGCTTCAACCTGACGTGTAAGCATCTTTTGAAATGAAAAAAACAAAACAAGTCTTTTGTAGAAGCAACACAGTCCCTGCTATTGGTTTGATTTAAGATACCAGAAAACACTTGCACTGGTCTTAAATTAAATTGGTAGAGGAATGTTTGCTCATTTAAATTCATCCTTATGAGGAACAAAACTTAAATATAGTGTTTTCATAAGAGAAACGTTTCATGTCAGTAAAATTTATTATTGCATCCTGACATTATAAACTGTACTCTTAACTATTTGTGATTTAAAATTATCATTTTTTACCTCTTTAGTTCAAGCAACTGTCCTCAAAACTTTGAATGTTTTTTCTGTTTTACTTTTTAAATTAAGAATTCAGCTTGGGTTAAAGAGGCAGATGAAAGGTAAGGTATAGAGAAATATGGAATTCTTGAATTTGTTTTAGATTTTCTGTTTTCTTAATAAAGAGTTTATTCTTTGCAGGATCCATCATTAGAAAATACAAAAGCATATTGATAACATAAGGCAAAGATATGAAAGTAATTTGATAAAAATAAAGGAGCATATAAAGTAATATCATTAATAATAACTTTACTAAATCAAATCTGAAGATTCAGGACTGAATGAATGAAGTCATGCATTTCAGCCTTTTGGTAGGAGAAGAAGCAGGAGCAAGAATGCAAACCTACATTTCTTTTATTCCATTGTATTACAAAATCACAGAGGAATCCTGAAGTTTGCAGACCACAATGCATACTTTTCTTTTCTTAAAAAACTGCCTTTCTCCAAGTGCTCTGTTTTGTATATTGACTCCCCTTATTCTTAGGGTTGCAGTAACATGCCATCTTTGATTTCTAAAAGTAAATCTAATAGTAAGTAGAAGTTTCATTTCCGCTATTTAGATATGTCAATTTCTTCTTCCTCTTCTAATACATTTTCCACAGTATATTACAATGTGTGTGTGCGTGCATGTGAGCATACATCTCAAAGGCAGACATTTTCCATTTCCAGCTCAATTCTATCCATTAATAGTAATAAATCTTTCTAGCAGACACCGTAACGTTTGCACACCCTTGTGTTGTTTGTTCTGTCATTCTTACCCAGCTATGGATTGGACCACGATGGGGAGTGGCCCCGCTGGGCCACAGGATACTCATGCCATGCAGAACTGTAAAGGCTATAAATGATGACTCTGAGCTAGCTTTTAATGAGCAGCCACTCTGAAACACTAAGCTAAGTCAGAACTTCCTGGCAGTCCTCTCAGCAATCCTCTGAGATTGATATAACTCTTTTGTTCCCATGTCACAGAGGAGGAAACAGGCTGGTGAGGTTAAACAAACTAATTGTTTGTCATTCCTCATCCTTCCTGACACACAGCAGTGTCACTAGCACGTGGCATGGGAGCAGGCACCTAGCAACATCCCTGCAACATTGCATGAATGACTTCATGAAGTCACTTGCCCTGGTCAGTGTTAAGGCCAAAAGGAATCCATGGCCTCTGATTCCAATCCCAGTCACCTAACCTCAAGTATACCGTGTCAGAAGAAGGCTGTTAACATCACCTAGAAACAGTGAGAGGAGCAAGGAGAGCCTAGAAGTGAGAGTAATAACAGCTAGGGGTATGGAGGCAAAATTGAGTCTAAGTCAGGACAGAGGAAGACAGTAAGCAGATGCAGCTGTTTCCATAGCTTTGCCAACCACAGAAGGAAAAGTGACAGCCCGAGGCACATGTCTGCTTTTGCACCCTAAAGGTTGCATGGCTGAGGTCCTGGACTCTTGAGGAACAGGTGACCACTTACTTGTTCACTGTACATGGACATGGAGATGGGAGGAAGTCTCTGGAAGCAGCAGTCTGCACTCAGAGATCCCCACCCAACCTGGGGAGAATAAGTCTGACTCGGTCCTTGCACAGTGGGGCTAGAGCCTGGAAGAACTACTCCCTTCACAACAGTGGAAAAAGCCAGGTGGAAAGGACCAGAGTTGTGACCAAGAAGCAGATTCAAGGTGGTCCATAACGGAAGGGAGGCTTATGAAGAGGAGGGAGGTCTGGACACCAGAAGGAGGGAGACTGAGGGAAGATGATGGCGGGGTAGCAGATTGATGGAATCAGTAACTGCAGGGGAGATCAGATATACCTACCCAATGTCAAAACATTGAGCTAATCAAAGCAAAGCTTGGTCTAAGAGGTGGTGGTAGACACTGATAGGACAACCTGTTCATACAGGCCTCTAAAGACTGACGTGACATAGTAGGACCAGTGCCAAGGATAACAGTGAATAACTGTCCTCCTCCCCTCTGAGAGCCTTTCTTTTGTCCTTTTCTTTTCTTCACCTTCTTTTCTTTGGACAGAAAAGACATCCATTCTTAAGCCAGTCATCAATTCACATATTATTGGTCTGTACTTGTTAGGGGAAAAATGCTCTCATATATTTTATATGTGGAGACAAAATTCTTAGAAAAGTATATTCTGATAGTCACAGCCAAACCACATTTTATGCCTACAGAAAACACACAGTGTTTTTGTTTTGTTTTGTTTTGTTTTTAATGGCCAAGCCACTCCTCTACTAGTAATGGTCATAGAGAGTAAGATGTTCAAAGATATGGATTTAAAAATAAAATAACAGGGTAGCTTCAGTCATTTTTTAAAGATTTTATTTATTTATTTATTTACTTACTTACTATGAGAGGGCAGAGCGGGTGGGGGCAGGGAGAGGCAGAGGGAGAGAGAATCTCCAGTAGACTCCCAGCTGAACGTGGAGCTGATGACACAGGGCTCAGTCCCACCATCCTGACATCGTGATCTAAACCAAAATCAAGGGTCAGACGCCCAACCAACTGAGCCACTCAGGTGCTCCTAGCTTTAGTCATTTTTATAAGTTTCATTAATATGTAATTCACAGACCATAAAATTGACCTTTTCAAAAATGTATAGTTCAGTGGTTTTTAGTATATTCACAGAGTTGTGCAATCGTCACTATCTAATTTTAGAACATTTTCATTTTATCCCCAAAAGATATCCTGTACCCATTAGCAGTCACCCTCATCTCCTACTTCCTCCAGCCATAGACAATTCAAGTTATTTCTTTATGGAGTGACTATTCTGGGCATTTCATACAAATGGAATCACATAATATCTGGTCATTTATGACTGCCTTTTTTCACTTAGCATAATGTTTTCAAGGTTCATCTATGTTATAGCAGGTATCAGTACTTCATCCTCTTGCATGACCAAATAATATTCCATTATCAAGATACACCACAATTTGTTTACCCACTTACCAGTTGATGGACATTAGTTTGTCTTTTTCAACTAGAAGTGGTTCATGTCTGGATAACCATGACCTCAAAGAGATACCCCATGGCATATGTAAATCCATTTCTTCCTGTGTTGGGTGCAGACTCACAGCCTTAGTCACAAGCAATCAAAAGAACTACATGGTTGCAATGGTAACTCTCTTGAAATATATTTGAGAATTCTTTCTTTTGGCCAGCTCTTTGAAATGTAAATTACCTATATTAACCAGAAGAAATAGTCTTGCAAATAAGAAGTGATCTCATGGACTTACACCAATACATGTTGAATTAGAAGTGAAAAGTCATGATAAAAATATTGTTGCTGTTTGTGTTTGCTATATCCATGGTCAAGCAATATTTGTTACATTTAATCACTACCATATCTCTAGTCTCTATTATGATGTTGATAATAATAGTAGTAGTAGTAGTAGTAATGTTCCAGGTCAGTCTCTATGCCTCCCAGATACCTTTGGAAACTGAACTCCAAAAACAGTTTGTCGACATGGCAAAACTTGAGTCGAGATTTAAATTAAGTCACTATTTCATTTTCTTTGAATTCATGGAATAAATAAATAAGTAAATAAAGCTGGCTTGCTCTGGACCCAGGAAAGGTTGAGGGACAGGGAGGCAGTGCCAGCTTGCTGGGAGTGAATACAGTGTCAGCCAAGTGAGGGATCTGCATTGCTCATTGGTGTGTCCTCCTGGTGTTTTACACACACTCCTGTCACATTCATACATTGTGACATCCACATTATGATGTTTTGGGAATCTTGGGAAGAAATCTTTAATCTCATTTTACGTGATTATATATTAATGTCTGAGGTTTTTTTTTTTTTTTAAGTTGAAATATAGGTGACACATAATGTTCCATTAGTTTCAGGTATATAACATAGTGATTTGAATTTCTATAGGTTATGCTAGGCACAGCTCACCACAAGCGTAGCTACCACTTGTCACTCTACATTGTTATTACAATACCATACCAGAGTGTTTTTGAAATGAATATTCAGCAAAAATATTAGTAAGAAAAATCCTGTCAAAAGTGCATCAATACTTTCCCATAAGATCCAAATTCATCTCTTCATTATTTAAAAAAACTGCTTTTTTGTTTTTGTTTTTGTTTTTGTTTTCCTCACTGTGCTCTATTGGAGATCACTCACTTTCTTCCAGGTTTCCTCAGTATTTTAACCTAGGTAGGTTCCAGAAAAACATCCACACCTCCTTCGGGCTCCAACCCCTCATCCCAGAGGATTACCTGAAGACAGATTCAAGTGTTAGCTCAGAGACATCTCACGTGTCTCTGATACATGAGACACCTAACTCAGAATTGTGGAGGATAAGTAAAACAATCTGAATTTTGAGCCCAAGACTCATTATTCCTGGGATTAATACCTTGGTAATGAACTGGTTCAATTCGAGCCAAATTTTATGTTTCTCCCTTTCATTTGGAATGCTGACAGTTGGCTGGAATTATGGGCTAATGATGGCATGGGATTGACTTTTCAGGCTCATAAATAGAGAGCAATATGCTAGCTTCTGCAGAACGTGTAACCATGAATTAGCAATAGTGCATTTTACCATGGTAACATTCTACCCATTAATGCCTAAATCGAGTGCAATACAGGGCTTTCTGTGCTTTGGGGATCCTCTACTTCTCTCTGTTCTGCATCTAGGTAGTTATATCAGAGCTGGGGAAGCAGAAACAAATGTAGTTAATATCCAAACAGTTCTAGTAGCAATGCAGAATGGAATTAGATGTAACCACTATGGAAAGTATATAATACACTAAACCTTGCTTTCACATCAATTTCTGCTACTTTTGTTCACTTAACTTGGATTTTTTTCTTGTGAAATTAAGATATTTGTGTCGAGGTTATTTCATTTCAGGACCCCAAGTAATTTACAAGTGGTACAACTTCTGCATATAGGGAAATTAAATGACAAGAGGTGCCATCCCCAGTTGAGAAATTAGGTTTTTCGTTTATCTCTTCCAGAAATAACTGGGATTTGGATCATATAATTTCAGAACTTCAATAGTGAGAAATATAAACCAAAAAATGGGGGATGATTTCCTGTTTTTCTAACATTCTCAAAAATCTCTTCAAACAGAAGGTAAGCAAAGGTAGCTCTCATAGACCCTGACCTAACATTTCTTTATTATTTCTGAGCTCCCCAGCTCTCATTCCTGAGTAGCTGCACGAGTGAGGGTGTACAAGGCTGTGCAGGCCATCCATCCTTCGGGCCAGTGGCCTCCGCAGCTCTGCCAGCACCATCTCAGCTGGAGACGGTAGCTATCTCTGAACATTATGCTACCATGGACCAATTTCCCTCGTTCCCATCCATAACAAAGGCGAACCATCAACAGCATTCGCGGAGAATCAGGCCAAGTTGTCAGACAAAGGTGTTTTCAGTCCTGTTCTCAGATCTGTTAAGTGGATTTCTGTTTTGTTGTATTTTAAAATAAGTCATTTTCACCAGGAGTTGATACACGACGCCTCCAGCTTGCCAGGAAAATGCGGAGGGGGAGTGGGAAGCAAGGGGATTGTCCCAACATGGCTCTTCTCTCTAAGGATCTGTTTCACAATGTATTTTTTTCCCACCCAACCCCCACTCACATCTCTCCTTACACTGACTGTTCAAAAGTACAGGAGGCACCAGCACTGGTTTCTGACACTGCCTTAGCGAATTTGCAGTATGGCTTCATGCTTATCCTTTCAGATCTGTGGTGAGGCCTCCCTTCCCCCCCAAAAGACCCAGTGTGAACACATTCTTACTGTGATCTATAAAGGAAGCAAGAGACTCTAAACTTTATAATGCAATAAGAATTAAAATTTGGATGATAAAAGTTATTACACATGAGTGAGTTTGTCTCTCCGAATCAGGGAAATAAATTAGGTTCCCTGCTTTGTAGCATATGGTATCCTCAGAATTGCCTTCATATAATTATAACTCTGTTTATTAAAAAGAATTATGTAACAGTATGGTTGATTTATTCTGATGTGATTGGCTTAGTAACTTAATTGGACTAAAGCAATATACCCGAGATAAAATTAATTTAATTAGCTGATTCATTTCAGGATGACTAGAACCCCTCATCACACTTTGATAATCTTCTGAAAAGGTGTGTGGGTAAACAAGCAAAGTTCAAGAACAATCGCATACCTGTGTGGTATGTTGATTAAGAGAGAAAATGGGGGGAAAATAGAGTAGCGGGGTACCTATTGCCAGAGAGATGAAAAATAATATTTTACCTCAAGCTCTTAACTCTTTTTTTTCCAATGGACAGATTTTCTCAAAGACGTCTGCAGTCCTAGGACTCTCTCTTCCTAAGTTAACCAGGACCTAGTTACTAAAGTCTACTCCTGACTTGTCCTTCCTTTTTCTGCTGCAGATTGCAGTCATGATCTCCAACTGGGCAGGCCTTTTGTGCCACCCGGGCGCTAAGATGAAGAACTGAGCATGAACTTGAGCCCAGTATGAGCCAGAGTGCACGGTTCTTTTCTGTGGACTGAGAACACCAGTGTGCAAATTTGTACCATTTCAGCAAAAGAGGATTTTAGGGAGCAGATATGGATGGATTAGGGAAAAACTGCCATGGCTGTTGCAAAAGCAACTCAAAGTGTGCATATCCAAATAATTCTAGAGTCAAGAACTGTATCTTCTCACCTGCTTCTGGTCTGTTCTCCCTGCTCGTGCCCCCGCTTCATATTCTAATCTGTTCCGTACAGTGCCAATAGACAATATATTATATATCTTTTTGTTTCTTTATACGTATGTACAGTTCCTGCCTCATTCCTGAGGCAGATTCACTACTGCTGGGTTAATCTTACACTGCATCTTTGATCATATGTCATTTCCCTACTTGAGAGCAGATGGCTTTTCATCAGCTAAACTGCAGAGGAAGAAAATCACAGTTCTTCAACCTGGTGCTCATGTCCCTCTGTAACCTGCTCCCACCATAGTCCTCTGACCTCGCCTAATGTGACCCCATTGCGGGTGACAGGAACTTGGGACTTCTTGCCCTTTCCTCCCAGCCACTCTCTTCCTCCTCCTTTGTGCCCTGCATACCTTAGCTCATTCCGTATTCTCTTTCCACAGTAGCTCCTCACCACATTTCATTTCTGTTTACCACAGGAAACCTTTTCTGATCGTCGGGGTCAATACTTACTTCTTCCTCTTCTGAATGTGTGTGTGTGTGTGTGTGTATGTATGTAAAATTTGAGGGGATAAATATTGTGAATGTCTGTTTGTGTCTACTAGTTTTGTTTACAGAAGGGCTGTGGCCCATCTTCTCTCTCCCCGCACCTCCTGGTGTAGCAGTCAGATCTGAAACCTGAGGTGGCATTCGATGATTACTTGTTGCATAAATGAAAGCACATTACTGTGATTGTGGTTGTGGTATTGCCTATCATTGTTGC
Source organism: Lontra canadensis (assembly GCF_010015895.1). Classification (NCBI taxonomy): domain Eukaryota; kingdom Metazoa; phylum Chordata; class Mammalia; order Carnivora; family Mustelidae; genus Lontra; species Lontra canadensis. The sequence continues at coordinate 21,052,987 of NW_022631005.1, forward strand.
TACTTTATTTTTATCACTGATACAGACATACCTCAGAGATCCTGTGGGTTCGGTTCCAGATCACTGCGATAAAGCAAATGTCATATTAAAGCAAGTCAAATGATTTTTTAGTTTTCCAGGGTCTATAAAAGTTATGTTTCAGGGTACCTGACTGGCTCAGTCAGTAGAGTGTGCAATTCTTGATCTCCAGGTTGTGAGTTTGACCCCATGCTGGGTATAGAGATGACTGAAAACTAAAATCTTGGGGAAAAAAATGTTATGTTTACACTCTACTGTGGTCTGTTGAGTGTGTACTAGCATTATGTCTAAAAAAATGTACATACCTTAACTATGCAAAACTTTGTTGGTAAAAAATCGCTAACCATATCTGACCTTTAGCAAGATGTTAATGGCTACTCAGTGATCAGGGAGGTGGTTGCTGAAGGTTGGGATGGTTGTGGTGATTTCTTAAAATAAGGCAACAGAGAAGTTTGCCACACTGATTGACTCTTCCTTTTATGAACAATTTCTTTGTAGCATGTGACACTGTTTGATAGCATTTTACCCACAATAGAACTTCTTTTAAAGTCAGAGTCAGTCTTCTCCAACCCTGGCACTGTTTTATCAACTAAGTTTATGTAATATTCTAAATCCTTTGTTGTCATTTCAACAATCTTCACAGCATCTTTACCAGGAATAGATTCCATCTCAAGAAACCACTTTCTTTGCACATCCATAAGAAGCAATCCCTCATCCGTGAAAACTTTATCATGAGATTGCAATTCAGTCACATTTTCCGGCTCCACTCTAATTTTAGTTCTCTTGCTGTTTCCACCCCATCTGCAGTCATTTCTTCCACTGAAGTCTTGAACCCCTCAAAGTCATCCAGGACGGTTAGAATCAACTTCTTCCAAACCCAGTGGATGTCTGATGTTTTGACCTCTTCCCATGAATCATGAATGTTCTGGATGGTATCTGCGAAGGTGAATCTTTTTCAGAAGGTTTTCAATTGACTCTGCCCAGATCCATCCAAGGAATCATTATTTAGGGCAGCCATAGCTTTGCAAATATATATTTTTTTTAATAATAAGACTTGAAAGTCAAAATTACTCCCTGATCCATAGGCTGCAGAATGGATGTTGTGTTAGCAGGCATGAAAACAACCTTAATCTCATTGTCCCTCTCTGTCAGAGGTCTTGGATGACCAGGGGCATTGTCATCAAGCAGTAATATTTTGAAAGGAATCTTTTTTTTCTGAATAGAAGCTCTCTCAACAATGGGGTTACAATATGCAATAAACAGTGTTGTAAACAGATGTGCTGTCATCTAGGCTTTATTGTTCCATTTATAGAGCACAGGCCAAGTAGATTTGGCACAATTCGTAAGGGCCCTAGGGTATTCAGAATGGTAAATAAACATTGGCTTTAACTTCAAGTCACCAGCTGCATTCGCCCCATCAAGAGAGTCAGCCTGTCCTTGGAAGCTTTCAAACCAGACATTGACTTCTCCTCTCTAGCTATGAAAGTCTGAGATGACATCTTCCAGTAGAAGGCTGCTTTGACTAAATTGAAAATCTGTTGTTGAGTGTAGCCACCTTCATTCTCAGATCTTGGATCTGATATCTTCTGGATCTAGATCTCAGCTAGATCTTCTGGATAATGTGTTGCAGCTTCTCTGTCAGCACTTCCTGCTTCACCTTCTACTTCTAAATTATGGAAATGGCTTCTTTCCTTAAACTTGATGATCCAAACCTGGCTAGCTTCAAACTTTTCTTCTGCAACTTCCCCACCTCTCTCAGTTCATAGAAATGAGGAGAGCTACGACCTTTTCCTGGATCAGACTTTGGTTAAGGGAATGTTGTGGCTGGTTTGATCTTCTATCCAAACCAAGGAAACCTCCATTTTAGCAATAAGGCCATTCCCCTTTCTTATTTGTGTGTTCACTGGAGTAGCAATTTTCACTTCCTTCAGGAACTTCTCTTTTGCATTTGCAACTTAGCTGGCTGTTTGGTACCAGAGGCCTTGCTTTCAGCCTGTCACGGCTTTCAATACACCTCCCTCACTGAGCTTAAGCATTTCTGGCCTTTGCTTGAAAGCAAGAGGTATGTGACTCTTCCTTTCACTTGAACACTTAGAGACAATGGTATGGTTACAGACTGGTCTAATATCAGTATTGTTGTGTCTTAGGGAATAGGGAGGCCCAAAGGCAAAGAGAGAAAAAAGGGACTGTGTGGTTGGTGGAAGAGTCAGAACACACATTTATATATTGTTTGCTGTCTTACATGGGCATGGTTGATGGTGCCCCAAAAGAGTTACAGTAATAACACACAGGATCACTGAAGATAGATCCCCATAACAAATACAGTAATAACAAAAAAGTTTGAAATATTGCGAGAAATACCGGAGTGACACAGAGACAGACATGAGCAAATCCTATTGGAAAAATGAGGGTCGCCACAAACCTTCAGTTTGTTAAAAAAAAGAAAGAAAGAAAGAAAGAAAGAAAGAAAGAAAGAAAGAAAGAAAGAAAGAAAGAAAGAAAGGGAAAGGAAAGGAAAGGAAAGAAAAGAAAAGAAAAGAAAAGAAAAGAGAAAAGAAAAGAAAAGAAAAAGAATATCTACAAAACGCAAAAAACTGAAGGCAAATAAAATGAGCTATGCCTAAACAGTGCTTTGTGGTTTCTGCTCCTCCTCGGGCAATAAAACATCGCCCATGGAAGCAATCATTGCTAACTTATTCACCATCCTGTATCCAGTGTCAACTTTAATCTGTTGCTTAAGAACTTTTTCCTCTTTAAAAATAAGACCCTGTTTCCTAAGAGTTTGCTAATTTTTGAAGTCTTTGAAGGCTTTGAGGGTTTTTCTGGCTCCCGTCGTACTGGGTAGTCTGTGGGTTGCAGGCAGATAAGGTCTCTGAGGATGGTGTCACAGGTGTGTACATACCCAAAGAAGCTGATGAGAGACAAAATCCCCAGTTCACCTGCTTCTGCCCCCTTTGATGCTGCAGCACATGTGGCATGTGTGATAACATGCTTCCCACAAGCAGCACTAACCAGGCAGAGCAAGGGAAGCAAATTCAGGCAGTCCCCTCAGTTCTGCCTCTTTGTTTCAGTGAAGTTAGATTAGGGTTGCCCTGCATTGCATTGAACTTGGGTGCTTTGATTTCTTTTGTTGTAGGAACAAAACTGTAAAAGAGAGAATGGAACAGAGGTGCTTCTATAATGAGCATTGAAGTGATCGAGGAAATCTATATTGGACAAAAGACCCATTTATCAGTGCCATGAAAATCCTTTGAATATCCACAGTGGTTTTTTTTTTTCCTTTAAAGTCTTTTATCCCTTGTCGTCTGAGGTAATAGGTATATCTCTAAAGGTAAGATAAAGATTTTTGCACACAATGAGAGAAGATGAAAATATGTTTTTCAAAATAAAATTACAAATAGTGATTATCATATGAGTCCATTAATTGTCGTGCACTATTCCCAGTATTTTTTCCTTCATCGTTTTATTTAATTATAAAAACAAGCCCATAAGCCCCATATTGTTACCATTTTCCAGTTTAAGAAAATAAGTTTTAGAAAGCAATAAAGTGGTTTGGAATCCAAAACCTAATCCAAACTCTGCTTTCTTTCCACTACACTGGATTTCATCTACATATGAGAATGAAGATGTACAGCTTAACTGGACAATGGAACAACTCCTTTGTGTTGGTCACTGGATTATTAACCACAAATTAGACAGGCAGTGACTTTGAAAGGATGACACACTACATAATGATTCAAAGAAGCACTCTCCTTATTAGTTGCCTGAAAGTTGTGTGTTGTGTATTTTATAGATACTGATTAGGATACCAGCAATTTGGCAGGGGTGGGCATCCAGTTCTGACTAATTCCAACACATTGCTCTTGACTTGAGAGAGAATAGTCCTGGATGGCCGATACATTCCAGAGACAGATTGGCTCTGAAATATGTAGTAAAATGTGTGGGGATTGGTGATACGGGAAAGTAAGAAAGAAGAATACCATAATGGGATCCTAACTCTAAAACCCACAAAAATCAGTCTCAACCATCAGCTATTTTTTATAGTACCTATGAGATTTATGACCTTTTAGATCAATAAAAACCAAGTCCAGACATCCAGTATCGTGGATTTTCCAGACTAGTACCATATTTATGTTCAAGCACAGCTTTTTGCCTGCCACAGACTTCTTTCCCACCTGACCTCAAAAGACTGACTTCCTCAAGATTTTATTCTTGGCTTTCTCGCTTAGTAAAATCTTCTCTACCACACCCCAGATAATATCTCCCACCATCAAGACTAATTACCACTTACAAACTGACGGCTCCTAGATCTA